>NW_028262290.1:93497142-93797500 GCF_047370975.1 Nipponia nippon | reverse complement strand
TTGAAAGAATTTGAGTATTGGGGAAATGTTCCCCTTGCATCTCTCAATGGGGAAGAAAGGATGTTTTACAGTCATTATAGTATTGGGTTTGAGCTTTGAGTTCAGCTCACCCTTATTTTAAGTGATATATTGAATCTCAATGTAACCTTATTAAAGAGTAGTACCAGGATATAGAGCTGCTCTTTGAAGTGTGTTTAGAGAATACTGGAGATGTATTGATTGAGCTGTAGAATTAAGATTGTGTTAAAGCCTATGTAAAATAACTTCATCTGGGTGTTAACGTTCATAAAGGTTTAAAGAAATTGTAAAAGGAAAAAACAGTGCAACCTTCTGACTACAGATAAAAACTGGTCTGATGATGTTTTCTAAGTACATATCTTTTCTTTCTCAACAACTGTTGGGTGTAATGAGAGGAAGGGAGAGTAAATGGAACAATTAATGCACCATATGTACAAACCAAAGAAAACAGTCTGTAGGTGTTATACTGAACAAGAGTTTGTTTTAGTCCCATCTATCTTTTTTGTGTAGATAGCATTTACTCATTTGTATTGCATTTTGAAAGACTTGTACCCAATAATGGATACTTGATGGTGGTGGTTGTTGTTGTTTTTTCTTTTAAGCTAAAAAATATATATATATATATATATATATATATATATATTAGGTCTTTGTATCTTTTGGAAACCCTTCCTTTCTTGAAGAAAATATTACACGTTTCTGCACAGTTTAACCCTATGTATGTATCTGGGGTGATTTGAAATCCATCTGTTATCAAGCAACAAAATTACACTGCATCTTAATGATTTCGGGTTGTTTCTTTTCTAGAAGAAATAAGCAGCTTCCCCTTCAAATCTTGCTAGGACAGCAGCTGCAGATGAGAATGAGCTTACATATTTAATACATTCTATTAACTTCACACATACAAACGCACACTCACTCGCTCACGCACCCCAGTGTCACATTATAGGTGAACAGGCCCTAATTAAAAGCACGCACCATCTGCCAGTGTGCGGCAGCAGGGTGGCACTCCATAACCATCCTCATTCCTGAGACTGAAATGTATTATTTATGAGCTCGAAGAGAAAATATGCCGCTTGGCTGGTGGAGGCTGCATTAGGAGCTGGGTAGCACCATCTAATGGTATGGAGTGCTGCTGGCTATTCATCTTTCCTCTTTTACCTCTCCCCTCCTCAGTCTCCTCCCCCAATGTTTTCATTTTTCAACATCGTCTTTGGAGTTTTTTATGATCGTGTTTCAGACAATTTTGTGTCTTGTGTTTCACTTTTATACGAGATTGAAAAAGGTTGTTGAAATATTACACTATTTGTGGTGTTTGCAGCAGCCTTGTTTTTCCTTCCAGTGCTGCACACAGGGTTTTACTTTCTGTAGTAAAAATGATACTGATATGACGTGGTGGTAGAGAAGTGGGACACTATCAAGATAGCTGAGCAGGATCAGTTTACTGCCATTTCTCCTTCCCCTCCCAAGCACGTGTGTAGTGAAAGTGTCTACTGCTCGGTCTGAAAATTATATTTTAATATTGAAATTGGCCCTATTTTTTATTGAGCAGTACACTACAGACTGCATAAAGGTTCTTTACTGGGTTGAAAAGAAAGGGAGGAGATTCGGAGACAGCTGCAGCTTTGGACCTTCCTCTCTGAAAACAGAGATCATAACCTCTTCCTGCTTGCAGAGATCGTGTCCGGTTATTGCTTCTTAGTGGGGAAATGGATGAGGAGGTATTGGACTGAGGACTGAAATATACTTTGTCAGGAGACAAAAGGGGTGCCAGGGAAGGAGCCCTTTTTGTTATGGTTGGTCCATAGGTCTACCTTTGTTGACTGCGAGATTACAAAGTCAGAACTAGTAATAATGTATAATGGATTTAGTGGTTAGCCCAATGACATTTAGAATATGCAGAATAAGAATAGTGGCACTGATTCAGAATAATTTGGGGGATGATTGTTTTTGTCCTTAGGCTCGTTGTTATGTTCTTGAGCTTTGCAGTATCCATGCCAGACATCCAAACAGTATGTTTACAGCAATAACAAGCAGTAAGGACTGGACTGATGTGTGAAATATGAAATTTTTCTACAATAACTTCCAATAAAACCACTTTTTTAGTTAAAGAATTTGGCCACTGTTTCAAGTCAGGCAAGACAAGACAAGACTAAATAAAAAGATACATGTGTAAAACTGGGCAAAATATCTATGAATGTGTATGTATATTTATTTTTTAAAATCAGCGTGTTTTAAAGAATGTTGAAATGTCGTAAACTGTGGCACATCTATGAATACACATTTCCTTATTGTTTGTGTTTAGAACGTATGCCATCAGAAGGATAAGAGATGCCTTCAGAGAAAACAAGAATGTAAAGGATTCTGAAAAAATAGAAGAACTAGTGAATAAAGCCAAAGCAAACCTAGAGGTTATTCATCGGCAGGTATGTTTATTATCATTTTATCTAAGAGTTGTACACTCCTCAGTTAACTGTCTTATGCCACTACAGATGGAAAAAACAGATCCTTGCTCAAAACATCTCTGGATGAAGAGTAATTTTTGTATGTCTGAGTTTGAGAGGGTGGGAAACGTCTGTTTATCCATGATGGCCGCAACAGGGAAATTAGGGATGTTTGTTCCATTAACTGGAACAGGCCTTGCTGTCAAAAGTTTATATGCTCTTCTGTTACCTTTTCTGCTGTTTGTTTTACTGTCTCTTCACTCTGCTTCTCTGTTCTGCCCTCATTTTCCTTTTAATCTGTTTCCTCTAGCTCATGTGTATTAGATTGCTTTCCTCATGCTTTCCTCCTTCCATCATAGGTTTAGAAGAGTGGCTGTGACACACATGCCTAATAGTCTTGCCTTCTGTGTTTGTTTTTTCCCACCTCCAGATACAGTGTTAGAACAGTAGCAGAACAAGAAAATCCTAAAGTGAATTAAGTAAATGCTGGCTAAATGTGTCCAAGCAGAGTGATAGATTTTTCTTTGGAAGAAGTTGAATCACCGGCAATATATTTCTCTGACCTTGTCTGAGTAGCAATTATAGCATCTCTGTTCCTTCCACTGGGTACCTTATTATTTAGAAATTAATTATACTTTGTCAAACATTCAACGAAGTTGAAGTACTTTGTACTTCTCGTACATAGCCACTGTCTGTCTACACTGACCACTGGAAATTTGAAGAAAGCAAGCTTCTATGCCTGAACTCTCCAAGGGCACTTGCAATGCTTAAGCTGTCCCTCCTTGCAAAATCTGCACTTACTGACACTGGTCAGAGCTCAGTAGTACTTTTATTAAATATCGAATTAATATGTGCATCTATTCCTCCATGATCTATCTGTTTTAACATGAATCTTTTAACAACCAGCAGGTCAGTTACCTGGATTCTTATTTCAGTAGGAAGCTGGGCGCTTTGATTTGGGAATTAAGTATGAATATTTTGGTGCAAGCTAAATTATTTCTTTGGAATGTCTTCTCCCAGGAACAGGTGTTGTTTTGTGCTACCATAGCTTTGCTATCTTTTTTTAACCCGAACACTGCTATGTTTGTATTTTAAAAGTGTTTCTTGAAGAAGCAGTTCAGATTGGATTGATTCAATGCAATTATATTTAAATGTTGGAGTGTTTTTTCTCATATCTGTAGGTGATGAGTAGCATTTTCAGCTCTTCTTTTTGAGGTTTCATCTTGGAGCGCCTTGATATCCAATATTCTCCAGGGAAGTATTAGAGGCTGGAAAAGACAATGAAGGAGAGGGTGTCACAGGAGAAGAGTGAGATCACTCAGACAGATCTGAGCTAGTACTTAGTTTATTGAGTTCTAGTCACTAAATTTAGGTATGTGAAATATTTAATAAGTACAGGTGGATTGGTGGTCAATACTCTGCTATTTACTACACGAAAATTTAGTATGGGATACAAAGATTATCGCTTAAGCTCACTATACGTATCTTAAATGTTACATGCATGCAAAAAATGACACTTACCAACCCATCGATGTCTGGTGTCAGGTAAGGGGTCTCTCAGCCTCGAGGGGTAACCTTGAGAGGCATCCCTACTCAAGGGGAGATCACCGTCACGCAGCCAGCTGCTATGGAGGAAATGCTCAACGGACCCTGATGGCTGCAGATATTTATAGCATAAAGTGGTTGATTTGTAGTCAGATTTTCTGCTGTGTTTATGCAATTTCGGCCACTTATCAGCCCAGTCTCCAGCCAAACCGTTTTGGGTTTGGTTTTTTTTTTTTGCTTTGGTGCTGGGTTCTCACTGATAGCCTCGCACAATAGGACTAACTTTGGTTAGGCCTGCTTGCTGAGCATCTGCCTGGACCAAAGTTCTGTTACTTTGAACAGGAGGAGTGCATCCATCACAGGGGGTGGCAAAAGACAAGAATGCACAGGGTCAAATTCTGCCACTTAGAAATCTGCATCAAAGAAGTAACAATTCGTGGACGTGGGATCTCCAATATTAAAATGCAACAGAAAATATCTTCCAGATTGTGGCTAAGATAAATTCCTGTCAGCATGTCAGAAAATGCTCTGTGATGGTTGTAAGAAAGAATGTAAACATTATATCTTTGATAAATCAGGAAAACATTAGTGAGGCTACCACAGTAACTGTTTTGCCATGAAATGGATGACTGAAGTATACTAATTTTTTTTTTGTTATTTTAAAATATCTTAACTAGGACCTACTTGGCACAACTCTTTTATAATAGCAAGTACTTCCTTTTTCTGAAAAGAGTTCAATTTCAAGGTATCAAAGCACTTGAAATAGGTGAGAGATATTGTTCCTGCTTTATAAATATGTATCTGGGATGCTAAAATGAGAACACCGATTTGTAGTATCTTAATGTTTGGGGTACCCTGACTTGATGTGGGTAGGATTTGGCTCTTGCTGGTTCTATGAACCTAAATAATAAAAGGCAGTTCTAAGTCAGACGGTGGGTACATCTTGTTAAAATAAAAGCTTTCCAGCTTTTCTTTCAACAAAACATGGTTCTACTGACTCATCTGACCCATAATAGGTCTGAAACAAATTTTAAAATAAAACTTCTCTCTCCTGTCTGAGTCCTGTGAACACCCGGATTACCTTGTTACTGTAGACCCTGAAAAAAGATAACATTTCTCTAAACCAGACCCTTGACAGGGCAGACTCTCGACAGGGCAGACTCCCTTCCTTCTAGGGTGTAGGTCTTGCCTTGCACATTTTATGAAGTTTTCTTTTAGCATCAGATAGTTTTCTCAGCATCAGATAGGTCTTTCAGCTGCCTTGGGAAGAGAAAGAAGAGCAGACAGGCTTGGTTGATCTCTGACTGGTATACCCACTCACTCTCCTTTGTAAAAGAGTAGTTGGGCTTAAGGACATTTTGCATTCATTGATTGCTAGTGAACATTTTGATCATACACATACACGTGCCTGTATGTACACAAGTATCTCTTACAAGCTTGTATGTGAACAATAGGTAACTGTATCATATACTGGCCTGTATTTTGCACTGGTAAAAATGTTGTGAATTTAATTCTTCATTCAAGAAAATGACAGCAATAAAAAGTTAGACAAGATTTATTATTTTCTCTTAGCCTGGATTCTGCTTTTTTCATTACACCAGCAGAACCATTTTAATCTGCTACTTTTTTTTTTCCATTTTGCTACTTTGTAGTAATGGCAAAGAAATTTTATAAGAAATCTTTCTTGACTCAAGATTGAGAGAAGCCATTAAGAGTCACATTTCGCTTTACCACGTAATGCATACACCTTGCTTTAATTTTTTTTTTGTATGTAGGTGTGAATTTTTCAGCCGGGAAGATGTTCAGAAGCAAAAAGGGCATGTAGGGTTCTAGTTCCCTGGAATAGCAATGCTTGAATTTTCAGAATATGAAAATCTCTCCACATATGTTTTAGTTTTGCAAACACAGAAAACTAGTGTTTGATACAAATATCTTAAATATATTATAATTAAACTGTTGTCAAACAAATGACATTAAGTACCTATCTTTCTGTTATGCATTTGTTACTTGAAGGGTATCTTTGTCACTGGGACGTAGCAGAATAATGCAGAATGGCCTCAGTTATTGCTAAAGCTGCAGGGTTTTCCTTGCTTGTTTGTTGTTTCAAATCTCAGCTATTTAAGGGGTTTCTGCCACCAATCTGCTAAAGCTAAAGTAGTTTTAAAGTAGTTTTAAATTGGATCGCATTTTGGTATCATGCCATGTAAGAATTTCAGGAAAAATATACTTGAAAAGTAAGGAATATTAAAGAGTCTGACACAACTTCCCATTTTTGATGCTGCTAAAAGAGAGAAACTTACGTTGAAGTCTCTTTTATGTGTCACACTTTTAGAACTTTTCCAGACAAAGTATAATCATGCTGCATTCAGTTTTGGAAGGGTGTATGTGTTCATCTTATATGTTTGCAGGAGTAACAGACAGTAACCCACATAGTAACATAATAGGCAATGGAACTTTTTAACAGAAAATAATCTGATAAAAGAAAATTAGTTTATCAAGATAATTTTTTGACACATGAGTCCCTGCAAGACCTGATGTTTGGGTAATAAGGATTAATTTTTTCTGAGTCATTCCCCCCCCACCCCCCCAAAAAAATAAGTTTTTCTAACAAATTAAGAACTGTTGTTCTTTGCAGAATTTCTATTATGTTTCAGTGTCATCTCACTTTCAGCTGTAAAGCAGGAGATAAATATTGGAAAAACAGCAACACTGTCTTAAAAGTAAGCTTTTCATCAGGACTTTTAAAAACCTTAGCATCTAAATTCACATTAATATTTACTTGCTGTCAAATTTAATCATGCTCTGTGGAAAAAAAAAATCATTCTTGCTCCCTGTTTAATTGAAGATCTAACTAATGAAGTCATCTGACATTATTAAGACTTTATATTTAAAACTAACCAAGCATAATATAAAGTGCTTTTATTTATAAATGCAGAAGCACTGAAGCAAACGTGAGATCTAGCGTACATTTTTTTTCTAAGTTTGGGGTTTATTATGATGTAGCGCATCTTGGTATTGCTGACTTTTTCATAGTGTGTCGATAGAAATTAAATAATATCCCACTTTGCTGACAATTTGTTGTTACTCTAAAATCAAATTTATATTCACTTTACATTCTAATTTATGGTTTAGTCATCAAAGTGACCATTGAAGTGTAAGGTTCATAAATAAGTATTTGAATCAGCCTAGTGGGAAATGTGAAATAGTGACAGATTACTGTCATTTTGTTCATGTCAGTCACTGTACAATTTGCTTGAATGTTATAAAAGTAGCTTTATAAAGCTGAAAAGCATGGAGGAACATTAATCTCTGCCTTAGTCCTCCTCTGCTTGTTACTGGTTTTGATTTAAATAGTCTCACTAAAGGAAGGAACAACTCTGATTCTTTTCTCAGCACTGTTTGTGAGGATGGTTTTTGTGTGTTTACTGTGTAAACAGCACAATTTGTGGTGTCTTCCCTGTAAAGAAGGGCGTTGTGAGAAATGCATTGTCACAAGTAAGTTTGAAATGGAAAGTTTTAAAAAGTTTTGAGGCTAAGTCTTGAGGTCCTTTGAGGATTATTGTAACAGCCATTACCCAGCTATGCTAATATGGCTTAATTTGTGAGTTTCCGTCACTATTGGAATATGTTAGCGGTAGGAGAATTTGCCCTGAAACGTTACTGCTGTTGCTGAGGTTCAAGATTTATGGAAGCCAGTTTGAAGATAGGATAATACTGAGTGTTCTGAAGTATTCGCTAGTTTTCTTTGTGGCATGCTGTCTCTCAAGTTTTGAACTGAAAATATAAAAGTGGAATTCAAAAAGCTATATTAGACCCATGTGCTCTGATTAAATCCCTGTTTTAATTTATAGGACATCTCATTCTTACGTATTCCTCCACAGTACTTTCTTCTCAGTTTTAGATTGTAGCTGGAAACTACCAGTGATCATCTTGTCCAGCAAAGAAGGATTATTTGGATTTTCTTGGCAGCTCTGAAGGCTTTAGTATCGATTGTACTATTTTTGGCATTACACAACTACAGTACTCTTCAGTAAAACAGTTTTGATATTTCACAGCCTTTGTTTGTCCCTTTAAATAATCCAAACTGATGAGAATCATGGTTTGCACAAACCTTTAGCAGGGAGACAAGAGATGCACCGTGAGCAGTTAGACAGTTGGGACGCGTGGATCTGCTTCCTTTACAGCTTGCTGGTCGTTGGCCTTTTCTAAGGGAACAGATGAACTTTTCTTTTTCTTTTGAGTTGTTTTTCCTCGGGCTTGACCTCTCTTACTCTTCCCTTCAGATTTGTAGAAGAATGAAGGAACGTGGTTATGAAGTATGAGAACTCTATTAAAAAGGTTCCACTGATAATGATAAATATTGAGTACTTGCAGCATTTTTCATGTTTGCAGCATGTTGTAAGTCCATTCTAATCCTTGCAATATTCATTGATTAGAGTAACTTCAGCTCCATTTCTTTTAATTAAATGCTTCATGACTATGCCTTGATAAAAACACGTCATACTTAGTGTGAGATTTCAGTCTCATATTCTTGTGTTTCTCCATATTTGCCATTTCTAGTAAAAATTATTAGTATGGTCTTGCTTTGAAATTTGTGTAAAATAAGAACAGTTGAACAGTTCTTTTGGGTCTTTTTTTCTAGCAAGCCAAGTTGCCAGTGCAGCTGTGTGTAGCCAAGTATTGCACCTTCTTGAGGTGTTCGTTAGCAGTATCTTGTCTTAGCAATATCGTAGATTCAAGTAACAATTGAATGGAAGTGGAAATGATACTGAATGAATGTACTAATACAGCATTCATATTATTATGAACTGGTAATAATATAACCACAGCATAAGGAAGCATATTTCCATTAATCAAAATAGTACAAATATTAAAGCATGTTTAATAAATACTAGCAAGACAAGTAATTTCAATTATAGTTACTCTAAAAAACAAAAGGTGGAAGCACTTTAGTTTACTGCACCTGCTTTGGATTTTATTGCTCATCCTTTGTGGCTTTCTCAGCAAATACTCCCATTGTTTTCCATAGTTCAGTTCTAGTAATCCTGTGATGGATTTGCAGCAATGGCAGGTAAATTCATAAATGCCAAGATGTATGTATTTCTGGACTGAAAGCATACTGGTGAGCATTCAGGAGACTGGTACCAATCTACATAGTTGTGAGTGACATTGGAATTGACTGTCTCAAGGAACTTCTCAACCTTCAAGAAATGTTCTGTGTGTCTGAAGATACCTGTGTTTATACTGCAAAGAACTGTAGGCTGGATGCCCTTAGCAGGAGAAGATTCATTATGAAAATTCCTATTAGTAGTTTGAGTTTCAGGCAACAAGTCGTATTTCTGTCTAATTTTTATAGGTATGTAAGAGAGTTGCAAAATACTGTATAATGTACTTGATTATGTTAGCAGCAGTTTTGAAGCCAAGAGGAAAGAATAGCAGGAAAAGGTCTTTAAGCACTCTGAGTACAGGGTACAGCACCCACGCTACTCTTCAGGAATGTCTATGATATTGGCAAGTCACGTTTTCCTGCTGGCAGCCAGTTATGTTGGAGCTCTAATACGGTTTCCTCTTATCAAGTTTGTCACTGCGAGGAAGTTTTAAAATCACAGATTAATTTACTGCTTTTCTTGAGAAGTTCCTTGAATTTTACTTAATTTTTTTTTTCAGCTTCACAATGGCAAATACCTATTTTTCTACAAAAATTTATAGACTTACAGTTCTTATCTAAGAGGAATGTCCTTGGAAGTTTGCTGCTTTTTTACTAGTGTCATATATTTCTTTTTATTACAGTTGCACCTACACATTCCAACCAGGACAGAGCCAACATTATGCACAGAGAGAACTATTCCTACTTCTCGAGCCATTTAGTTTGTTAAAGCAAGTGTAGACACAGGAAAGGGTTTTCAAATGCCTCATTCACAGAAGGAGAGCAGGAGGTGAATGGCGTAATCAAACAAAGATCCTGTTAAAACAGTTTTATCAAGTCACTGCAGGGGATCAGTTTTTGAAGGTAATCAAGCATCTATACACTTTTAAATACTTGCAGTGGCATCTAGAATTTAGGAACTGGTTGGCATGAGCGTCTTGCACTTCTCTTGCTCCTAGCCTGTTGCAATACTGGTAGGCAGTTCTTAATTGCTTTAGCAGGTCATGAGTTCTCACTTGATTGGTTCCCTACATGCATTTACCAAAATTATGCTGGAAGCTTGTGGTAAAGCCAAACACTGAATTTAAATCAGTTGACTTTGGTTTTTACAAGGCATTGGGGAGATTTTTCTGTAGATTTTTTTTTTTTTTTTAAATTCCAAAGCTCTTTGGGGTGATATTTTTAGATTTTTTTTTTTTTTTTCCTCGAGGTCATGTAAATCCTATTTATTATGTTCAAGTTGCACTTACTTTCTGTGCGATTTGAAAACATAACTCAAGAAATATACATTTCTGTATTTCTTCTTTTATAACAGTAGTCTACAAGGAAGAATATGATTAAGAAAGCAACAGAAATCCTTAACATACCTTAAGTTTCAGTGCTCTTTACTTGAAAATAGACACAGATGCAGGTGGAGGAAGATATAACATAGGATGGATAATACCTGTAAACAAGAGAAAACTTGGAACTGAAATTGAAATGGCGAGGCATTAAATTCAGAGCTATACTGGCTTTGTAGTCCAGTATGAGAGTAAATGCATTTTATGTCCAGTAAATATCCATAAGGTTGGGGGTGGGGGGGGAAGGGAGGAGCAACAAAGGAAAAAAAATGTAATAGGAGTGACTTTGAAAAAGGTTTGGTAAATTTGAACAGAAACCCAGTTGACTCAGAACTTGGCCCTTTGTCGGACGTGTTAGCAGTGAGGTCCACTTCAGCCAGCCTTTTCAAATAGCATTTTCATCTTGGCATGTGGGATAGCTTTGGAGCTATGCGATATTGTAACAGATGCCAAAAGCCCAGAGCTGTCATATCAGCTTAATTTGTCGCATCTGAATGCTCAGGAAGTATAACAGACATTTTACCTGTCTTCAGGTGGCATGGCTGTCCAGGTTACACCTGTGTGAGTCTCCAGAGCGGTGTTACTCCTTAGGCTTTCATTTAACTCTCCTGATAGAGAGCAAGATTGTATTTTCACAAGTGATTTGCTGCTGTTTGCCCTGCTGACTAAATTACAAGTGGCAGGTTCTGCCTGCAATGTTAAATACTAAAGTAGACCCTACATTGAAAGTAACCTTTAGGCTACAGGCAAAAGCGATTCAAAGGTAGAATGAGGCTTTGTCTTTCTGATCTAAGAGCCTTAGTGTAAAACACAGCATTTGATGTATGCAATAATCTTTCCTAAAAAAAAAATACTGTTGAGTGTTGGCAGCTGCTTTTAAAATACTTTAATTATCTGTCATAAAGAGCTGTCATTATTTTTGTTACATGTATTTAGTGGCGAATCCAGTGAGGTTGGGGCCTTATCATAAATAATAAGTAGTTATGTAATGCATCCAGAGCTCTGAGCACCTGATGTTGTGCACAGAGGAGGGCTGTCTGAAGGACAGAAGAAGGACTTACTTTCTAGTGAGCAATTTGGCGTGGCAGTATGTCACATCCAATCAAGTAAATGCTAGGTGTAAAGTTCCACTTGGAAAAGAGTAAGTTTCACCAGCCTGGCAGGTCAGTAGCTTCTTGAAACAGTTAGCAGCACTGATTGAACCAGTCTGTGCTGAAGAAAGCTCCAGAAGCAAAGAAAGCTCATGTTTTCAGGGAGATGTGTTCATCTGCCACTCGTCCCTTCATGCTTTCTGCTTTCCTGTTTGGTGTCTCAAGGGCTTCTGACCAGTGTGTAAATGAATATGGTTTATAGGGGTGGCTGTTGCAACAAAACTTCAAGGGGGCTTCCTCCAAGTGAGGTGAGTAACAGCAAGTGCATGTACGTCCTAGTATAAATATAAAATATTGCCAAGAGAGGGAAGGTGGAAATAAGTGCTGGCAGTTTTGATCACAGCTCAAATGACTTCTGGCATGTTTCTAATCTGACTGTGTGATCTTGAGTTGATGCCTGCCAATCTGGTTCATAGTGGTGCCTGCTGAGGGACGGTTTGAAGACTAAGTTTCTAGCATTAAAGTATATTAACCTTTGAGCAAGTTTCTGTCTTCCTTGCTGTGTGGTGTCTGCTGCAGAGCAGAACGTTTGTGGAGGATCTCTTTTTCACTGAATAGGAAAAAGAGAAGCATGGCAGTTTTGTGTGTTATGAAACATATAACCTTGTAAAATCTTTGCATATGTATTGTGACTTACGTTCACATCAGAACATAGATCTCTCCTGAGCGTCCCTTTTCAGTGGTGTTGTCATGGGGTAAACCAGTTTTAAGTACAGCTAAACCTTGAAGAAACGAAGAGGATTGCTGTTGCGAGGACTTCTGAAAAAAGTAAGAGAGACAACAGTGCTGTTATTACAACAGTGATCTCTGTTTTGATCTCCCACAGTTTGTCGGTTACTTTTTAATCTGTTGTTTTATTTCACTTTCCTTGCTGAGAAAACTTTCCTTCCTGGTTTTGTACTGCTTTTTGAAAGGAGACAGTGTCAGGTTCAATAGCACCGCTTCTGAGCAGGCACTCTCCCTCCAGGAGGAGCTTTGGCACCTTTGTGCCTCAGATCCCTAGGACTGTGTTCTGCTGCCCTTCAACTGCAGTCTGTAATTCAGGATGACGACGTTGGTGTTGACGCCCTCACTATCTGACAAGTCACCTAGTCCTGTAACTGTGGTACAGTGTTCTTTTTAATGACATTTGCTCCCCCTATGCTCAGTCATCACTCTCTCAGCATATTACAGTTACAGTTTTTCCCTTTATAGCTAACAAAGGGAAGAGGGACCATTTTAGCTCCTCTTTAAGCTGCTTGCATTCTTTTCTGGACTTTCAGACAGCCATGCTTCTCCCCTCAGCACCTTGAAAATACAGTATGTAAAATCTTCCCCTGTCACTCTAAATCAGATGCCTTTTTTTGTTTCTTCCACAGATAGTTTGTCAAGTCTAAAGCATTTATTCTCATCTTCATTCTCAGCATAAGGCCAGCCTGCAAAGAGCTTTATTTATCCTGTTTGCTCCAAGAATCTGGCCTCATGAGTGCTTTTTTATTTCCCCATCTTATTATCTTCATGCTGCTTCTGTTGGTTCAGTCACTAAAACTCTTCCATTATCCCAGTTGCAAGGGTGCCAGTTATTTTAACAAGCAGTTTTAAATAAGAAAACAAAACCTTTTTATAAACCCCACCAATGTTAACTGTCATTTAATAAAAATCTGAAAAAAGTTTCTTAAAAAGAAGCCTTCTTCACGGTGTCTGCATGTATTGTAATCTTCTGGGGTCCATTTAATACCCCCGTGGTTTAGCGTAGAACCAAACATGGGCTCTGTCACTAATACCATTTGACTGAATTTGCAGCCAGGTAAATTCACAGTGGTCTAGTTTTATTTTGACAATAAACATGAACATACGTGTGGCCTTCACGTAAAGCTCTTTCAAACAAAGAAGGTTTATCATTGATGTGTTATGGTTCCATTTTATCTTTTTTGCAGTAATTTGGGCTCTGTCTAGTGTCTCTGTAGTAAGCTGCTTGTATTTGAGGGAAATGTGTTTGATCCATGAAGTTGTGATGAAGGCCAAGCTTTAGGGAAGAAAGTTGCTAGACTCCAATATCAGCACGTCTGCTCCAGCCCTTGGAAGTTTAAGCAGGGAGAACTGTTTTCTGGACAAGAGTGTAGAGAGAAGTTTAATTAGTGTTTACGCAGTCTCCTTGGTACTGGTGCATTGCTGCTGTCTTTAGCTCTGTGCTTTCTGAGGTGAGCCTGGGGTTTTTTTTGACCATTAAAAGCTATAGCCGCAGTGCCCTTCATCTTGGTGACAGGCATTATGCCAGTACATTAATTCTGAAAGCAAGTAAAAAGAAGAAGAAAAAAGGAGCCCAAACTCTTCCAGTCACATTTAAATCACAGATTAACTGATTCCTGTTGTTATTCTCTCTGGGGTATGTCAGCCGTATGCTTCCCCCTTTCAGGGTATGGACTGCCTGAACGCCCTTCCTAGGCTGTTTCCTTTACAGGAGGTGAACCATTACTAAGCAGAGTTTTGAGCTCACCTTTAAAATTTGGTTACCTGTAGGATGTACATAAATTCATACTTTGAAACAAAGATCTGCTGTTTATCCTGTAAACAAGGTTTTGTCCCTCACCAGGGCAGTTATGAATATTGCAGTGTAGTGGCTAAACAATACGTTCATAGTCTTTCTCCTATGAGCATAATTCACTTGCTGAGCAGTTGCTTTGGTAATTTTTAACTGTATTTTCATCTGAGTGTATGGTTAATGAGAGCATTATGTGACCTAATCACTTAGCCTTTCACGTTAATACAGATCTTGTTTGTAATTCTGTTGATTTTGTTGTTGACCCAATGCTTTGGTTATGTGTTCAAATGATCTTAATTTTAATTGAAGGTACTTTTTTGTCTCTCAACAGTCTAATTTCTATGCACATTTGTCAGTAGTGAATACTTATTGGGGGTGATTACTCTCTAACTGCTTGTGCCAGTATACCTCTGGGAGGTTAATCAATCTTGTGCTTTTTAATTGACATCAATAATGTGTTTACATTTGTCAATATTTCTTAATTGTCAAATTATAACAGTGGAACTTCAATAATAATTCATGCCAATGGTTAACTTCATACATTAGATTTTTAAGAGTCTCCTTAAGCAGTTTGACATGTTGTAAATTGCTTTTAAATGATTTGTATGTATGCTCATGGGGGAAGAGGAGAAAAAATTGGTATGCAAAGTCGTGCTGTAGAATAACACTGAAGAACTAACCCATTGACAGTAAAATACCTTTGCCACATGTATGGTATGCTTTATGGGTAAAAAAGGAAGTAAGTCTCTTCAAAGTGCTAGTTTTATTACTAATAATTTTGTGAGTATGACAGTACACGTACATTTGTTGTGCCATCCCAAGGGACTTGTCAGGGCTGGGACTGTTTCCTTTCTCTCAGCTGTACAAGCAAGGCAGAGGGCAGAGAGAATTACTAGTACTACTGCTCCTTTACAGAAGTAGGAGTCAGCTCTGGGAGGTCAAGGCACCCTGATGTTAACTGTGCATTTCACCACATGCCTGTCCTTAAGATATTGAGGTAGAAATGAAGGAGGCTACTTCTGTTTAAAATTAAGTATATGTTTAAAGACCTTAATGCATAGAGAGCTAAATTATTTGCCCAGGTTCCCAAAATATGTGTACAGCAGGAATTAAAGCATGATATTGCAAGTCTTACAACACTGTCTATCTCAGTAGGTATCCCTTTATCATCTACCTCGCTCTCTTCTCTGTCCCCGTTAGATCCAAGTAGCAGTAGACTGGAGAAGAAAATCTGCTTAGACAGAAAGCTGGCAGGATGCTGACCGCATTGTTTGTGTCAGTCTTACCATGTTTTATGGGCCACACCAAAGACAATATAAGAAATAAAAACCCTGCCTAATGAGCAGTGAAGAAAGACTTAATGCTGTTATTATCTATTTAGGTATTGAACACCAGGATAGGAAAAGAGAGAAGTAGGGAAGCATCTATTTGTGGGTTTTGCAATTTTACTTGTCTTTTTAATTGAGATCCTAAAGGTAAACTGCAGTGTTTCAAGTAAACATACATATACATACAAAAATTCAGATAAAAGTCAGCAATGTTGTTAAACTCAAATATGATATAAAATTAATTATTTTAATATCTTACTGTGTAGGGCCTAATTTTACAATGCTACTTGTGGAAGGAACTGTTGACTAAATTAGTTATCTGAAATGCTGTAGAATTAAATGGTATTTTACATAGAGTTAGAGATACACCGTTTGCTTAAGTTGAAAATGAGATTAGAAAAATAAATGCTTATTTTGGGAAAGAACAACAGGTGAGGAGTTGGAAGAGCTGGAAAATGAATATGACTAACCTCTTTAATCAGTTGAAACAGTAGGAAGAGAATATTTATATACCTAATGATAACAAATCCCCTTTATCAAGGGGCGAGTAAAAAATTCACCAGGGTCTCAGTCCTGGGAAACAAAAGGACTGATTTAAACATCCAAATCTTGATGCAGGTAGCAAAGTTGTCTGTCATTTGAGCAATTCATGATCAGTCATGTCTGCATTCATGTTCCTCTTGCCTTTCTTGTTCTCCATCCCAGCTCCATCCTCACATAGTACTCTAGCTTAGTACTCTAAAATACTGTATTTCTGTCTATTTCCAATAAGATACTGTTAGTTGAAAACTGTTCTTATTGATTGATAGTTTTTATTTCATTTCTTTGAACTTGTATGAGATAAAAATGGCTGGCAAACAGGTGAGTTAAACACTAGTATGAAGCTTGATGCCATCCTACCCAGTGTCACGATTGAAATGTCTATTTCTGTAATTCCTATGCTGTTCTTACTAACTGAAGAAATCATGTGTTGCCCAGGTCCTAAAAAAAAAAAAAAAAAAAAAAATCAGACCCAGAGATTTTGTTGTCAGTGTACAACACTAAGGTGTCTGTATGCTAACATCAAGGCTAGCTTTTATATGAAAAGACAAAATATTAAATGTTTCAGTTTTAGTCTACCAGCCATTTTGTTGACTTCTTGTAAATGTTAAAAGGAATAAATTAAGCCTCTCCCTCCTTTCTTGACTGAGACAAGACTGATAAGACACAGCTATCTAATGAACAAAATTACAGTGGTTACCAAATCAAATCACATTAAAGCAAGGACGTGTAATCAATCTCTTTGTGAAGGGTAAAGCAATTCAGACGACAAAACCATCAACACTTTCTGTAGCATGGCAGGTTAAGTACATTCATGTTGCATGTAGAGGGCTTTGCAGCAGGGTGCTTGTGAGAATAGGTTATATTTAGTTTCAAAAGTGAGCATCCTGGGGTGCAGCTGATATGGCATGTCAGCCCAGACACTGCTGCACAGGTTCTGAGCTAGAGGTCATTTGCATCCATGTCTAGAAGGGTAAGCTTGGGTCAGCGTACGAATGTGTGAACACAAGTCTTTTAAGAAGTGGTGACCTTTCAGTGGCATTCAAATTGTATTTGCCCTTTTGGTTTCAAACCTGCCAAGATACCCGAGATGTACATGAAACTAAATTTAGTTTGGCTGTTAGCATGAAGAATGTAAAATGTTGTGTGAATTAAGTTCAGAAAAGATTATTTTCATGCACTGTCCTCCAAAAATATAGCTAATGCCAGCATAGCCTGAATGGTAGGTTAAACTAGTTCAATTGCCAGGTTTTCCAGCACTTTTGAGGAAGACTGAAATTGCTGCTACGAGATCATCAGGTAGGATATATTTTGAAACCTAAGTGAGCCTGGTACAGGAAACTTGTCTTGTAACCTCCTTCCTTTCCTCAGACATCCTACATTGAGTGGCTAATGAGGCTACTGAGAAAGTAAGGAGTGTAATGAATATCCATAACGTATATTCTCATAGGCTGAAAAGGAGAGGATCGCTCTTTTGTACAGAGGGTACCTGAGCAGATTGGTAGTAAGGATCCGACTTGTGTTCACACATTTATGCTGACTAATATGGGCGCTTAAGAGCTCAAGGTACTCTGGAATTCACTAGAATGTAACCTCCAAAATGACATAAGCATACGAGAACATGAGCTTTTTCTCTCTAATACAGTTTCATATTTGAAAAAAATCAATACAGTGTAAAAGTAGAACTTTTGGTCTTTTTCATCTTTTGGTAAAGTACAGGCCACCTAATTTCTATTTCTTTTGTAAATCTTGAGCTAAAAGAAGAGTAACTTCACGTAGCTATCCTGCAAATCTGTGGGGAGAACTTCCTTCAGGAAGTAATTCATGAGCTACGCAGTGCACTTCATATATTTACAGGTGCTTAGCATGTACGTCTCCTGTTGTAAAGCTGAAAGCTCTGGGTAGGGGAATGATGGGGCTTGAAGAAGTACCCAGTAACCATTGCCACCGTTGTGCTTGCTGACATATAAGCAGGGAGCCTTTGAAGCTCAGCTGGTCAGACTTCAGTGATGGTACTTCCAATTTCAAAGGTTTGCAATGTTCCAGAGTTAAGAATTTGTTTTTTAAAAACACTGCACAGCTTTTGCCGTTCTGTACAAGTCAGTAGTCAGTTCATACCTGACTCCCCTGTCATGATGACAGTTGATCAGGAAGTAGTGGCAGATAATTCAGTGAAGATCAGGTTACGTGTTTTGTATGTCCATGTAAGATGACAAAACATCAGTTTTGTCAGTGCTCCTTGATTTTGGTTTTCATTTTCAACTTTTCATTTAAGATAAGATTGGAGTTCTTTATTTGATTTGCTGGCTAAGGCTTTTTAAAATGTAAATAGCAGTCTTGTCACTCTAATACAGAGTGCTGCAAAGCTGAGGGAAGGAGAGTTTGACCTACTCTTACAAAAGAAAACAAAACTGAGAAAGGGTGGAACATAGGAACAGAGAGATTCAAGGTTTCCCACTGTATAGTAATGGATATGACCTTTAATATTGAGGCCTTTGGATCAAATTTAAGTTGGCATTAAAATTTTCTAATAAATTCCCTGCTGAATCTCAGAGGTTTTTTTCCTCAGATTTAATTCAATAAGGTCACAATAAAGCAAGTGCTGTCTGTGCTATTGTAATTGCTCTCAGCAGGCTGATAATATTATTGCAGAGAAGTGCCAGCTACTGTGCTTTTATTTTTTTTTTCTTCAAGCACTTTCCTTCCTACATGCTTGCTCCCCTTGCTCTCAGGTCTACCCTAAGTAGGAAGTGAGGCTGTTTTAAATGCCATTTGCTTCTCATTTTAACATATTTTTATAGTAATGCTTTCCCGAGTCTCTTCAACAAAGGGAATAAAAGCATAGCCTGTCTTATTGAAGAATAATTGGGGGCTTTTACTTCCTTTCCTTAATTCTCATCCAACCTTTATGCATCAGATTCAGCCTCTAAGTTCTTAAAACTTGATATTCCTAAACACACAATGCTTAGTTCATTTTGGCTCGGTGCTTTTAGGGTTATGGAATAGATGTACAGCTAAAGGAGTTTCTCTTAGGCATGTGGGGAGAGACACTGAATGCCCACTGTCCTATGTTTCATTAAAAAATGACAAATTGCAGCTCATCACAGTGAGGCATATGTATTTGGGGTCCTGCACTTGTAGATGTTTCGGAACAGCATTGTTACTGTGACATTTCTTGTATGAATGCAAACTTTTGCTTAGCATGCTACTGGTAGATCTCTTACTACTGTATTGGAAATAGATCAGTACAGTAAATAAATGCAAATGCAGAGTGCTGTGATCATGGTTCCCCATATAATTCCGTGTGACTATGAGAGAGTCAGTGCAGCTTCAGTATCATAGAATAGAATCACAGAATCGTTTAGGTTGGAAAAGACCTTTAAGATCAAGTCCAACCTTTAACCTAGCACTGCCAAGTCCACCACTAAACCATGTCCCTAAGCACTACATCTACCCTTAAATATCTCCAGGGATGGAGACTCAACACTGTATCGAGTCTGTGTAAGCTGCACTAGCTGTACACTAAGTTTCTCGATGAAACTTCCTCCTTTTGCTGCTGTCTATAAAACTGCTGTCTATAAAACATCGAGTTTCTGTTTGTAGTGGTGGCGTGTTAGGAGCTGTGTACATCATGGCTCATCCTTTTTAGCAAATGAAGAGGTATTTTAAAACATTCTAACTAGATCACATGATTAGTATTTTGGGGTGACCATGGACCAGTCTTTTAGGTGTGGGGCTAGATAGGTTTTTCTTGATTGTGAACACAAAGTAATAATTCATACACCCTACCTCAGCCTAACTGGTAGCTCAGGCCTTTGCAGTGTCAAAGGACCAACCTGGCCATAGCTGAATGCTCCTGCCTGGTGTCCACATCTGGCTTCCTGCACCCTAACTGGCTTCACACTTGCCCATCTCCACCCTCCTGGTCCATCATCTTCCCCTTGTGCTCTGTCTTTCCTTGGAGCCCAGAATTTCTTACCTGAAGTGTCGTGCACAGAGTATTTTTTGTGTATCTTCAGCCACATGCAGACGTTTACAGTTCTCTGCCCATGGCATTCATTGCTGCCAAACAAGCCAGTCTCTGTACAGAAGAAAATTACTGGCATGGATATTCAGCTGCTTGTTTGCATACTCAGCTGACATATGGATATGTCCTCTTGCCCGTCTGTGATTGATTGGAAACAAGGAGCAACAAAAGATGTTTTACAAAGGCAATTCCAGTTCTGAAATGCATACAGCTGTATTCTGCCCACCTTCAACCTCCACAACAAGCAGAATTGATCAGGGCTACCCCACGGCATGCAGGCAGTTTTGATATTGCATAGTGTTGCTTGCATACCTGTGCTAAGTCTGCTTCAGTAATTAAAAAACAACAGGTGATGATTTTCAGTCATAATGTTTCACCCACTTTCTTATTGCTCATCATTTCTTTTTTTTTGGTTTTTTTTTTTTTTTTTTTAATTGCTCTTTATGTCTACTCCTAGCCATGCATCGTATGGTGCTGGTAGGATGTATACCGCAGTGCCAGCACACTTGATGAACTTCAGTGATAGAAACCATCACTTCTGCAGAGTGTGGAGTTTCTCCCAGCCAACGTGCAGGCATGTGGAGGGAGGTCACTCCTGATCAGTAACTGCTCATTGCTTTTTACTTATGGCATACACATTTCAATTTATATTTCCTGCTGCTGCCAGAGGGAAGTAATTTCTGGCACCAGAGATGCAACACAGCTACTTTAAAGCAGAATGGTCCTGAGATGAAATGATGTTACTGACCTGAAACACTTCAAAAAGCTTGATTCTGAAGCCTGCTGTGGTTTGAGCTTGCAGTTTCTGAGATAGGTTAACATTGCTATGAATCATTGTGAGACATGATCAGATTGTTGCTTTGTAAATTAAATAATAAAGCATTTGTGTGTGAGAGTTCCTACTATAATTAGTAGTTAGGCTGTGCTTTGAAAAGATCAGGATCTACATCACATGATGGTAGGATCTGGAATTTGTTTTCCAAACTTGACTTTCAGTCAGAGAGACATGAAGTCTTCCAAGATCCAGGTTTGATTTATAATACTTTGTGTATTAACTGTAGAAACATGACTGACTAATCAGGTAGCCCTTTGGGTAGCATGATTTTTTTTCAACTAAACTAATAATCTAGCTTGAGTTATTTAGAGAAAGGTTCCTGTGGTTGAGATGACCTTTCCTTTAGTTCTCCTGTAGATCTCAGCTGTGAAGTAGTGGTAAGTTTCTTTGAAGGATTTTGGTAAAGCGGCAAAAATAAAACCTAGCATTCTTGCCAATTCTTGGCAATTTACATGTATGAATTGCTATTAGCCTGAAGCTTCTGAAGTACTGTACAAATTGTAATAGCACTTGTGAATCAGTGTGCTTTCAGAGCTGTGAAATGGCATATATTTAACACTTATTAGCCTAGACACAACATTTTAAAACCCTGCCACTCTTGCAAAAATTTCAATTCCACATAACAATTTGCCCTAGCTATTACAATCATACATCAAACTATGCAACATGGGATATGGGATATCTCGATGTCAGATATGGATGCAACATTTAAGCAAACTCACTGAAGTCAACATCTGGGGTTTTTTGGAATATGGAGATAGAAATTTAGCATTTTTTTTAAATTTCTAGGCAGAATGTCCCTCATTGCAGTAAGTAATAGAAAGTTTCATCTCTTTTCCTTGCACAGAAAGCAAGAGTTGAATAGATTTGAATATGTTATTAGAAGACTTGGTGTTTCAACCTGACATTTTAACCTGTGGTATTGTTACACTTATTTTTAAATGTGCCTCTTTTCACTACTCTCTGTCTCTTAAGAATGGTGTTGAACAGCTTACTACTGGGAACCCATCAGGTCAGCATGCTTCTGTAGTAAAAAATATGAAATACTTCCCACTCCCATCTAAAACTTTTGCAAGAACTGAAGGCTTGATCTCCTGATTTAACACACAGACCCTTTCAGTGCCATTTCTTCAGAGTAATAATGGGGGCATTTCAGATTTCTATTTGTTTTCTTTTTTATAGTATTGGATAAGTGGGGCAGTTGGTAGAAATCACATTGAGGAGGACAATGTAAATTCTGTGTCACTGAGATCCATTTAAGCAATATCTGTTCTGGAAATAATCCTATATGAAAATAATCAATTGCAGACATTTCTGATTTGGAAATGCTAGGGTTTGGGGCAGATATGGGAAGACTATCATCTTGTGTCATATAATCAACTGGACGTTTATCTTTGGTTTCATAGCATGATGGTTAATCCCAGGATCAATCGGAAGGTAAAAAGCAAAGCAAGCTGTAAACATTTCACGTGCTTTTTGTGCACTCAATGCTCATCATGAAGAAGACTGCACGCAGAGGTTTTGCCTCCACTGAAGTTGCTCTTGCAATTCTGCTCCGATCTTAAACAGCTCGGGGTAGCCTGTCCTTATTTAGGTGCTGTGCTGTGCTCACCTTTCTTTTGGGTGCTCCATGAATGTGCTCATCCACCTCCAGATGATTTTAAAACTTAATCTTAAACCTTATTATCCTTCAATCCAAGTTTGAAAAGAAAAAAAGAAGGAAAAAAAAAAAAAAACCCAAACACATAGAAGAGCAGCTTGTGGTCAAAAGAATGTTTCTGTGAGAGGCAGGGCTATAAGTCCTGAAATATGAAGCCACATCTGCCCTGATCCAAATGGCTGTTCTGCCCATCTGTGTCTCCGGGTCACATTTGTATTGGTTTTGGATCAAGTACGGTAACAACATGCTTCAGGTGCCAGAAAACCTGAGAAGAGGAGGAGGAGTTGATGACATTTCTTGCATTAATGTTCCTGTTCTCTATTATCACATTCATGAGGCTGTGACTAAAATGATGCTGAAATGCTGTTTCCAATATCCCATTGAGAAAAACTCACACCTTTAGTAAAAATCTGTGCTGTAGTATGTTGATATATTTGGGCCATTTTTAGAAACATGTTTATTGCAAAAATTTTCCACTGGGTTTTAGCTGAGATTCAGGTTTTGGAGGTATTGGCCTGTTTGAACATTCGGTGTCATTGTTTATCTGTGGTTGTGAAAGCATCAGGAGATTGTGGGGTGGCAGGAATGGAAAGATCACTTTTCAAAGATTTGCTTGGATTCTGATACTATATATTTAGAATTAAGCATTTCGTTGCTATTGTAGTAAGTACAAAAATGCACTTAACTTCTGGTTTCTAGGAACATTTAGTCTGTTCTTGTTAGCAGACTGTCCTCCTGTGCTGTAGGTATCAACACACAGTTATTTTGGCTTGTTTCTACTGTTTGTTACTAACTGAACTAAAATGCAAGAAGCTTACAGTTCTGTAGCAGAAGGTAAGACTACCAAGATAGGCAGCAAACCAGTTGCAACTTTATGTGACACTGAACAATAACCCAAGTTACGAGGCAGTGACTCTATGCAACTCGGGGTGCTGCTCAGCCCACCTGGACAATGTTTCTGCTTCCCTGCCCCGCAGGAGGCTGCGCTCCTGTCCTGGTCCCTCACCTGCCCTCTCCAGCGCTTCTCTGGAGGGGAGGAGGAGCAAGGAGTTACTCCACAGCTGGAGCCAGTGAGGGTCTCTGTATCCCAGGGCTTGGGATGCAGAAGCCCTGTGCCATGCACAGGTGGGAAGGGTGAAGAGGGTGCCGGTACCACCTTGTATTTTGCAGGTGGACTGCTCTTCCTTGATTCCCTGTGAGGTGAACTTCTGGTTCCCACAGAGGGAGGAATCCACATCAGAGGGAGGAAGGAACTCCCCCCTCATGACTGCTCCGCCTTGCAGTCTCCATGAGACCTAGAGCCACAAGTCCAAAATACTTAATAGTCCTACAGTGTTTAGTGATTTCATGATAGATTTTTTTTTTTTTTTGGTAGGAGTATTGTGGAAGATTCAGATGATCTTTTCTATCTAAAGCATGTGGTAGGGGTCTCTTTTGTGGTTGTTGTTGTTTTCAGTATTTTGTGGGTTTGGGTTTTTTTTAATAAGATCTTTACGAATTATTAGTGCTAGTATTTGATTCTTTTAACCGTTAGCTAAACTCAGACTTTCTTTTCATCAAAAGTCTTTTGCAAAACAGTGGCTAAGGCATGTAATGCGTTCTTCTCCCCTGAATTTTCAAAGGCATTGTAAGAGAGAGTTACGTGTTTGCTGTATAGCCCTTTCTCATGGGAACACATTTCTTT
Organism: Nipponia nippon; assembly: GCF_047370975.1. Classification (NCBI taxonomy): domain Eukaryota; kingdom Metazoa; phylum Chordata; class Aves; order Pelecaniformes; family Threskiornithidae; genus Nipponia; species Nipponia nippon. The sequence goes on along the minus strand of NW_028262290.1, from coordinate 93,773,261 downwards.
CAAAGCTGTCTTTGACCACTTTTTATAAGGCAGCAAAAAGGTGCTGTTGTAACATGCCTCTTAATAAACAATTTGAGATTTTTTCCCCTGTGGTACAAATAGTTGTTGGCATAGTCTTTTCATTTTAAATATTGAAACCCACAAGTAAGGACCATACTCCTGTGACACAACTTTAGATTGATTATAGATGTTTCTGCAGTAACCTATACTAAATGCTAGTCACCAAAAAGAGGATGCATGGAGGGCAATGCCGTGGCTAAAGAATGACTGTGAAGAACATGATGCTCAGCCTCTCCTGAGATGAAAGAAAACATCTAAGCAGTATTAATGAAACTTTGCGAGGGTAAAAATGCAATCCCTTTGTCCTATAGCTGAGTGGGAAAGTGGTGTATATTTATCGTTGTTCTTTTTTGGATATCTAAAAAACTTGCAAAGGCTGTTAGATAATGAAGTGTTCAGTGTCAAGGAACAGAAGTTTAGAAAAGTCACCTTTTAATTCTGGTTCTGCCACAAACTTTGGTGGTGTAGAACATAATTTATCCTTTTTATCTTTACCTCTTGTCTTGGATTCTCCCTTTTTAAAACAGGTAATTCTTCAGTTGTATATATGACAAGGATGGTTTAAGACTCGCTTAATATGACGACGCTTTTTGGTGTTGGGTGATGTAAACATATTTTTCTTTTAGGAAATGTCTTTTAGATTTTCAAGTTTGCTTTAGAGAGCTTACAGTGGTTTGGATTTAAAGTTCATGTGAGTTTTGAATTTGTTCTCCAGGGTCCTAAAGAGTTTGTTCTAGTTCCTATGTAATCTGTGAAGAAATTCATTGTCCTTCCTCAGTTTTGAGTTCTGCTCCCATTAAGCTTCTGGAGATGGAAACCCTAATAAGCAATAGACACCTAGCAAATTATTCTAAAAACTTGTGAGCATTGGTAATGAATTTCCTGATTATCGTTAAAAAGCACCAAATGCAGAAAAATTTTGGCCGGACATTACAGAGACACAATGGGGGTTTTCTGGTTGTTTAATACTGGGTAATATTTTATTCTTAATTCTGTTGTGAATTTGTGTGGGATTGTGTATGAACCTAAAGTTCAGCCTTAGTTATTTCACTGGCACATATCTTTGCAAAACTGGATTTCATGCAGGAGTCGAGAAATGTTAACTGGAATACTGTGTAATGTCACAGGAAAATATATTGCTATAGTCTACCCCAAAAAACAACTAACCCAATTTTACATGATAGAGGTCTGTTTATTTGGATTGGAGATACTGGGAATAAGAAGGAAATTAAAGCTTTGTAAACCATACTGTTATTTTGGAAAAATCAACAGTATCTTACAATCACCACTGCACAGATTGTGTCAGGCTAGAAATGTTATTCATTTTCGTATTTATCTTACATGTAAAGCTAGCTTTCAATTGACCTTGGTCAGAAGGTGGCTGAATTTTGCCTCCATACAATGTTCTGTACCTGAGGTTTCTTTACACCTTACCAAAGGATGCTGTAGACTTGGGCATTAGGTATCTGTCTGGCCTGATTACTGAGTACAAGTATGTTATACCTCTGCAGAAATTTGAACCTACTTTTTGCCACCAATTCGGCTTTCATTGCACTAAGAGGATTTTAGTGCTCACTGTTATTTTATGTATCAATATTTCAGTAAGTGTCTGTATTGTGTGTATGTAAAAGGTAAGTGATTTTTATTTTTTTAAACAAAATTTTATTGATAGCACACTGCAATTCAGTCTTCTGGAATTTGGTAGTGTGTTTTGGTTGCTTTTGTTAGGGTGGGTTTTGTTTGGGTTTTTGGGGGGTTTTGTTTGTTTGTTTGTTTGTTTGTTTGTTTTTGTCCTGCCCTTTATAAGTCATGTTTTCATTAATTTTACTTATGCTGTGTCAAGACACCTGCAGGCCTGGTCCATTCTCTAAATTCAAGGGGTTTTTTATTCTTACTATATGAGCCTGACTGAACACTTCAGTAGTGTTATAAAGCTGCAGTAGATTTTCTGTAGTTTTAGAAACAATTACTTTGGCTATTGACAATAATTTTCTGTGTCTGGCTATGAAATTCCTCCAACTTCTTTACCCTTGTTCCTGCCCCTGAACATGGTTTAAATAGATTTAGAAAGTGCTGTATGTATTAGAGTTATCTTTATTTATCAACAAGAAATCAGGTTTAGGAAAAACATTTAGGAAAAATTAGTGGGTCTCTTCTGAAAGAATATAGAAATGGTATGTGGAGTGGCAGAAACACCTGTGAAAGAGTGGCAGAAAGTGGCACAAACACCTTCTGTTTCATTGGAAGGAAAACTTAAATGGTTGGCTTAACAGAAAAATTAATATATTCTGGTTTTCCCTTTAGAGAAGCAAAAACCCTTTGTAATTTTTTTTAGGCTACATGGCATTCTTCGTTGTCAAAAGACTGACTCTTTGCTCTCCTATGATATCCCAATATTTAGCGTACTAGTGAGACTCTGAATTCTTGTAGACCAAATTATGGCAAGTCAGGTAAGTAATTTTTCTTTATTACATTGCACAGGTTTTAAGTTATACACAGTCAGTGTACAGATACATCGTAAAACTTACGTAGGAGAAATGCACAATATAATAATATTGAAAAGCCACTTACCCACCTTACTGTTTGTGCATCCAGTTCCACGGCCAAATATTTGTTGTATGGAGGGCATGAAGTCCCCTGTACAGTGCATACGGGGGCATGCAGCTGGTTAAGAATTAAGTCTGTCTTTCTTTTGTGTACCTGATACACAAAAGGACAAACACAAAGGGCAGCTATTACTCAGCTTGTGAGCAATGAGAACAAAGTGAGATCCAGTGGTGGTTCTTTTTGGTGGTATTTGACCATCGCTGTTCAAATTTGTTTTTTCTTAAGGTTGAAGGCCAGGAAGGACAGTTGGCATCGGTTGGAAATCGCTGCAAACCTATCCTGAATTGCTAGTGCTAATACTATTTTCTACTACCATATTAACAAGCATCAGCTGTGACTCATTTAGTTTACAGAATTAAAAGCTACTCTTAACAGTAGTGTGTTAAGGACTTTATTTTTGGTTTTGTTCTTTTGCCTGTGTACTCAATTCTTTTACACAGGAACTGGTAACAAAGAAACTTTACGACAATTGCTGCAGCAAACTAAGGATAATGTTATTCTGTAGATACACAAAGAGCAAGGGAACTTGAGCAGTAGTAATGTTGCATTATTTTTCTTGTTATATAAACAAATTCTAAATGCCAATATTGTTTAAAAAGCAAATTCTGTATATGTAAATTATGCAAAGCAGAAAAGCAATGTTTAATTTGATCATGGTGTATGCTTGTCAAACCTGTAATTTCCATTGTTCCCTCTTAAAAGTAATCATATGACTGCTCTCTGGTATATGTGCTACAGATTATTTTTGGTGTAGGAAGTGACATTTAAGTAGTACTTAGCAGAGATTTCTCTCCATGTCAGCTTTCAGATTTTAAGCATATTTGTTTTAGCCTTATTTCTTAAGATCAAAATATTTAAAATATTTTTAAAATCAAAAGGAAGTTTTTAATTTACGGGTCTTTACTGTATTCCCTAGTGGATCTAGGAAGGATCTTGCTCTTACTTCGTGGGAGAAAATACTACTTTGGGAATAGATAAACACTGGAATTTCAATCAACAGCATGATTTTTTTCTGAAAACTTTTGCAGGGTGAGAATGGGAATTTGACTAAAACAGCTCCGTAGTCTTAGCTGTTGTAGAATCCAGCACTTGCCATAAGAAATCAAAAATAAAGTTGTGGGCATAAAACAGCAGTGGATCCATAAGATTACACCTGAAGCCAAAGCTGTAATTCATAAGTCATTTCCACAAAACTCTCCTTGTTTTTTTGGTTGGTTGGTTGGGTGGGTGTTTTTCCCCCAATGGCAGTAGAAGTTAAGATGTACTTTTGAATTTCACTTTGTGGAAAGCTATGCATGTTTCATCCCAGTTGCAGGGACAGCTTTGACAAGGCAAGAAAAGTGTTTTAATATCACCTTCAGTGCCACCCTTGCCTGTCATAATGAGAAAGATGCCTGTTTGGTGACTGCTTTTTCCCAGCCCAAGCCAGCTGCCTCCAGCTAGACCTTTCTTTGGGAAGATCAATCACAAAATTGCATATATATCTCTTGGGAAATTCAGTATGTGTGAGCAATAAGCACAAACACCAGTGGAAATTCCCTATTTCAAATTTTTCACTGACTTTGAAAGATTTCCTAGTGATCCTGGTAATATTTAACAACCATAAATAAAGAGCACTCTTTATAACTTAAATAAACAGCAAGGCATTTTTACTAATTATTAGGCATGCAAACAAATCTCTCATACCTAGGATTGGTCCTCCAGATGAGGTTATAAGTATGTTGTCCTGACAATGTAGGTAATTTATGATACAGCCAGAGGTGTAATTGTTCTGTGAACAAAGAGAGGCTTTTAGCTTCCAGGGATATAAAGTATTTTTCATGAATAATAAGTAAACTCTAATGATTGAAGAAAAGAGCAAAGTGGAGGACAGTCGTTTATATCCTGTCTAAACTGGCCTACAGCCACATTAATGTTTATAACAGATTTAAAGTATAGCTAAAACAACAGTAAGGATTTCCTCCTCTTTTTCCATACCCTTTTCACCACTTTTTAAACATACATGTAACTAAAGGGGTGAAGGCTATCTGCTTATTTACTATAATTTACAGGAGACATTAAAGAAAAATGGAAAGTAACTGTAATCAGTGCTGTTTGAGAAGTAGTGATAGATTGCAATTGTATGGTTTGAGGCTATTAATTGCAATGAGATTATACTAGTTCAGATACCTCTGATGTCAGATGCTTGAAATATTAGTTATTTCAAAGACAAATTGGATTATAAATTATTAGTAAATCTGTACCAAGGTGATTAAACCCACTTGTAAACTGTCGAACATGGGTACTATTTCAAGTTGTAGTTTAGTCACTGGTATGCTGGAAAGGGAGTTAGGAATTCAATTTAGGGGTTATATGGGAATATGTGGAGTGACTGAGTTACTTTTGAGACTGGGCGTTTCCTGTGCTTTCTATGCTCTTAATGGATTTCTGTTCAGCTTTAAAGTTTTCCTAGTCCACCACTAGCCTTTTCATCCGACTCTATAGAAGATGCTCTAGAGAGGGAGGAAGCGGCTTCTCTAAGGTGGACTTACAAACTCGTTTGACCACTTGGGGGAGATAAAAACCAGCAGATCTATGCAGCCCTCACAGGTCACAAATACAGTAATGGCATCCTTGAATTTCCACTTTGAGGGTCTACCATTGCTAGACAGTACTGTTCTCAGTAAAAGAATATTTTTTTTTCCAGTACGATGGATAAAATATATTGCACTGCATGGGTCGTCTTGGTAATAGCATCCCGTGTCATTCTTCTTATGATTAATCAAATGTTGTTTATTGAAGCAGATACAGAATTGCTTAATGGTTTAGTATTGGATTTATTGAATTTTAAGGAATAAGAAATCAAAACGGTAGAAGCTGAGGAATAGCTTAAAAGTCCTATTAACTTGTTTGTGTAGCTACTGAATTTCGCTGTGTGTTCACACTCTCACATGCACACATAAACACTTAGAGGATTCCAGTCCCCTGCACAAAATAATTAAACAAAGCTCAAAGGCCTGACAGTGTGTACGTCCAAAGCAGTGAAAGGGAAAAAAAGCAAGAGGACATCTTTTTGCATTTATTTTCTCCCATCAACGTTGTTTCATTCAAGCTTGAAGATTTCTCACTGATACGTTGTCTGTGGCATGTGGCTATTTGCAGGAGGGTGTTGGCAGAGTTACAGGCATTTTGGATGACTATTTTTTACTCTTCAATTTTTTACATAAAACGTTTGTTGTGTTCATTACAAACCTTGGCATTCTAGATATTCTGTTATATGTACTATTTAAAGTGCAATCATCCATGGGAAATATTCCCCAGCAATGTCCTATTGGTAACTATAATAATAAACAGATGTAGTTTATACAAAGCAAAACTTCTATGATGGGCATCGCAGTTCCTCTCAAGTGCCCTGGGCTGGAGCTAGGGTTTTGGGGCAGGGGGGGCTCCTGTTTTCATTCTGCTTTGATTTTTTTCCTGTGATCTTTCAGTTTCTATTCCTTTTCAGCCATTTCTTGGAGTTGAGGAGCAATTCTCTCCTCCTCACTCCTGCTGCGTATGTGATGTTAAGTCTCTGCTCAAACGCTGCTCCCTTGCCAGAAGTACCTCCTGCAGGCTCATTCTCAGTCATGTTCATGCTGGTTATGAAGATGACAGGGCTGGTATTTTCTTAAGTGACGTTGCATCCTCCTATGCTGGAGTGAGTCTTGGTCTACTGAGATGGATCCCAAGAATGGGTTTTTCCTTCCTGGCCTTGCTTTGAGAGTTCATGGCCCTGCAAGCTGCCTTATGAGGCTCATAAGCCTTGAGGCCAATTGAGATCTTAACTGAGCTGAGTCAGTTCTAATAAGGAAATTCAAGGACCAGAGGTCTTGTCACTCTACCAGCTCACTTCCAGCAGGACCAGGACCACTGCAGGATCTTGTTCCTTTCTTCCATCTCTCAGCATTGTTCTCCCTCTTTGTTCCTGCCAGCTGGTGCTGAATAGCTCTGTCATGCCCAGAGGAGATGGAGCTAGAGCTAGAACACTTCTGTCAGTCAATCCTGCTGGACTTACCATTAGTACAACTCCTTGCACCATCAGTGCACAAAATGTTGATCTGCCCTATTAGAGCTGCAGCAGTTTGCTCCAGTTTTTTTCATTTCACAGTTGCTTCTCTGTCAGTGCTCAAAATGTGGTCCTCTTCTGGCATTGTGACTTGTGGCCTACAGTGACTTCTTCCCTTCCTCCCTGGGGTCCAATATGAGTCTTTCCTCTGCCGCTTGTAACAGGCGAGATCACCTGGCTCCTTGCTGGGAATATCCGAAGCACACACAGGATGTGCTGGTTCCTTGTCCAGAGATCACAGGCATCAAACCGCTACAGCATCACAGAGCTGTCTGTGGGTGATGCCACATTTAGCAAACTTGTCCTACAGATGCTGTTTGCCTGGAAACTCCAAGATCCCCCTTCCACGTAAGCTACTTCCTCAGGTCGCCCACTGCATATGCATGTAGGGCAAGTTATTGAAAAGAAAAAGATTGTTTGTCAGTCTTTGGTGTTCACAGAGATGTGATGTCCATAAAAAAAATTCATAGCCAACCCTCATTCCTCTGTTCGTTAGAGAACCTGTAGCATACATTTCGGTCATATGGTGAAACTAGTCATCTCTTCAAAGGACTGAACTTTCCAGTTACTTCAGATAGTTCTCTCAACTAGGAAAATAAATGTTAGCTCTATGAAGCGTTGTGTTATTTATACATGCTTTTAAAAACAAAGAAATTATTCATAAGTAGATGCAACTGAAATATTTCACATCTCTTCATCCAAAAAGCCAAGTGTCGCACATTTCACATAATGTATGAATATTACTTTCAGACGTTTTGAGAGGTGATTTGTTTCACAATATGACTGTAATGGAATTAATAGAATACTGTGCCCATATGATTTGTTATGAGGATGGGTTTTGGTTTGTTTTTAAACTTTATAAATAGCCATATAAATGCACTTGTTAGGTATTTTTACATTTTTAAAAATATTCCACTACCCCCAAACTCAGAAGGTAAAAGAGTTAAAACTTTGCATCCTCAGTACAGACTTAACATCCTCAGCCTTGTTTTGGCTTCTAATTCCTTCTAATTGTTTTGCTTTCTTTGCTTATTTGGATCTTCAGTTTTCCACTCATATTTTCTGACTTTTAATATTGTCTGAGAGTCAAACATAAAATACCATAGTGATAATTCTAATGGCAACAGGTATTAGAGCTGGTACGGTAACCCTTCATCCTTCAGTGTTGTTCTGTTCCAAGTTTCCAGCACACAGTTAGCATCTGTGCTGTGCAGGAGTTCAGCTGCCTTATACTGTGGAGGGGAGATTATCCATTCAGCAGAACTAGTTATAGAATACAGAATATTAAACATAGACTATTGAATATAGAATATTTAGCTTCCTGAATCCCCTGTAGCCCTAGATACCTGTAGCAGAGCAGAGACTGGCTGCTTATGATGGGAAGGAAGAAAGGACAAACTAACATACTCCACATTCAATACTGGTTATACTCCAGTGCCTGCCTTCAGAGGGTGCGGCATCTGGCTGTTGCCTCTCTCTTTTTGCATTCTTTCAAGCATTTCATGTCACTTTTACTTGCTCCATCACAGAAACCTCTGGTTGCAGAATCTTTTAAGCTGGTGAGGAAGCATCAATCATCATTCATACCTTTACAATCTGGTATTTAGGTGGAAGAGCGATGTTGCTGGAAGCTGCAGCATTTTGCCAGTGCTCAGCTCAGGAAGGGGCGTCAGAATTTCATCGCTTCCTTTTTAATCTTGGTCACATTTTCCTTAATGCTGTACAAAAATTCCTCTCACTCATTATGCTCAGCTCTAAAGTATGTAGTATAGATGACATTTCAGTTAGGGAAGGACATGTTGGAACATTATGGTTGATTCAAGTGAGTAATAACACTACATGTGATTTGAATGTCTTTTCTTGTGGGTGAGGGAAGAGCTTTTGGCTTTTTAATGTCTTGTTCTTTTAAATAAAAAAAAAAAAAAAAGTTCATTCCCAAAGCCACAAGAAGAATTATAATAGGTTTGCTGCTACCCTGCTATATGTTTTGCATGGCCACCTACCCCTGTTTGAAGTGGGTGTAACGGGCTGTCTCACTGTAGGTGAAGAGGTCTGAATCAGCAGCATTTCTGCAGGCACTTTGTGCTTGCTCAAGACTCAGTAATGTAAGGTGTGGCTGTAAATATAGCCAGGCAGGGAAGGGCGAAGCTGGCTGAGAATTTTAGTCTAACGTAAATCTCCTTTCCCCATAGCACACCATTTTGTCACTTAGGAAGCAGTTAAAGGCTAAACTGGGAATGAAAAGTCGTATTCCAAAATAAATACGTAGAGGGAAAATGAAGAAGAGTGTATGTCATTCTTACCATGTGAGGAAAGTAATCACAGCCGTGCTTTTGTCTTCTAAAAATGGGTTTAAAGAGTGCCTCCTTCGCATTAAGCAATTCCCTGAATGATCGCTTTGAGTCTATTTTTGCACTTCTGCAAAGAAGCAAAATATTGTTCCTTGTATATGTAGAAAGCATAACTGTTTGTTCCAGTACACAAGAAAGTCAGCTAGTTCTGCACACTTCTTCAGAAAGCTTTGATGTAGAATGAGGAAGATAGCACAGGTTATACGTAGTTCTTTCAGTGAATCCTGACAAATGCTTGCTGACCTTGTGATGATGAGTATATAAGAGAAATTTGTTGTATTTATTATCTCCTGTGGAATGACTGTCACACAGGTCATGTCCACGCAAGCAGGTGTTCCTCATGATGCCCAGGCTGTTGCATCACCCTTTGGGTGGCAGATCCTTTGAAGAATGGGGAGAGCTGTGTGTTCCTTCACCAACCTCTTGTTCATTGCTGTTATCTGGCATCTGTTGAGAACTTTGGCAACACTGAGCAACTAGCTGATGGTCACCTGAGTTTTTAACAGGTGTGCAAGCCATCTATAGTTGTGACACCACAGGTATTGATGTTGCATTATCTGCTGCCACTGCCACGTATATCCCCAGTGACCCTTATAGAAGTAGGGTCACTTTCTCCAGAAAAATATTTGTATCTTTTGCAGTTGTTATTGTGTGTGTGTGTGCATTTGTTTTGGTAGTACTGCAAGAACATTAGTGTTTCACTTCACAGATAGCTAGTCCTACATCTGCTGTGTTTAGGTCTCTATTTTGCTTAGAGAATCTCCTGCATCCTCTACATGTAGTAACAGTGGCCTGCCTTCTGCCTTACAGCGTAAACAGCAGTTTTCAATAAAGCTTCCCAGTCTACCCCATTCTCTTTATTATTATGAACAAAATTTGAGTGCATCATAGCCCAATGAATACATACATGCCGTTTTAAGTCAGCTTTACCTTCTGCAATAGAGTTGTATTAACCCTTAATGAAATCTGAGAAAACGCCTGTTAATGGAGCTATAATGTGGCTCTTGGCAACTTATGCTAAAAGGTTTCTGCAGGCTGAAACAAAATATGCTTCAAACTTGAATGGGAACAAGTTCAGAGATCTGGTGTGGCATTATAAGATGCCTACAGTGAAATCTGTGATTATTTCTGATTGTCAATTAATGGAGAATTCTTCACAGTAATGGTCACCGCGTTGGCATAGCAGTGCTGCTGTGGCGGTGAATTGTGGTTTTTAAGAACCGTAATGTTACATCAAGAGGATCGTTACAGCTGAGCAGTCCAACCAAAATGCCCTGAACAAATGAAACTGGTTGTTTAACAGCACTCTGTCAATCAGTGCTGTATAACTACTTCATGGTTTCAGTCTGGAAAGGCGTCTCTCAGGACCAAGGAATTAGGCAGAGAAGTAGCGTAAGAGAAAGACTCAATCTAATAGTTACTGGACAATGTAGGTAATGTAAAACCCAACCTGATGCAGTTGTTTTTGTTTTCTGCCTGACAAGAAATTATTTTAACATCACTGTTACGTAAAGTGAGAAAGCAATAAAGTTTCATTTCATGCTATTAGTACCCGTACTAATAGCGACAATATTCAGTAATTATCTATATGGTTTTTTTTAAACTCCCAAACAGAGAAATCCCTTTTGTTAAAGACATGCCAGTGTATAAAGAGGTTTTTCTTCTTTTTTGAGATTGTATGTTTACCGCTAAAACAAAGTTCACACAAAGAACAATTGATTTATAAGAACTTGACTTACTCTTCATTATCTTTAGTATGAGATTACATTGTATTAGTTGATGTTACCATGACGCTAGCAAAAATATCAGATTGAAAATTAGAAATAAGAAAAATGTACCACCTCTAAGTTTGGTGCTCGACTTTGCTCGTGATGGTAAAGTAATTCAGTTACTACAAAATGACTTAATAAAGTATAAATTTGTAGTTGCCCTCTGATTCATATTCACTTCCTGTATTTTTGTAGGAGACTTCTGGCTTTTTTTAAGTTAAGCAACAAAAAAAAAGGCTGGGCAGGATACTTTCTTTTCCAAATAAACGGCAGGAATACAGGTAAACAACAGGGATAACTAATACACTCGTTGCAGTGGATTTATTTTTCTTCAGTCCCCTGAAAGTATATTGCTAAAGCCTGCCGTTTGTGGCTGGGTCTCCTTTGGTCCTTTGTTATTGAAAGTTTACATCAGTGCCCACAGGTCTGTGGGATCACTCCCTGTTTAAACTTTTGGGGGAAGCTATGATGTGTTCAAGCTACTGTTATAGCTGAGGGTAGCCCAGTCAGCATCTTCAAACTGGGTTGTAAGACGATGAATTGAACATACAGAAGGAGGACATTGGAGGAATCTTCAGAATCTTCCTTATGCAAATATTTGGACATTATCATGTTTCTATCGTTTTCTCCTGCAAACCACTTTGAAGGAGTGGGGGAGGGGAAGTAGCGCGTGTATATAGTTACCAGGCAGTCTGAATAGCAGAAATCTGTATTCCTGTCTGATTTTGCAGGCAGAGCTTCCCTGAATGTTAGTAGGGAACAAGGGGTCTCATACAAAGGCAGAACATGGCAGACAATTCTGGGCAGAACGCAGAACAATTTGGGGGAAATATTCTGATGTATTTAATTCTTGCTGTAATTAAATGGTCCTTCAGAGCAATGATTAATGTGGAATCCAGAGGTTCACTGTGGGAACTTTCTTTCACGTTTATACAGAAGTGATTAATTGAAACTGAATTATATTTATATGACAGAAGGTCGAAAAATACAAAATGTGCTGTAAGCCCTATTTAATTCAGCAGATAAATGTCAAGTCATCTTTTGTGTCTTTGGTTGTGCATTTTTAACGTTGTTTTAACATGTTGGCATTATGTATTTTATTCTCGGAGAAAAAAAGAAAAGAGGGGCTTCCTGGGCTTGTGAATTTTATATTGCTAGAATCGGAAATCTCTGATCTCTTGGGGCTTCTAATTATGATTTTTTTTTTTAAGTCCTTACTGAGCTAGTATTTGAAGCAATACAGAATTTAGAAATGCAGCCCATCAGCAGTTTGCTGGATTCTAGGTTCTGCATGCGGAATATTAAGGAAGTATGAATGAAGTTTAATAAAATACATCGAGGCATTATGCAACTATATACTGATGCCACAAAAATATTACAAGTATTTTGTAGAAAATTAAAGGCTATCATCCTATTGACATGAAATAAAATCTGTGTTAAAATTCATAAACAAAATCTAATTATGAATGCCAATATATGGAATTAAAGGAAGGAAGTAGTAGGATGCAGTTTTTCAGTGCATCCTTTTTAGTGGTTTTGCCATACAAAAAGTACAAAGGGAAAGGCAGCATTAGAAGATGCAAGGCAGAGTCTCCCCTAGCTCTCCTTTGTTCTCCATCACCTCTCCAAGGTTCTTACATGTTCTGCTGAGACAGGCTGGTGCGTGCCCGCTTCATGGAGGACCTTCGTTTGGGAAATGAGACGCTAAAAGGAAGTAGTTCACAGCTGCTGCTTTTGGCGAGGAGGAAGCCCAGTTAATAGGAGAAACGATGAAAGGAAGAGAAGACTTAAGGGCACGAGGGTTAAGGATGAATTAACGGATAGAATGAAGCAGGGTAGGAAAGGAAAAATGAGTATTAGTTGTTACTGCATTCCCCCAACTACTTAAGAATTTTAGTTCCCTGGTATTATTTATGTGGGTTTGACCACCATTACATATGAACAAAAACCAGAGAGATGCAAGTCTTTCCCAATTAGTGTCTGCCTAATAACCTACTTCTTAATTACATCTCTCTTTCTTCTAGCTTACTGTCCTGAATCTGTCAGCTTTTACCACCTCCTTTGTAAATTGTATGCCCTGATGTCAGGCAAAAAAATTTAACCTGTTTTATAGTTGATGTTTTGATACAGATACAGAATCACACCAGTGTTAGAGACATTTTTCGACCTGTGGTAGTTACATCTATTCTGCCCATCCTGCTGTTGTACGAGACGTGTTAAATCAGAGCAGGTTCTTTAAGAAACACTTTTGTGTTTCTGCTTGAAGATGTACGTTAATCTGGTACATAGGTAAAATGAAAAAGAAAGACCCCCACCAGGGTTTTCCTGTGCTTTCCCCTGGTGTAATTAAGGTCTTGTGTTGATTTCACAGTTCAGCATATTGGTGTTGGTCAATGACACTAACTCAGTTAGAAACCAAGGGAAATTGGAGTCCTTTTTTTTTCCTTTTTAAATTAAATTGTTTGGCTGAAGTGTCCAATTAGCACTAGTCCAATTACAAGATACCCTGGTGAAGGAAAGCAGGAAGCAATACGTCTTGCTTCCTAAGTAGAAACTTCATTTTATTTTTTAATCAGTGCTGTTAAGGAAGACTTCCTTGGGAGTAGGCTTCACTGAGGGTTTGTTCATTATCAGCTCAAGGTGAAGCCAAAGGGAACCTTTCTGATTTCATACCAGAATTGATTTTTAAAAAAATAAATAACAAGTGCATGCACAGGGGGTTGGTGCATGTATTTAGAAGTGGAGTTGCCATTGGTAACACAGCTGATGTCCTTTGTTGGAAAAGTCATTGTTCATTACTTACCTGAAGTGAAAGGTTAATGGCCTGTAGCGATCTGAAGAAATCCCTACAAAAATGCACAGCAAGGATCTAATGTTGTTACACAATAGTGCTTTCCGCATACTTTTCCTCAGGTAAGACAGACATAGAAGATAGCTGTTGCTGTTCTAATAAATGTATTTGATGTAAAGCAGACCCAGTATACTGGAAAATGAAAAGGCTCCTGCTACTGTCAAACGGACAGCTGTCACCAAAGGCACAAATTTTGCTTTCTTTATTGATGTTTGCAAAACATGCTGGCTATACTTTGTATAGAACTGCCGCACTTTTTTTCCTTAAAAAGCATCTTTGTTGTAGTAGAAGTAACTTATTTTGTAGTGTGGCTGTTGCTTTAATTGCTTTCTCGATAGCTTAAAACTGTTACTTTTGGCACATTTTTTTCTTCTTGCAGTTCGAACACAATTAACAGTGAGATCTTGTGTAGTACGTTTGATATTGAGGTATTCCGAAGAATTTTGTTGGCTCCCGAGCAGAAACTTGAACACTTCAGAGAGATCAATTAGTCGCCTCACTGAGACGCGCCTGTGATGGAGGATTAAGCCAAGTCATTCAGCGCTCAGGGAAGAAAATGCAGGATATGTTTCAAACGAAAGAAGAATTTCATGGGGATAGACTGCAACCATCAGTCTGTAGTTGAAGAAAAGCTTTAAGTTGGCACTGCCTCTGGAAACGACAGTCCTGCCTGGTCCCTTGTGTTATGGGTATAAGTAGTTGGTGTGGTAGATGGGAAGGGGGATCAGCCTGACTAAGAAGCAGTTTTTTCCAGGCAGGTACCAGAGTGGTGTTGGTGGTTAGCCTGGCCACTTTCCCAGTCACTTCACCAAACACCTGTACAGATGTTGGTGTCAGCAGGAGCAGAGTGGGGAGCAGAAAATGCAGGAAGGGGCATGACTGCTTTTTTTGAGTGACAGTGATAGCCAGTAACAGGATAAAGCATGCATCAAATGACAGCCACTGATTTTTAAAAGCCGTGGAATAGCATCCCTCGTCTTCTGAAAGACGCAACTGGAGCTTAATCGAAGGTATACAAAGAGCATCTTTCAGCAGTAGTGCTGGTATAAGTAGTTCCACCTTAGAGAAACAGGAGGTTGGTTTCCCAGTGAAGGTGTCTAGGCAGCCCTCAGGCCGGAGGATCAGTCACTTACAAGCGGCTCATGGCAGAGTCAAGCAGCAGAGGAGGGGCCCATCGTAGACTGCACTGCTACAGAGAGAAACGTCAACCAAACCATGCGAGTAGGGACAGCTTCAGGGCCATTGCTTCTCAGCATTTAAGGATATCAACAGGCAAGTGCCCTCAGTGCTTCTGAGTCACAATTCTGCCAGGACTAACTTGAAATAAGTGATGCCACATACTAAGTCATTAGAAACCTTTCTTGCAGCGCTCAGGTTTTCCTCTCATGCTGACCATTCTCAGCTGGGCCGTAGCTTGAGAGGGGATATCATAGCATATTAAATATGTATCAGCAGCTGCAATTTATTTAGTGCCAGATGCTGCCAAAATGTCTTTTTTGTCAATGATATTAGCATAGGTATTGGAATACTGTGTGAAATTTCTTTTTAATCTGCCCCTACAAACCGATAGCTGAATGTTACCATAGATCACAGTCTGCTGAACCTAAAATTATTGCTTTAGTCTAACTTTTCCACATTGAGTAAAAACTTCTAGAAAGCACAGATCTTTACCTTGATTTACTTGAGTGATATTTGATGAACTTGCAAATTTTGACCATGTTGCTTAATAGAGATGTGTATTTTCCTGCCATAATGGAAAAGTTTTGAACCCGGTTGTCTTCCTCCTTTTTTGCACTTGCCTCCCTCCTCAATCTTCTTCCTTCCCCAGCACCCTCATTTCACTTACTAGAAAGTGTTCCGTTCTTCATGTTTGCTAGTTACAGCTTAATTAGTTGTAGAACACATGCTACATATGTAAACTTTGTTGCTGTACTGAATGAGAGGCGGTGCTGGGAAAGAGCTTTGAGGGTATAGCTAAAGGAGAGCAGCTGAGCTAGGTTTGGTGGAGCACATCCTCCTGCTGAAAGTTGCTGCTACCTCAGCTGAGGTGCCGTAACCAGCTGCGGGTACATCCCTAGCCTGCTGCAGTGCGAATAAAAACTCCTGGTACCTAAGTAAGCTTACTTCATTTTGCATCATGGTAGACTGGGAGCGCAGGTGCCGTCAGGCGCTGTACCTCAGCTGAAGGGTTAGAACTTCTTATGCCACTCTGATGTGTACTTACAGTTGTCAGGCCACGTGCTGTGCTAGAAATGCTCCTTGGGAAGGAATGTGTGAAAAACAGCTTGTAAATTAGCTTTGGGAGAAGTCCTCTGTGACAAAGCTTGTGTGGTGAAACTGATTGCCCTAAGGCAGGGGGGAAAAAAAAAGTACACATCTTATCCAGGGAGTTGTGAGGAAAACTGCAGGCTTGCTCAGCACCATTGCAGCTCACAAATACACCTCTACCAAAGCAAGGAAATACACCACTTGTGTGTGACAGTTGCACGGTACAGAATTGCCCTTCAGCTGTATGTATTAGTTCTGTTTTTAGCTGCCATTCTTTAAAGGAACAGCATAAAAGGGAAGAACAAATCACTTTATTTTCCATACGTATAGTTAAGTCTTTTCATTTGAAGTAATCCTTTTCTACTGCAGTGAATAATTTGTCGATCCCATTGCTGCTACCTGTGAGTTAGCCTTCTTTTGACTTGTCAGTTTGCAGCAGCCTTTCTCTAATTATGTATGCAAATAAATTTGGGTACACTACCTCCGATAATACTGCTTATCTGCATAAATCTTATTTGCTTTCTGGTTTTTCCCTTATTTAGTTTACATGCTATTCATTTCGCTCAACTGGTGAGGAATGCAGGGAAGGGAGGGAAAATAGTAGTGTATCACTAAGTAGAACAAGAGTTGACAGCAGGTTACATATTAATAGAGAATAATAATTTTCGACCACAAGGACCTGTTCCAAAGAGAAAGCTCTACAAGGTTTTGTGAATCTTTCTGAAAGCGTTGCTGGTTGAACTGTTACTTGTCACTCTGAACTTGCAGGTTGTATATTGTGCCCCTACTTTTTGTGCTAGTAATTAGAATAGTCTCTATTGTGAATAGATTAAATATTGTAAATATTATAAATGTAACTTTCCTGTCTGTTTTGGAAGGTTTTGTGGCACTTTTATGTCTGTGCTTCAGGCCATAGTTTGGTTAACATGTTTTCAGTGTCAAAATAAGCAGCTCCTCAGCTTTTTTGTGATAGCGTCTCAATTTGTGAAGCCAAAACAGTGATCTAGATCAACAAAGCTGATCCAGCTGAAAAGTAACTTGTTCTATCATGGTGGAAGAGGAGAGGTGTCATTTGCTCACCAGTTTATTTTTTAGTGTTTGTTAGAAAGTTATCTTGCTCACCTCATGGCCATGAAAATATTTATTGTTATAATTAAGGGATAACAGGTGGTGACAGAAGGACCTGCTGAAGTTGGTGCAAGCAGCGCGACCACCAAGTAGGTGTGGGCTCAAACATCACCATCCCCAAAAGATACAGTCTATCTGGGGAGCTGAAAAAAATTGAGACAATGCCCGCATTAATGCATAGAGCAGATCTGTAGAAACATATTAGTAATGCAAAATACTTTGTGTCAGGAACCTGAAATCTGCATTGTACATTCTTTAGGTTTGGGTTTTTACTGTGGACTAGCTCTTGTCTAGTCCTGACGGCTTAATGCTCAGTTACTGCCGGAGCACACTCGGTGTGGTTCTAGAGATCTCCCAGGTGGTTTAGTTGGAGCAGAATCCAGCCCACGCGCTCCCAGACGCTGGGCCACGATGTGGAGCAAAGCATGGAGGATGAAGAAATTCACTCTACAAGTGCGCTCCATGTACAAAGTAAAACCTCAGTGTAGATGCACTCTGAAAGACTTACTTGTCCACCATGACAAGAGTGTGTGGTCAAACAAGGAATTAGCGATGGCCTTCTGAGTCCTATCATTGTGTTATAACTTCCTGGCAAGCTTCTTTCTGAATTCCCTTTGTTACTGAGAGAAACCTTAGAGTAGAATAGGAGGATGGCTTAATAATTAGCAGGCTCTAGCTATATACACAACTGAAGTGTGCTTCTGCCAGTGTGAGAGTTCAGCAGTTAGTACCTGTGACACCAGTGGTATGTTTAATTGGTGTATTGATACTAAGAAGCATGTGATGGCATAAAGCACAGGGACTTTCATTACAGTTTTGGCAAACCTGAGCTGAAAGAAAAAGCAGCACAGATGGCTGAAAATAGTAGTAAAATATTCCATTTCATGTCTGCAGAAATCATTAGACAGTGGTGAAAGAGGTGTTATTAATGTGTCAGATTCACTTGGGGAGTTACGTTTCTGTAATGTCCACTAAAACAATGATACGTCTATTTTTGTTTTTAAGTGGAGCCCTTGCCAAGTGCAGACGTGTTTCTCTGCAGCCATGAAATGGATTTATCGACAGTAAAGAAGATGCAGATTCGCTCAGTGGCTTCTGTTTTACTTCTGCCAGCTCAGCACAGTAAACAAGCAGTAGCATGGCTGTAGTTTTCTGTCCACTGTTGCCAAAATTCGTTCTTATCAGTCTTATGGATTTATAACAAAAGTAGCATGTTGATTTCATGCTGACAGCGAACGAAGATGGCAATTTTTATATGATAAATCAGATCAAAATGTGACCTACTTATCATGACACGTTGTAACACGCAACCAGCTTAAATGCGACATTTCATAGTAAATGAACCTTTGAAACTTTTTGCAGAACTTAGGGAGACTCTGGGCTATACAACACTTTGATCAAGACTGTTTTCAGAGCACAGCATGTATGATTAGCCAATGTTTCATCATGGGTGCCAAATGCTTCTTACGTTGCTGCAAGAAATGAGGCAAAAATCTCTCAACTTTTTTGTCTGCAGAGTTAAAAAGCACGGCTTTATCGCAGTGTGTGACAAAGTTGCGCAGCACCGATCAGCCCTGTAATCGCATCTTCTCTGGAATGCTAACAAAATCCTTTACAAGCATCACTGGAGTAATACAGGGCCATTTATTGATCTTTAGTCTCCATGAAAAAATGCGGTCTTACTGATTCATCTACCATTTACAAGCCTCTATCTTGCTCTTAAAACCCTTCTTTATTGGTACAGTTTGGTAGTTTCTGTTTTGTTTATAGTGTATTTCCTCATTCCTCAGTGGCAGAGAGGTAAACAGATGTGAATAGGTAAGCTTATAAATCTGAAAATTTCCATGTGAATTCAGTCTTTCCAATTAAATATATTTTCTGGATACGTGCATACTTTTGAGCTTGCTGAGGCAGACAGTTTGTCTTGAGCTGAAGCAGCCTCTGTGTTTCTAGAAAATCTAAGATAAAACAGTTTGAATTATCTCTTTTTAAAATTCTTTTGTCTCTCCAATTTAATCAAAATATCATACAACCAAATGAAAAGATTATCCCATAAACAAAGTTTGATCCCACCTAAAGCACGTGGGAATTTTGCTAATGGATTCAGCGAGAACAGGATTTAACTTCCAGCTTTTCCCCCACTAAGTCTGTAGAACAAGGCTCTTCCTGAAAAGTACATCCTTTAGAATAACAAATACACAGATCCATGAATTCAGGGTTTGGTAGGGCTAAACCACCACTGTTAACTGTTCTTATTTGTCCTATAAAATGTTGTGCTTTTCCTGCTAAGCTGCTCTTATTTTTGCCCATGATGAGCGTGCTGGAATCTTGGCCATGCAGCCGCAGCTCCATTTGTATATTTTATCTGGCAGGTTTCAGCACCAGCGGCTGTGTGATGAGACCTTGGTAACTAGAAATAAACTGAGCTAATGCTGCGCCTTGTACCTCCTAGGACAGAAATGCTGTGGTTTTCCTCAGTTTGGATGAATGCATTGTGTGTTTCTTGTTTTATAAAGAGCATGCTAGGAGAAAGAAAAATAAGAGCTGCTGGGAAGATTTGTATGTTAGTGCCTCTGTATAGGCCTTGGGTAAAACACATGCTGAGTTTCAGTCAAAGGCTTACTCATATTTGGTGTGAATTTCAGTCTGTTTCTAATGGATGCAAATGTGAGTAGGCAGTTTTCTCGAATAGTCTCAGGAGTTTGAGAGTAGTGTTTGTGGTAGTAAAGGCTGAAACACAACTTTCGAATTTTTACATTGCTCCAAAGGACACTTGTATGTTGATTCTTAGGCATTTTAAATAAGCAGTGTGTTGAGAGATGAGCATCTGAATTTCAAAATTATTGTACCTGAAAAGCTCTGTCGTCTCTTTCACTTACTGTCATTTATCTCAGCAAGTGGCAAACTTTGAATATTTTTAGATGTTTTGGAAAGCATTGTCACCAGTTTGGCCTGGATGCCTTACACCCACACTTTGGAAAGTGTCAGTATCCCTGTTGAGGGTGCACTTTCTTATAAAGAGACTGTTTTACAGTTACTCATTTTTCAGAAATATGTATGTTCATCCTCTGGTATGAAGTAATTTTTTACTACAGTTATGTTGCCCTTGCAAAAAATATATATATTATGCAAATCATCCTGGGGGATTAGATTCCTATTTGCTAACTAGTACAAGCTTCAAACATGCCTTAGCTTTTTTCCCCCATAGTTAAAACAACTGTGTTGCGTTTGCAAATCAGTGGCTTTAAATCTTTTTGAAGAGCAGATCCATGGGAGATGCTTCAATGTTTTGTTTAAGTTGCTGCCTTTTGTGCAGTATTGAAGCTGATGCTTTACAGGTACGGACTGGCAATCAGTAACTGCAACGTTGCTGTTCTGGGAGTGTCAAATTCTAGCAGATTCTGTGCATCATTGTCCAGCAACTCTTTTTACTTTAATTTGGTTCTGGATAAGGGATTTACATTGTAAGTGAAGAGCTTAGAATGGTACTTGTAGTTTTTATATTGACTCACTTGTCAATTTGCCAAGTACCTTCCTCTCCACTACCCTCTCCTCAGTATCTGCTTTTCAGTATTCACAAGTGAAAGTTTTATATATTGGTCCACTTGTAAATACACAGTTTATAATTTCATTTCACTAGCAGTGTCCACATTTTCTGGGTAGTCAAAACAAGAGAAAAAACAACTTGTGCAGCCAATTCCCACTGTAAACACTCTAGACTAAGCAACTTTTGGAGGAGCAGGGGTGGAGAGCCCGTCTTTTTGAACTCCACTTGCAGGCAGTTCAGGCATGACTCACGTCATGCAACCAGCAGCACATTTTGTCAAAACCAGGGATGCTGTGGGTGGGCCAATAAACCCCCAGGACTTGTGAAGCTTGTTCAGGGATGCAGCTGAACTCGCAGCTCTGTCTCCATCTTTCTCTGTGCAGCCCGGTATGCAGTGTGCGTGTCTACCAGCTCTTTAGCTTGTAAGACTGAGCACGTTGGCTACCATGCCTGTACCAAATGCCCAGCTTTCTGAAGCTGCTTGGATTCTAGCGAACTGAGTGTCTTCGTCATAGCTGGAGAGATGCGTAAACAAAAATACGGGCAGTCAGTAATAGTTGATAACATCCTACTTTCAGGTAATCTGTGATTCTCTGTACTTCTTCCAGTAACATTTATGTTTTTCGTTTTTTCTATACATACTCCTCTAAATTTTCACAGTTCACAAGTTGATATTAACATGGTTAAGGGGGAAATTTCCAGTGGATACTTGCAAAATATTTCAAGTGACATAGAAATGGTAAACAAAAACCAACCAACCTATTTCTTTCCCCCTTCACCCCAGAAAACTGCTTCTTGAAGACGAAGCAGTTAGTACTGTCAGGATGCCCAGAGACAATATCACCATTCCCACAGTATTTTTTTCTTCCTTGTCTTTGGGACCTTCTGCATGTCACTTCGTAATCTTCTATCACGAGTTTTTTAAGTGCAGGGATTACGTCAGTACATTTTTCTACTCCCTTTGCTCTAGTGTCATCTTCCCAAATATCTTCTGCTAGCTTATGTCTGTGAATATAGTCTAATGTGAAGGTCTGTTCTGCATATTCTACATCTGATCCAATTTGTATCACCTAGTCCTCATTTCCCAAAACTCATCTGATCAATGCCCAGCTGTTATTCAGTTTCTAATTTCTGCTGTGAAACCCAAAAATGGACAAGCTGTTTCTGTGCTTTACTTACAGAAGTTTACAGAAATTGGCCATTAGGCAAGTACAATAGTGAATTCCCTTTTTCTTCTCCTTTTCTTCCAGGATAGTTTCAGTCCAAAGGGAAGTAAAAACCACTGTGAAAAGCATTGCTATTTTTGTGGTTGTACAGGATTTACAATCTGATAGTTGGATGCCATTATAAAAGAAGATGAAAAACAAAGCAAGGAATGGGCATCGGTAGGGATGGGTTGCTTGGTTAGGGGTTTTGGGGTTTTATGGAAAAGCTTGTCAAACTATAAGAAGTCCCCAAACTCCACTGGATAATTTTTAAAAATGTAAGGTACTTGATTTTTCTGTCTTTAACATTTCTACTTTTGAAGTATTAAGACAACAGTGACTACAATCTTGTCCTTTCTTTCTTTCCTATTTGTTGTAATTCTTGGTCAGAAACGTCAAGCGTTCAAAAACTGGTCTGTCTATGTGCGTTTCTTGTGTGATCCTTTCAAGGACAAGAATGAAATTCACAGCACTTTTGCCAAGATGGGTTTCCACTGAGAATGTGGATCAGAGCCCAGCAAATAACAATCCACATAAACAAGCTTTCTGTCTTTGTAAGAACCAGGCTTTAACCATGAAGACAGTAATAGCCATTTTGCTATTAACTTTGTGTACGATACAAAGGCTCAGCACCAAAAAACCTAGAAATCAGCCTCCCCAAAGGCAGGTATGTTTTATGCTGTCTTCCATTGTTAACACTAATAAATGTTCCTTCTGGGTTTGTATATGGTAGAAATCTTCCTATTTCGCCTACGTATCTATCAAGAATGGGTGAAATTCACTGTCGGCAAACGAAAGCACCAGCAGTCATTCAGTCCATTTCAGAAAGGTACTTCTTGCTTAAATAAATACCATTGAACATTACATTCAACCATGTTGTGAAACTGGATGATAGTAATTCTTTGTTCAGTCATATGAAAGCTCCCTGTTCCCTCTACTTAACAGGGTCAACCACAGAGTCAGAGAAGAACAGGATGTGAACTTGATGGATCTTGAAGAATCATAACGGTTAAGCAAGAACAAGTTTTTTTCTAAATTGACTAGGTATTCCAAAGTATTGGGACCTAGAATGTGATGGTATTATTATATAAGCTGTCCTGTATAAGACCACAACAACAGATCCTCTTCCACACTAACATTTTTATTATTTAGAGGCTACAGTGGTAGGTAATTCATGTATCCTAATTTTTCGTGGTGCAGATGGAAAGGTGTAGTCATTCAGGCCTGCACGATGTTAGGTATATCAGAGAGAAAAGTACAGACAGAATCACAGCTTATGTCCTAATATGCCCTTTATTTTTTCATAAGAAAATACCTTATAATGCTTCTAAATCCTGCTGCTAATTCTACTGTAGAGCAGTGGAACATAGTACACTGTGCATCCAAACAAGCTCGAAATGAAGCGTGCTAATTTTAGTCAGCGGTGGCTCACGAGGTCAAATCTTAGCAATAATGTACAGAAGAGCACCCACTCACCACCACCTCTTCTTCTCCCCTATGAAAACCTTTTTTAGATGAGGTTCTGTTGTGCTATTTAATACACAAAGTGGAGTTCATAATTTGAATATGTGCAGAATTAGCGTTTGTTGTCATAGATCACAAATGTTTTTAATAAATATTCCAGGCTTGATATTGCTGGAGAGTGTTTTTACCATATACTTTATGTTGGGGAGTTGCCTAGCAAGTTCAATGAAGTGAAAATATTTGCTCTGGCATGCAAGCAAGTTCTAAAAGAGCTTAGGCAATATTTCTCCTGCAGAAAATGTCGATTTAGACCTGCCCAAGTTCTGCTCTAACTTGTGAATTTGATTTTTCTAAAATAAAATAAAGTTGTTCAGTTGTTCCTTGCTTCTCCTTCTGTGCTGAATTAGAATTCTTTTATCAGATATGCTGTATGGTTCTATGTTTTATTGCTTTGTTGTGGGTTGTGGGGTTTTTTTTTCTTATTTCAAGGCTACTTTATGCTTACTCAGAAAATACAGCAGGAAAATAACCTCGGGAATTTGAGCTGTGTGTTAAAAATCACCTATTAAATGTAACCTGGTTTAAGTTACTTGATTATTTAACGTACATAAGAAGTAGATTGGTGATTCTATTTTGCATCTTAGTTTATGTGGTCAGAGAAGGACCTTTACGGATATTTGTACCTTCTGCAGCCACATTCATGGCTATCAAGGCCAGTAAAGTGAGGGGGCCTAATGGAGTCAGAACCCTGCATTTCCTTTACAAAGGTTAAGAAGATTAGTGCATTCATCAATACGGCATTATTCTTAATACATTTGGCATGAAATACTAGTATTTTACAAGGTGAATTTTGTTCAGTTTTGCATAATAAAATGCTGCTAGATTTCAGGGCACCAACATTTGTAATGCATTTGGCACACGATATAAAAGTTAGAAGTTATATATTAAGTTATGCTTTGCTGAAGAGAGAGAGATTGGATATCATTCGTTGCACAGAGGTGGGGTGAGTGGATGTGTTCCCAGTCATGAACCAGTTGTAAAAGCTAAGGTACTTTGCCAGGAAGGGGGAACATGGGCAAAGGCTGGAAACCTGTCTGCCATCTTGTAAGGAAAGGAAAAGGTAAGGCGAAGGAGGAAGAGAGGTATCTTTGATGTAACCTACCTCAGTGTAGATAGGTTAATTGTGGTTTTTCTTTTATTTCCACACCTGGGTCTTTAATAAATGTTTGATGTTGCCAGTTTTGAATTTTATGAATGAATAACTGTATGTCCACTTTATTGTAATTTGGATTGATGCTGGATAACAGCAAAGCATAAAGTGAATCTGTAGACCAGGAGCATAGAACACTTCACACATCCTTGTCCTCCAGCTTATTTTTCATTATACCCGAAGATTAACAACAGGGAAACCATTTGAGCCTCTTGAGCTGTACAGTGAGTTGGCACTGCAAGAACTAGCTGAGGCAGCAGACGTTTCTTCTGCCGCCTGTCGGTTACATTCCTGACATGGATCAATGTGTTAGCATACACACTTGAACACCAAAGATTGTGAGGAAAGTAACACTGTAAAATTGTATTCACTTGGGGTTTTGTCTCTCACAACCTGAGAGACTGCTGGAAGGTTGTATCAGTACATTACAACTGAGAGAAATAGATTTGGGTTTTTATGACAAATAATGGCAGTAGTTCCACTTGACTCTAAGTTGTGTTTTTGAACCATCAGTCTCATGCTTAAGAACTTGACCGTGCAAGAAAATCTAGTCATTAGATACCTACCTGCTCGCCTGGGATAATACCATATGGAATAATGCATGCTTTGAGAGGCCGGAGATTTCTAAGAACAAATGCAGTCATTTCCCCATTTCCTGTCCACAATATATCGTCCTTTAATAGCTGCAGTTTGGAGACATCGGTGAGGGTACGTAGTCTCCTCCTACATGCACAGCTGCTGGCTGCCAG
Source organism: Nipponia nippon (assembly GCF_047370975.1). Lineage (NCBI taxonomy): Eukaryota > Metazoa > Chordata > Aves > Pelecaniformes > Threskiornithidae > Nipponia > Nipponia nippon. The sequence goes on along the minus strand of NW_028262290.1, from coordinate 93,747,965 downwards.
CATAGGTGTGTAACTCGGCAGCCATGCTTGAAGTCTTGAGACAAATCTGGAGATGTTAGTTTTGTTTTGTGTGGTTTAACTTCTTTCGTGGTTCGAAGAGGAGACCTGAAAGGACTGTGTGCCTTGGAAGGCCCACGTCTAAGCTGTTTCCTTCCTGCAGACACCACCAGTCATTTTTACTTGATGCTTGCTTTTGCAAGGCCTTTGTATTCGTGTTATTGCAGTTATGGTTGTACTACAAGAGAACATTTCTAAGTTGCTCTGCAGCTGCAAGAAAATACTGTTTAAGAAGCTTCTTGCTGGCATTCTTAAAAGGTCTTCTAAGTATGCCCATCTTCTTACAACATTCAGTAACAGGGCAATGATAATGGAGTAGTGACCTGACCAGATCACTGTCTTTGATTTTTCAGTTGTAAATCATCATCCATATTAGAAATTATCAGCCTCTGCCTCGTTCTCGTGCTCTCTTTGGATCAGGAACTTATGTCAACAGAAAAATCTGTAAGGACAAAAGTTATAATTGATAATGAATATTTTAGACAAAATAGTAACATTTCACCTTCATTTGTGCACCACTTGGGTCCTCTGATTCACTTTTCTCAAATTTTATCCACTCACCCTCTGTAACCTGACTCAGAGACAGCAGCATGGATCTGATCAGCAGGAACTAAAAGTAGCTTGCGAGTGCTGACGACATTCTTCTCAATGTCAAACAGACCTGACGGCTGAAAAATCATTTTTTGTTTACATGCAAATACTCAAGTTTTCTACCAGAAAGTCTAACTAGATAGGGGTTAAAAAAGGTGGGTTTATTGCATTACATCACAGCAAACTTGTGAAATTTAACTGATCCATTTGGAAAAATGTTTTGAATTACCTATGATGAAATGTGCTGTCACAGAACTGAACATATTTTTTTCAAATTACTGATTTAAGAAAAAAGTTTGCAGTGCTGAAAATGCTATGCCATGTTTAGTACAAAACACTAAAAAAGTGAAAATCGGAAGATGTAGTAACAGGTAGAAATCAGTACCCAGTCCACTTCAGTTGTTACGATTGCACTGATTATGACCTAAAACCTGCTTTCTCTATAGGAATCTATTTACCTAATTATTTTTAAGTAGATAATATTTTATTTCTGTTTACATTATTTGCTGCCTTATTAATTAAGTCCATGCATCTACCTGTCCTGTGTATTAATTTCTCAGTAAATTCTACTAATTAAGGAACGTAAGTCAAGATTTTTCTAGGAAATAGCTAAGATCAGTACAAGCAGCATGCTGCATCCATTAAAATAAAGCATTTATGAGTTTTATTAGCAGCCTTAAGAACTCTATTGCCAGGTCCTAGATGAACTTTGAAGGTACCATTCACATACAGAAGCAAGTTCCGATAAATCTGGTTTTCATCGTTAATCTTCTCAATAAAGTCAATGAAAGGAAAACAAGAACATAACCTAAAGCTAAAACAATCTGAAGGAAAACTTTGAAACAGCTCGTTGAAAGCTTCAGCTGCTACAACGTTGCTCGCTTGCAACTCTGCGCTAGCATCTGTAGGAAGCCCACAGGGTGACTGTAGTTGCGTACCTAGTCTAGCCTAGAGCCATCACCCAGAAACTCCCCAAATCAGCTGCCCTCTGGATGCCATTCTCACAGTTGCCTGTTGTAGACAACAGGGAGAGACTCTGCGTGTATCAGCTCTTGACTGATGCTGACAGTCCATACAGCTCTTCATTAAACGTCTTTTAGTGCAGGTCTGCTCGGGGTTGTGCGTATACTGGCCGTCCCCCCAGTTTACCTTTTGCATTGGGACTTAGAGCAGCTGTTCTGACATAGGTGGAACTGAAGGGGCATGGGCAGCCATAAGAAAACTTCTTTAGACCACCTCTTGTTCATATACAGTCATAGGAGGGTTTTAATACTTCCCGTAGCCTGCCCCTCTAGTTGGTTTTGACTGTGTGACACATTTTTCTGGAGAAGCAAAGGAGTCAAGATCCAGAGTCTTGGTTACTGCAAGTGGGAAGGAAATATGCCAGTGTACGCTCTGCCTGTGGTTCCATTTTAGAGTCCCAGTTGTGTCGCATTGTGTATATGACTCATAACCAGCGTTACGGACGTGTCAACGCACCCGCAGCGCCATCCAGTAACCCTGAGCATCAGGGAGCAGCAGGCGCGGAGCCGCTCCGCATGGGCTCCCTCCCAGCAGCGGTGCCCCAGGCCCCGAGGCTGCTGCTCTCCAGCAGCGGGGAGGGGGCCTGCTCCAGCACCCAACACTCAGAACCGGCTGCTAACGCCCGCGGTGCCAAACAGCTCTTTACAAAGAAAAGGGGGGAAGAAAAAAAAAAAAAAAAGAGTTCCCAAGTTGATGTTTAGACAAACATAATTTGTTAAATGGGCTGAACCTTAGTAGATCTTGCTGCCTTCCACACCTCAGAATGCTTGAGAATTAAGGTACTCGCTTAGATGCTGAAATAGGAACTAAAGCCTCTTTTACACACACGTTTCTGGTAATGCTGATGCCACTGCTTGCCGTTGTCCTGTTGATCTTTTTTGTTGTTGCTGTTACACAGGCTGTTGGTTTTTAATCTCTTTGACAGCTGACATACTGTTTTACCATTTAATCATTCTGTCACTGTCCTTGCAGACCTCAGTGTTTCCGTAAGGCAGCAGCTGTCAAATATTAGCCAGGATTTAGTTATTTGCTTTAGTTCTTTACATAAGGACTTACTTACAGCTAAGACATGCTTTTTATCTCTCCTGAAAGATACATTTACTTTCAAGGAAGAATGGATTAAAATGTGTTCTTTTTACTTAAAAACCATTTGCTCCTTCCTTTTCTATGAGTGCTGACCTAGCGATGTAGGTTGGTCCTTTAAAGAAATGAGGAAGGGGGGCGAGGTGTCTATTTTTTTACAAAAACATATGAAGTGACAAGAGTCTTCCACTAAATGATCGTTCTGGGCACTTAATTAGAGTGTTTAATCTTTTATTACAGAAGGCAGCTAACATTTTATTTCAAATACACTCGTGCAAATGCAGAATTTAAAAGAAGTGAAGGTTCTGTAGCTTAAATAGTTACAGCTTTATCTCGGGAATTACTGGCAGTACTGTGGCTGCTTTAAAACAGAAGGTAACATTGATATATATGCTTGTCCCTTCAGACTTAAAAGTCTATCTGTTAGAGTTAATGTTACGAAAAGTAAAGTTCTTTTTGCTATTTTAAACATGTGTCCATTGACTGTAACTATGCTATGGTTTGTAAGACTGAAAAGATGCTCAGAATTTACTATTCATATAAAAGAGAAAGTTTATTTTTATTAGACAGAAATCTGGAAAAAATTGTTGACAGGATTTTTTTTGTATGCTGAATGCAAAAGCACTAACTTTCTGTCATTCTTTTTAAAAACTGAATTTGGACCAGGTGGCTTTTCTCCTTGATAGGAAAAGCTTGTCAGCTAGACCTTTGGCACCGTTTGCTTTGTGCTATGACCCTATTATACTTCAGGGAGAATATTTTGAACCAGACAGTACGTTGTGGCAACAGTACAATCACATCCTCTCAAGGAGCACTTGGTGACTTGCTTGGCAGGGCAGCACTCCATAAATGATTGCCTCAGCAGGATTCACACTAAAATTATTTAAAACGTTGTCTACTGCAACTCAATTTAGATGCAGGAGGACATTTTCCCTTTGTTACAATTTTATTACTATATCAGTTTAATTTTTTATTATTCAGGACTGGGTTTATCGGCTCATATTTCTTAAGCTTGTAGGACTGAACGTTGTAAAATCAATATTTCTGCTAATTAAGGTATTTTTTGGGAGTGGGTAATCAAACAGTATAGGGAATCATTAAAAACTTACATGCTAATATTGACTAGCATTATTGGCACAGAGAGACCAAATCTCTATGCCAGGGACTTTTTCCCGTCTTATATTTTTAAAGCAGAAGCAAAACACGTTCAGTCAAATTGATGTTCTCAGCATTTAACAGTGTAGAGATGGTCCTTTATGGATGTAAAAGCAAATGCAGTGTGTTAAAATTCTGGGCACTCATACGTAGCATTTTCTTTCCCATCATTTAACTTAGCAGTAAATGGTGTCTGTCAAGGGGTCTTACTGTGTTTTGAAGCAGATGGAAAGCTCCTGCCTCCTGAAAATAAGGATCATTTCTAATTTATTGCCAGTTTTTGTCAGTATCTTTTTACCCTCCAAAAGATGGTTTCTTCTTGTCTGACATTGACTAATGTTTGGTTTTGATTTTGTTTTATTTGTTTACATTAGCTGTGGCCTGCTAGTACTTGTTTCTGGCCTTCTCAACTTGTGAACAGACCTGTAAGTGATGATTTGCTATCACATTAAGAACTAGCTTCCCTTCCCCCAGTTCCCTTACCATGAAACCAGTGACTGCAGGTGGGACACTGGATGCTATTGAACACCATCATTTTATTCTATGCATTTAACTGACTATTGCCTTAGAAACCTGTACTCAAGAACCTAGGCTCCGCTGTCAGATCCAGAGCGACCTGACTTCGCTTTCCTCCTGGGCTGTATTCGTGCATGCACTAACTGCTCAAGACCCTTTTTGTAAGGGTGATGCCTCTTTGGCGGGGTTACTTCAGGGCTGTATCGTGTGCAGGGGCTGCACCTTTTTTTTAAGGAAAGTAGACTAAGACAAAGACTGAAAATACATTCATTCACTTTTCAGGTATAAAAGCATAAAGTAGAAAACTCATTAATCTAACATGAGCCAAGCCAAACGTTGCATCTGCTCAGACTATTTTGCTCTGCACTTTTTTAACTAGACCACGGCTTAAGGAGTTGTTCTGCAGTCCTTCATTGCCTTTGTAATGAAAGGAAACTTGGCATCACTGTAGAACTAAGGCATCAGAGTTTAGCTGGGTGGTGGGAAGGGGGGCCCTAAGAAGAAATTATGTCAATTATCATCTGAGCCACAGAAAATGATAAATGTGTTATCACTGTATTTGCTGAGAAAGTTTCTCCCTAAAATGATAAATACATTATTATTGTGTAATCAGAAGTTCAAAGGAAAAACATTTTTTGATGAAAGCACAGTATTTATCATTCTTGTCTCCAAGATTAACTTCTTCAGTTTGCATGGGAAGTTTTGTAACACTTTCATAGTGACTCAGGCAGGCTGTAGTAATTAGGGCAAGTTATAGTCTGTCTCTTGTAATATTCTTTAACAATTCAACGTTTCCCTCTGTGACTGAAAAAGATTGAATTTATGTCCCTTAACATCAGCTGGGACAAAGTAACACAGTGAGATACAAGCTGTTGTGGTGGGTGCTTCCAATTTATAGATGTTAGAGGGTTTGTATCTAAACTAGAGAGAGATGGGCAGGTATTTGCCACCCTGTGGGACAGTGTGAGTCTGCAGGAAAGGAGTGACCTCAGTTTGCGACCATCGCATTGCGTGGCTTTTGCCCTGCGTTCAGCAGAAGGTAGTTTTAGCTGGCACTGGAAGTGGGGACCGGTAATGAAAGGTAGGTGAGGAGGTACCTAGCCACTGCATGGGGAGGAACACCTAGGAGTCAGCGGTGACTCTGAATATACCTTCCCGTATTTGGTGGTAGCTTGCTGGTCTGTCCTGTCTGAACTTTAAAAAGACTGTTTGTGGACATGTGAATTTAGGAAATCTGTTTTTCTGTGTTGTTGGGTCTTATGGCTCGATTATCGTGGTTCTCTCATCACTTAAAAGGTCTTGTGTGAGCTCACCCTGTAGTTCAAACATTTACAACTTCCCTCTCCCAGTTGATTCTCTGGTGGCTAAACAGAGAGACTTGCACTTAAGCTGTAGCCTTTCCTCCAGAGAAGCTATTAATTTGGTTTTCTCCTGTAGGCGGTTGCCAGGTATCCGCAGGAACTTGTGAGAACTTAATATCTTTACTCCGCTGTAGAAGTGAGTTGGCAGCTTCAGAAGTTGCTACCAGCACAAATGCAGACAATATAAACCATAAAAGCCTGCTAGGCTTAGGAAAATGGTTTAAATGTTACTTGAAAGAATTTTCCTATAACTAATTATGCAGTTAAAGAATGAGTTTATGGAGGGAAGAATATACATGCTCAAAAATCAAGATTAGAAAATTTTAACTTATTAGTTAAATTTAATTTGCATGCTTGCAGTTTAACGAAATTCCTCATTGGCTAACTCGGACTTCTTTGTATTTTTTCCTTGCTGGTATATTTTAATATAACTATTGATTGGATTGTGAGCTTGCAACAAAGTGAGAAATATTAGTCTATAAATGCTGATTTGTACAGAAGATCCTGTGCACCAGTTTGTAAGGTTTTTGTTTGTTTGTTTTTTTAAGAAACATAAGTCTTGCTGAGTTGAGAGCTTTTTCTTTTACTTGTGAGCAGTAGGTATTATTGTCCTCATGTAGATTTGCTGTAGGCAGTGTCAGACTGCCTGGAAAAAATCTGTCAAACTGCTTTCAGAAATGGCAAGAAGTTGTCAGTTAACCCTGGAATTGTACGGCAAATTGGCAAATGTAGTATCTTGAGGATAATACATTTTCTGTCGTAGTGAAAGTGCATAGAGAGCCCCAGTGATTAAGCCCCATGTTTAGGACCAAGAAGTATTGTCACATAATTAACTCTTTAATTTACCCAGGGGATTTTATCAGCCTGTTTTAAATCTGCCCAAGTGACTGGTGTAAAGAACATCAGGTCAGGTGGGCAGAAAAGTCTGGAGAAGTTGGCCATCTGTTTGTTCTTCTGGACAGATGTTGTCAGTGGGGAGCCTCCAACCTGAGGGAACTGTAAGATTGAACTCCCTGCCTGGTCCAGATGCTCCGTGGTTGTAGGTGGGTATGGCTTAGGAAGTTGCTCTTTCACAAATAGTTACCAGTCCTATAAGCAGAGGAACAACAGGGGAAAACTTCAGAGACTATGTTAGCGTGAAGTCTACCACAAATCTTCCCTGTGTCTGTGCAAGTAAGGGCAGGTATTTTTTTTCTGACTATAATTTTAGTCTGGAAGAGCAATGAAAGCCTGTGGCACAACCACGGTTGTCACCATTTTTTAGTATCTGAGAAAATCCCCTTTGACTGGTGCTGGGTTAAACAATGGCCTCAGCTCTGGCAAATCAGCACCAAGCCCATTTAAAAAATTTTCAAAAGTAATTTATACCAATTGTTTACAATGTGGATTTTGAAGCAATAGTCATCTTCAAAAAATGTCTTGTCTTCAGGGTTAGCTATAATTGCCATTCTCTAAAACAAAAAAATTATAGATATAGCACGAGTTGCTTAGTAGCAGCTGGCCACTACACCCAGAGCCACTGAATGGGTTGAGAAAATACCACCTGGCATGGTCAGAGTACGAATACTTTTGCATATACTCCAACTCTGATTCTGTTGAAGCACTGGCTGCAGAAGAATTGACATTTACGAGTAGGCCAAAGGACAAAAAGTTCAAGCACTTGGATGTGTTTGGGAGGAGATCCGGTTTCGTGGATTCCGTTGCAAGGGCAAAACGGCCAAATCTTGCCACAAAAAGCGTCTGTCTTAAATGGGTCAGGCTGTCTTCCTCATCAAGCACTCTCGTGATAGCAGAGGGTAACCGATGAACAGAGGAAAATAACCAAATTTCTCTTCTCACTGACACATAAGTGGTGTGCCCTGGAAATCACAGGTCGATGCAGGCCAGACAGGCCTGTAACAATTTTAAGTTGCATGTGAATTTCCTGGAAGGCGAAACCATCAGGTGAGCCAGTATCATCTTCCTGCTGGTTCTGTGGCAGTCCCCAGCACCGAGCCTCACAGGATACAGGACCAAATACACATCATAAATAAGATGGTGAAGGATGCTTTCCTTTGCCTGTGAGCCACCACACCCTGGCATTCACCACACAAGGTCACACTGTATTTATTCCACCGGTCCCCTCCAATACAATAGACTTTCTGAAACCAGTGTGGTAACTAGACACAGCTGGGCACTCTGAAAGACTCTGCCTTAATAGTAGTAAGAGCAGTCAGTCAGGTTGCCTTTTCCTACTTGAACCGGTTTCTGCTGTCAGATCGGTTGCAGGTGTCAAGGTGCTCTCCCAGCCTGTTCAGATATGATGTCAGTTATTAGTCCCGCTTTCTCTGCTCCTGACCGCATGGATGTCAGCTGGTTGAGTACTTCTGGTGTAGGCTGTTATCCTCCTTCCTGGTATCTGGATATTTGTACACAAAGGAAGGAATCTTCCCATGAGGAACTTGTCACTTGAAAGCTCTCCCAAGAGGAAAATATTTCTGAGGAAAATAAAAATGGAGTGACATTTTTTTAGTGGTTTTACTGTTTTACAAGGTCTAAGCAAAATGATCAGCCATCAAGCTTGAGAGTTCAAACGAAGTACAAACTGCACATTTATATGGTAGAACTCATTGCCACAGTACGCTGGGGAGGCCAATAGGTAGATGAGTTCAAACAGGGAGCAGACAAATTAATCAAGCCTGTTAAAATGGTGGTATGGTTGTAGCTACATGGCCCTGAAGTTGTCAAAAAGTTGTGGTCACTGGAAGCAGAGGAGGCATTCCAGCAGAAGGGTGTACACATGTGTGTCACATTCATGCTCCCTTTCCCTGAGGAGCTGCTGGTGGCCGGTGGTGGGGACAACATACTGGAAAAGATGGATCCTTGAACTGATCTGGTACCACAGTGGTTATGTTCTCTTCTCTCTCTTACGCCATTCTTTTCTCTTTGAAATGCTTTGGGGTTTGTGACACTTGTCATCTGCCTCTACAGATGGGATCACTTCGAAAGAAGTGATGATACGAGGAAGGAACTGTTTCCCCTATTCTCCTGGGTGCTCCAATCCAACCTGACCACCTCCATTCCAGAAAGCAGGCATTCATTTTTAATATTTAGACATTCACAGTGATGCTTGTAACTTCATAAGGGGATGAAAGAAACATTTTTCTTGTATTCTTCTGCATCTTTAAAAGTTACTTTTAATTATTTCCACATATAAAAAACAGCCTTGTTCAAGTGAGCATGATGTTTTTGCACATATTAAATTTGCAAAAATTATTGTTTTAATTTGTGGATGACTTTTTGGTTGCTTGTTTCTTAATCCAAGTATTAACCTATCAGGCAATGGAGACCTGAAGTTGAAATTCTCCATCAGAAAAACTAGACTGCTTTAATTTGCTCTAGTAGAAGTGACATGGAAAAGACATGAATACATACAACTGGACACTTAGAGTGCACTATCGAATTTAATTAAGAGCTCTTAAGGTAGGTGGATTCAATTACACTATCTTGAAAGGTTTTTGTTATGATACAAGGATTTTTAGAAACTCCTGACAAAACGAATACTGCAGTGAAACTAGACCTTTTCTTAAAGACTAATAGCATGGGGAGCATTGATAGGGAAGTCTCACAGAATACCTGAGACTGGAAGGGGCCTCTGGAGGTCTCTGGTCCAACCCCCTGCTCAGAGCTGGTCAAGGTAAAGCAGGTTTACCTATAAAGTAGCATGCAGGTAAACTACTGATAAGTGCAACTCTAACTTCAGTTTAAATAAGTTTGCCTGTGTATGGAATATAATTCCTAAAGTAAATTCCTGAGTTTTTCTGTACATTGAGTTCTGCAAAATGGTTTAAAGTTTTTGTGGTTTTAGCAATACAGAGAACTGCTGCGTTGCACAAGAAACTGGTGGGTTGCTACAATCTTCTCATCCCTAGCTGTGAGGGCATATCAGCAGTTTAATTGAAAGAAAATGGGAGTATTCATAAAATGCTCCAGAAATTTATTTTTAAGGGATAGTACCTATTCCGCAGTAGTTTCTGTATGACAGGAAACAGTATCATCTGCATTGGTTGCAAGATCTTGTGTACGATTACTTTTTAGGAAATATTTTTGAACTAATCACATCCTTCCTGGTATCCCCTTGATGGCCATGGATCACAGGACATTAGTCGTTAAACAAGGATCATCTTTTCAAGTCTGGGATTGTAAATCTAGCATACAGAGCTAATTGGATTTGGGAACAAGAGCAGAGAAGATTTGTTTCAGGGCTAGCATGACAGTGCAGCTACATCGTGTGGGTTTGTTTATTCAGTTGTGCATGTGTAGCATTGAGCGGGGGCAAAATACTGCATTGGTTAAGCAGTAAGTGGTTAAACACAGTTACTTAGGCTTGCATGTTTTTTAAGTGGAATTTTCTGGAACTCCTTTTGAAGGGCCACAATGCCATCTACTGGCTCACTTCTCTGTGTTTTTTCCCAAAGGGGGTTTTCTTTTGTACACAGGCTTATATGTAGGGTTTATATGGTATTTTTAAATAGCAAAATAAACAAGCTGGCATAAAATGAGCTAGATATTTTTTGGATGCATACGTATGTTAAATCCATTAGATATATTAAAGAATCACTTCTAATTGCTTGCCAGTTAATCTTGCTCTCCTTTTATTAAAAGTAACTCTGAGATGATTAGTACTAGTAGAAAGATAATGGAGGAATCTCTGCTTACTGTTTACGTCCCTCGTAGTAGCTATTTTGCAAGTAGCTTCACTGTTTTCTGTCTGTAGTCAGTCAGTTTCCCTTTTTGTTTCAATGTTTTTATACAGGCAAATGGAAAGAAAACAAAGAAATATGTAAGCTGTCAAGCCACAAAAACAGGCAAGTGTTTTATTAGATATTATTTCTGACAGGATTCTTCACTGACAAATTCCTAGATTCAATATATTCCCCTTAATTGGCTCCTTTTTTTTTTTTCTTCTTCCCTCAACATGTGTTTAAACAGTCTTTTCAAGATTCGTCAACAACCTTCCAAGGACCAAAATTCCATAGGCTTTCTAACAACTGTTACGGAGAGGCATGTATTAGAAAATACTATTCTCCATATCAGGCTGCTCATACTGTAAATGAGCAGTGGGCAGTTATAAGAAGTTTTGATTCATTCTTGTTTTTAATCAGTCTGCCTAATATTATCTATAGGAATAGCCCTCTGTCTTCCACTTGCCAAAAGAAATGAATAGGCAAATACCAAAATAATTTCCTGAAAAAACAGGAACTGTAGATACAGGTAAACACTGTTATTTGCAGCTTCACAGCCTGCTTTTTCTTGAAGATAGCTGGTGAGTTTCCTCATTAATTGGTTATTTTGTTTGTCTTCATAAAATACTCCTTCAGTTTTAATTTGTTTTTCCCCGGCACATTCGGTTTTTCCTAACGGAATTTTTTCATAGTCCTGCCTTTCTTCAGCCTAGCTAGGAGCAAGAGAAACATTGGTAATGGCTTGTAACACTTTGGATTGTTTTTGAAATAGATTTGTAACTCACCCAAGTACAGCTCCAGAGTCGTCATTCAAAACAAAACAGCTAGAAAAAATTGCCAGCTGTTTCCTAAATGGCCTCTAATGGTGGTAAATACAAACATCTGTGCCCTTCCTGGCCCTTCACCCTCTATCTCACTGACATTCACAAGGTCAAGTGGACCTTGCAAGCCCAGTTTTTATCTGGTAGGAGCTGTGTCTTGCTGACAGCTGCGGAGCGTTTGCACGTCCGTGCGTGTGCTGGTGGAAGAGCCCGCCTGCTTTTGGCCAGCTCGTATGAAACGGAAGGTGTCTGTGTGTGAAAGTTAGTGCCTGTTCGTGGCAGTGGGTTATTACACTGCAGTCAGCGTGCGCGGTACGCTGGGAGCAGCGAAGCTGAAATGATTGTACTTGGCACCCGTGTTGTTTTTTTGTCATATAAATGATCCGTGTCAGAGAGGTTGCACTGGGGAGCGAGTCTTGTTAGCAGCTCAGGCTTCCCAGTCCTTGCTAAACAAGCCACCCACAAGCCGTATGGTGGCTCTGCTGAGGGGAAAGCCCTCTGTGGCACTCCCATCGCTGTGGTGTTTGGTTTTGGCCGGGGTGTTTTGTTTGAGGAATGCTCTGCTCCATCCTGTGCAGAGGAACAGAGGTTGCTCCCTGCCTGCACTTGGAATAAGCGCTAACCTCTCACTCCTAATTGCTATCTGTGCTGGGAAATACCAGGGCAAGGCCCCATTTAGTGTGACATTAAATAAGGGAGAATTGGCAAAACCAGAAGAGCAAACAGGATTATTTTATACCACATCTTCTGTTACAATCTATCTTTTTTTTTTTCTTCTGCAAACTTTCCTGTGATACCGCAAAGAAGGAAGAACTAATTAAGCCAGTTGCTGAAAGTGTTTTGCCACCCACACTACTGAAAAGAACTCTTTGTACAGAATTAGCTGTTACCAGCTGTGCTAAACCCAGTAATTTATCTTTGCCAAAAAAAAAGAAAAAAGTGCTGCTATAGTTTATTCCAATTAAACAAGTTAATGTAAGCTATACCCTATATCCACACAAACACAGATATCTCCTGCTCAAAAGCTGGAGGGTTTGCAAATAATTATTTTCTCCCTCATTAATTCTTCTTAGTGTTTGTAAAAAGGGCCTGGGCTGAGGAGCACTGGGAAATTAACTCATTTGTGTGTGGAACTGGCAGAGCGTGAGCTCGCCGGCTGGAGAGCGAGCAGCTGGATGGCAGGACGCTGGCCTAAACTTGGGCAGGTTCAAGCGTGAGGGCTTGGATTCAGCTCAGTGCGGTGCTGCAAGCAGCATTTGCCTCAGTGCTGAGAGGCAGGGGTAGCGATGCCTGCCTCGGGAGAGAGGCTGTAGGAAGACAGGGGTCCACCCACCTTCACCTGGAGTATCTTCAAGACGGACAGAGTGGTTCAATGTATTTGCAGCTACGGCTCCGTGGAGACTGCTTAATAAAGTAGACCAGAGTCGTGTTTTTTGACTGGGGTGTTGGTTTGGAAACTGAGCTGAACCAGAGAATTGATCTCAGGGTGTCCATGGTCCAATGGATAGCAAGTGACAACTCACAGTCATAAACCTTGACTGAAATTCAACAAATCCATCCTTAGCCCTAAAACATCTCACCTGCTCCCTACTCAGGTTTTTGAAGAGTGTAGACAGTCCAGGCAACGCTTTTTCCAGCTGAAATACCAAATACTGAAGCCTTTGATTCCCAAGAGCTCAAGGGACTACCTCTGTTCCCCCGAGGGTGTGAGAACAAGGATGGTGTGTTTTGTACAGCTTTCACTAGAACTCTTCCAAAAGGGGCGGGGGGGGGAGAGAAAAAAGTTCTTTGAAGCTTGGGTCACTTTCAGGTGTGGGATTTGGAGATACTAAACCAAGAATGACGGCTGAGCAAGAAAAAAGAAATCTTTGGATACCCTCCATCAGAAAAAGTCAGATAAACAAGGAAATTATCTTTGTGATTCTGTCCGGAACAGATGACTGTAGTTTAGTAATCTGTTAGAATTTTGCCAAAAAAGGAAGTCTTGTTAATGCAGAAAAATAAAAACTCTTGTTCCTTTCCTTATACACTTACAGACCAGCTAAACACTGCAATAGGGACTTGACATGTAAGTAGTTACATAGATGAGGTGCTCCTTTCTGGGTGAAGATACAGATTGAATAAAAAACATCCAATACAAAATTTATCTTTGGAAATACAGATAGAGTTTCTAAAGATAAATTCAGTTAGTTATTTCTGCTTTTTCAAATTTAATTTTGTAATTTGAATGTGCACAGAGAAAAGCTCAGCCTGTAATCATGTCTGAGATACGTGTAAGGTAACATCAGGGCAGAGAAAGAGACCTATTGGAAACTGAAGGTAAGTTGTTCCTCATATAAAATTAAGTTTGATTCTTGCTTTTAGCCTTCTTGAAGGACAAGAAAAGAAGGAGTTTCTCTGTGTCTTATGTCTTGGAAAACTATATATGTTACAGGATTTGCTTCCCCCCCCCCAAACACTTAAAGGCCTTGTTACTTTAAAATGGTATTAAAGCACCTGGAAGTTTTATGAAATGCAGTGTACCTGGTGCTATCCTGTAACCAGCACTAGGAATCTCAGTAAGGACAGTCTGGAGTCTTGAAGCAGATGTATCACCACCAAATAATTAAACTGTGGCTAGCATACATTCATGTAAAAATTCAGCAGCTCACTGTGTCTTTCACCTCCCAAAATATAACGTCAGTAGCAGATTAAAATGCCTTTTTTTTGTTTTTTTTTTTTTAATATCCTTGTGACTCAAAGGCTATTAACAAAACAGAAAATTCAAATTGTTAGGTTAAACAGTATTACAGTTTTGGGTCACCTGAACTTTTCCCCTTTCCGTTTGGTGTATTGGATAAGATTCAGAATAAATAAAAGAACAAATCCAAGTTTATTTAGTTAAATACTGTATTGCCTTACCAGATGTACACAAGTATGTTCTGCTTGAAGGGAGAAATATTTGCCTTATTTGGTGCATCTTTCTGTAGCAGGTGATTGTGCCAACCTGTCTTAATTGCTGCAGTTTTCCTACTAATTACAGTTAATTCTTTTGTTCAAACAGGTAATCTAAGGTCTGAGCTGTGAGAGTAATTATACCTCTCTGCACGTCTGCTACCTGTATACTTTCTGTAAAATATTGGGCAGGATCCTACAAGGAGCGGTGTCCCCTCAGCTCTCACTGGCCAGTCCTCACGCATAATACGTGTTGTGTACTTGTTTACCATTGTTCTCATGGTGTTATTACTGCAGGTGTACCTGCAGTCACATGCTTTGGTACTGCAGATACTGTGAAAACTTCTTGTTCATAAAAATCAAAGTGGAAGTGTAGCGAATGTGCGTGGGTGACTATTGTGCCATGTAAGATACTACAGGTATGAACTCTGAATGGAAGCAAGCACAGGCCCAGCTGGAATCAGAATAGTTACTGGCTTCAAAGGCAACAGGTGACCAAGGTTTTCCATGCTGCCAAGCCAAACATATTTTCTAGAGCAGTCTACATTGCCTTGCGCCACTGCACTGACAGCATTTTCTTCATTGAAGAATCATCAACTTTGGCTGTTCTCACCACGCTGGGCTTGCACGCTCCTGAACTACTTTGATTTGGGTGACTCCGACATCTTCTCTGGCATGTTTCTTGTACATAGACCCTCGGATGCATTTTCCCAGATCTACAGCCAGCCAGTCTTGCCTTTCAGTCCTTAATTCCATAGTACCTGCTGTCTCAAGATGTCTTAGATCCTGAAGTTCAGCCTTTCCCAATGCACGTACTTTTATGCCTTGCACTTACTTTATGTATCGTTCATTTAAAAATATGGTGAAGATAAAGCATGCAAGCTTTTCAAGGCTTTAGACATCAGCATTTAGACAGGGAAATCTTAGTTACAAACACAGCAAGTCCATGTGCCATTCGCTGTCTGAAATTTTCTCGAAGTTCCAGTGGTTTGGGACAAAATCAGGAATTTTGCAGAAATTTTCTGGAACTAGGAGGGAGGATAAATGCAGAAGGTGATGTGCTGTATTAAAAAAAGGGGAGAGGGCACAGGTGGCTAAGTAATTTTCTGAAAGACATTAACCTACAACCATGACATGTACATCCTTGTGTAACTGTTTTGCAGCTCCTCCCAGCAGCCACTTTCCCCAGTTTACATGAGAAGTAAGGCTAAAGTTGATTCTTTCACTACATTGCATTTCTAGCACCTGACTTCAAATACAAACACTGTAAAAGAAGGTCTTTAAATTTTTGTCGAGTGTAAAGTGGCAGCTCATTTTAGTTCTGCGGTAGTGCACAGTATGAAAGCCTATTAGTGCTATGAAATTACTTTATCAGACTTCTCAGTAAGCATATTTGTAATTTGTTTATACCTGTCCAAAAGGACTAAATTTTCTTCAGTGTTTCATTCCAAAAGTCTCTCACAATTAGTGCACCAAGAGGACACTGAAGAGAGAAATATTTTCCTTTTATAATGACAATATAGTCTTTGTATGTATTGTGGAGTTAGTTTATCTGCGATACACAAACATTACAGTATTTTCCTGGACGTAGTGCAGAATGTGTGTTTTGTGACAGTGGCTGTTGTATTATACTACTGACAAAAGTAAGGCAGGCAGCCCCACTGGCTTTGATGAATTCTGCTTATGTGGTTGCTACAAAACATAGGGTCCTCTGTGAATGGTTTGGGCATTTACATACCAAATGTCTCAGCATTACTGGAGTACCTGTTACACCACACTCAGCACAATGTTATCCAGGTCTTTGTCTCTGTATTTTCAAGTACTAATGTTTTTATTCCTTTCCTTGCCACCTCAGCATCTTAACTGAGTGATTTTTCTGTTTCGCACGCTATGTTGAGAAAAGATCAGCCTATATTAAGTTTCTCCCCTTTACCCACGCGGGACTGACTCTTTAGAAGACTTATTTCTTCTGTGTTTGGCTTTCCGAAAAGTTTGAGCTGCTCTGTGGAGGCAGAGGTGTAAACTAGAGAGAAAAGGCAAGATGCTGAAATACATTAGCAGGTAACAAGTAGGAAGCGAGGAGAGGGGGGAGCCTGGAGATTGCCAGGACGCCGAAAGCATACAAAGATCGCAGCGGGTCAGTGTTACCTCTGCGGATCTGCTGCTGCCTCGGGTGTGTGTTCTATCCAAACTTCACCTGGCTGTTGAAGCCCAAAATCAGTCACTGCTTGCTTTCCCGTGACCCACTGTCTGACACCTTTGTAAGGCTGCCTTTGCAGCCGCAGAGGGATGCTTCTTCCCCTGTGCAGCAGGCTGCTGCCCCTGCCATCTGCTGTTGGGCCCTGCATACTTTTAAGACAGCATTTTCCTTGTCATGCTCCTTTTTTCTGTAGGCCGAGAGGCTTGCAGGAAAGGAGAGAAGTGAAACCGTGTGACTTTACTGAAGGACCACATGGTCTTGTCCACTTGGCTTTCCAATGTTTTTCTTTCTCTGTTGAGGACCCTTACTTGTTACAAGCTATATCAAGCGTGTAGCTATTTGGAGCAAAGGCCATGTCTGTCATGTTGCCCATGTTGTCTGTAAGGATAGTAGCATGTTTGTGTAATTTAAAAAAAAAAAAAAGAGGCCCTGTTAACTGAGAAATAATCAGCATTTACAAAGAAGAATCCCTTGCTATTGTAGATCATCATATACAAATACACATGAGTGTATATGTTTACAGTATTTTATGTGTTAATCATTGCTGGATTAGATATGATTCTCTGCTCTTTTCACTGAAGAGTATCTCTTCAGGGAGACCCACAGAATAAATTAATAAGAGCGTTAAATAAATATGTCATCCTGCTTTGATAGGCTAAATAAAGGTGTACCAAGATGAAGTGCATATGGTTCTAACAAAATTACATAATTTGTCATTATTAAGAGAAACAACTTTCGGATAAATTCTCACCTATTAGCTGGTTTACTTTACTTCACACCTTCCTACTTAGTGAAAGCCGGACAAATGATAGCTATAAATTAATTTTTCCTGCCTTTTCAAAAGCAGCATGTAGCAGTGGCTGTAGAAGATGTTTTGGCGCAAAGGAACAAAGAAAACAGCATTTGCAAAACACAGGCAGAAGTGAAATATGCAGTAGTTCGAACTTCTCAGCTCCGTGCTTTCCTTCACTTCCTTTCCCATTCCTGTGTAGACAAATGGCATCACTGAAAATAAGGGAAATGTCTCCAAAATCATACAGTTTTTTCCATAGTGATTCCAGCTCTGACGAACTGGAATAACCTATGTATTTAAGGAGCCAAATGCAGTTTTTCAACATTCTTTCCTAAGCAAAAATAAATAAGACTGCTGCTACAGCATTTAATAGCAGCACAAAGATTTGGCAAAGCACTGAACAGTTATTGATGAGTTCTTGGTTCTGTTTGAGTTTTTTAAATTACTATATACCACATTGGTGTGTTTATTATTGCAATACAAGATCATTTCAAAAATTGCTGTCCATATTAATTTAAAAAAAACATTAAACTGGCTTTAGTTAATATGAAAAATATTTCTGATAAAGCGTGCTGTGTATAGCCTATCTGACTTTGGACGTGGGGAAAAAAAGATAATGCTTCTTAAAAACAGTAACCACTTCGCTTATATTTGCAATAGGCTTGCAAATTGGTTGGCATCATCCAACAGGAAAGATAGTAGGTAAACAACTTGTAACACTGTTGCCGGCTCTTGAAAGTAATCATTATTCTTGTGCATTTCTGTTCTTGTCAGCATTCACTTAATATGCATTTTATAATCATAGTGCAAGAAAATAGGAACGGGCAACTTCTTCATATGGTGTTAGAGGCCAAGATTAGCAGCAGTATATGCAATATGACTGCGGTGTCATTGGGGATTTTTCTTCCTAGTTAAGGTGCAGCAGTGTGCCTGTGAGATACACCTGTCAACTTTTCAGGTGCAACAGGACAAACCAATCGGATTTTAAAAATATGTATGTGTGTGTGTGTGTGTATGGTATAGATACATTAATAAACGTGAGTTTTTCCTTTTTCTCCATAATAAAGAACCATGAAAATGCATATATTTATATGTGATCCCTGGCTGTAATAAGGTAACCATTTCTTCCCTGCAAGCAAATTTGCAATAAAAGAGAAAAGAGGGCTATGTTTATATAGAGATTGGGTTTTTAATATATTTTTCTATTTATGCATATATATATATATATATAAAACAACCTATATATATTTTTGTATATGTAAATGTGTTTAATATGTAAAACCATCTGTAGTGCATCAATTTTAGTTATCATCTGCGTTTCTTTAAGAAAAACAAGAAACATTTTTTACTTCTCCTGTGATGAACCTCTCGGGAAATCAATTTTTAAATAATTGAAAGCTAAAGGAATTGCTGTCTTATGATGTTTTCATATTCCTATACTGTGGTGACACTTTTACGTGTTTAGGCCTTGTCCTCACCAATAAGATGATTCTGCGTGGAGTAAGAGTGTTGCACGATCTCCTGTTAGGCCGCTCCTGCTTTTGTCTGCCATCGAAAAATAAATCAATGGCATGAAAAATCCCTGGGGTTGGTTTGTCTTTGAGGGCAGAAGATTGTTCCCTAGAGATTACTTCAGAAACTATATTTAAGTTAGGGGGGAGTTATTAAATAAACAAACACTGATTGTTAGTTTTGTTATTTGTGTTACAAATGGGGTGAGACATAGAAGGGACAGGAAGGGAAACTCCTCTGTACGACCCTTACGTTGACTTAGCTTAGAAAGTGACGGTAAAAGTACCATTGTGAGGGTCTGTATAGTCATATCGCACTGATTTACGTAAGAGCATACCCTGACTGCAATTAGGAAGATGATGTTTCTGTGTGCTGGGGAACTCAATCAAGATATGTCACCCGCTATGCAAGGTGCTAAGATGCCTTCAAGGGCTGAGACCTAAATTGTTGTCTTTCCTTCTCCTGTGTCCATCCTGCTAAGAGATACTACAAGCCAGATATCTTGTCATTTTGACTTTGCATTTGGTTACGGAAGCTGTGAACGTCCTTCTTCAGGTCCACCCCTGTGGGTGTACGCTTTGGCTGCACATTGCCACTTCCTTTTGGACATCGCCTTTCCCCAGGTCTGCCGCCTACCTACTTACCTGAGTAATTTTAGGGCATTCACATTGAAATTTGTCAGCGAGACCTCACCCAAGCAGGTAGCTAGTAGTTTGGAGATTGTCAGGTTGGGAAGGAAGATAATGATGAGTAGTTCGGTGACAGCGAGAAAAAGTGTCTCCATCAGGGCTCAGCAAGATTTGTCAGAGCTCACAGGTTATTCACCATGCAATTACAATTCTGTAAAGTACATGGGGAAAAAAGGTGCCTGGCCACCTTTGTACTGCAGAGCCAACACAATTAAGGAGGGGAAAAATGTGGTGGTTATTAAAGTGCACAGACATTCTGAATATATACAGAGCTGTCAAGGAAAGATGCCATCATACTTTTCAGAGCAGAACCACGCACTCTGAAATGACCGAGGCAAATGAGAAAAAATTTTAAAACCTGGTCACCTTATTTTCAGCCCTGCAGAAACAGGAACAGTCACTTCTACCTCAACTCTGAGCTGCAAAGTAAAATCTTCATATGGATAAAAACCCCAAGACGTGCCACATACCTTCAAAAGCTGAAGAAGATCTTCTAGTAGTATTTTGCAAGCAGTGGCAATAGGTCTGCAGGGTCTGCTCCACTAGCTGTGGCAGATAGGAAGGCAGCCCCTGGGATTCAGGCTGCCTCCCGGTTCACCACGGTCCCACTGCAGTGGTATCTCTTGTGTGGCTTGGCATGGAAGCTACACGTAACCTGCTCACCAGCCACAGGTGTCCCTGAGAGTCAGGCACTGACCAGCCATAGACCATTTGAGAGGACAGAGTTCAGAGCTGGCAATTTGACTGGATTTGCTGAATTTCCGAGGTGACAGCATGTTCTTCTAATGTCTTCAGGACATCAGTTTTGTGGGTTTTTTTCAATATTTAATTCTACTTCTTTAATTCTTCTTACTTAATTCTAGTATTTAATTCTTACTGCGCCTCCCCATACACATCTCTGATCTTCTGTTATCTGGGGAAAACCTCTCCTACTTGCTTTTTTCGCAATAGCGGTGAAGGATTCCATAAAGCAGCTTCTCCCCATGATTGCTGCTGCCAGCCGCGAGCACAGAAAAGTACTGTTTCTGTATGAACACACAAACACCTCATAACCAGAGAATGTTTGGGTTACAGGATGGACCCGTGCTTACTGTTCAGTAATTTCTTTTTCCCCATGTATTGGGTCTGGCTGAGATGGAGTTAATTTTCCCCATAGCAGCCCTCACAGTGCTGTGCTTTATATTGGTAGCTAGAAAGGTGTTGATAACACACCAGTGTTTTAGCTACTGCTGAGCAGTGCCTGCACAGCGTCCAGGCTGTCTCTTCAACATTTTCCCCCCTCACCAGTAGGCTGGGGGTGGACAAGAGCTTGGGAGGGGACACAGCCGGGACAGCTGACCCAAACTGACCAAAGGGATATTCCATACCATAGGCCATCCACTCGGCAATAAAAGCTAAGAGAAAAGGGGGGGGGGGGGGGGGGGCATTCGTTATTTATGACATTTGTCTTTTGGAGCAACCACTACCTATACTGAAGCTCTGCTTCCTGGGAAGTGGCTGGACATTGCCTGCTGATGGGAAGTAGAGAATAAAACCTTCGTTTTCCTTTTGCTTCCATGCACAGCCTTTGCTTTTGCTTTTATTAAGCTGCCTTTATCTTGATCCACAAGTTTGGGGTTTTTTTCCCCATCTCGTTTTCTCCCCCTGCCTCGTTCTGCTGAGGAGGGGAGCGATAGAATACTTTGGTGGCACCTGGCATCCAGCCCAGGTCAACCCACCACACCCCATTTTTTGTCTCACTTACATCTGCTGATAAGTCCCATTCTGAAACCCTGAGTCTCATCCTGGACTCAGATGGAAGGCAAGGTTAAGTTTTTCAAGTTCATAAGACAAAGCTGACTGTATAGACTTGTACTAGATCTTTGAACAAGGACAAATTGTCAGGTTTTGAGGGTTGGACTCGTCAGACTTATGTTTAAAGTACATAATTTTGCAGGCAGAATTTAAACATCAAATAATTCAGTAAGATCTGAAAACCAGCCTTTATATTTCTATTTATTGTCTCCTCCTGATGACAAAGTGGTTGTTTATTGTGCATTCTTTCCTGCAGAATTTAATTGCAATGTGTTACCTTACAGAGGTAAGTAAAATTCTGGGTAACAAAGCTGCTGAGCAAATGGTAGAGCCTTTTTCCACAAAAGCTTCCTGTGATTAATGAAAATACCCTGACACTGACCTCTGCACTGGCTTCCAGCCACCCACCAGAAGAGTAAATGGCATGCGGTGTACAAGCTACAAACACACATGATGAAAAAAGAACACAGCAGATAGCCACTGAAGTCTTTAATTTGGGAGAATGATCCACAGCGATGCTTGCTGCTTAAGTGCTTTCTTTAGTCTTAGCATAGGCGAGGACACTGTAAGAATGCTGTTTGGATTCAGAGGGTTAATGAGTGTCAGCGTGTAAATACTGGTGCAGTCTTTCTGCTGAGGCAGTGGATGTTTATAGATGTGAATTTTTCAGCAGCTATAAAGGGAAGGTCTATTTGTTTTGTCTGAAGTGCATGGGAAAGGCTTGATCATAATGTGAGAAATTCAAGGCTAAGAGTTTAAAAAAATCCTTATGTTTCAAAGTTCAGCTCAAAATGTCATGGCATAGTTTCTGGAAGGGAAGCACCAGAGCAGGCAAGCCGGAGCAGCCCAGCAAAGGCAGACAGCACGGCACGGGTGACTGCGCTCGCTGAAATGCGTGCACGCCTGTGGTTTTCTAAGGAAGCAGCTCAACACACACATCTTTGATTTTATTGCGTTCGAGTCAAGAGGTACAGCAGTAGATAATATCACCCTTTGGCACAGAAACAGCAAACAGCAGCTCATACCTTTCTCCTACAAAGCCATCTGCCCCAGCTGAATATGATTGACTGAGAAGTCACGTACTCAGCCTCATCTATCTCCCCAGTTGGTGGAGAAAAAAAAAAACGCAATTCAGGTTTCAGCATTTTTGTAATCCCTCTGAGCCTCCCATTAAATTTGCTCTACTGTGTGGGAAAGGATTAAAGATTCTTTGGGCTCCAAAACACGGTATACAAAAATTAAGTAGTACAGCATGGTTTGTGGTAAGGCAGCAACTAAAGTGTATAGCCAGCCACAGAACCCAGAGCAGCAAGTTCTCTTTGATAAGTAACACTTGTTGACAGCTTAACATTTCTGTTGGTAGCACATGCCGCAGTTGTGTACGGCCTATGTTTTAAATATTCTGTATGCAACATACTTCATAAGTAACTTCAAAAATAATCAGAGTTGTTCATGTGCTGTTACCGACTTACTTCTGAGTGCTAAAAGAGGGGAATATTTGCTGGCAAGGAGAACTTCTGTTCCTTTAAGAATGGCTCATAAATCCTCCCTTGTAATAAATATTTCAAGATTAAAATCAATGCATTACAAGTTTCAGACAAGGCTGTTTATCAAGATGAAATAGTTCATTTCCTAAAAGGCAATATTATTTACATTTTATGTGAGTGTGGGCATAGATGAGAAATTTTTATTTAACAGCTGCCAGGATTTTTTTCCCCTCAAAAATGGTAAATGAAAAATGCTGAAAAATTTCTTTCCCTAATTTTTTACTACTTTGAGAACCTGACTTGCTGTGAGGCTTAGTTTGTGCAGTATTAAATTCTACTAAATATATTGTGCTTAGTGTAATTAAGCATCTAGCCTTTTTTGTCCTAATTCCATAATTAAATATATGAACGTTTTTGTGTGTGAAAAGGACACAGAGCTACTGTGTACCCAGGCCTTGGCGACAAAGTAGGGGTGAGAAAGGCCATCACAGGTATAAAAATTAGACTCTGAATTTCATACTTCTAAAATAAATGTTGTCATCTTCTGCTTACATTAGCCTACTTGCATGAAACTTCTTCGTTCCACATCTCAACTGTTAAGCGAAGGGCTGCGTGTGACTATCGCCCACTGCGCATCTGACTACAATTTACCAATGTTACGATGCAGACTAGAAAGTACTAAAGAACAAGAATAATCGAAGCATCGTGTTGCATTTTTATCGTTTTTCATTTCCTCGTTGCACTAGAAAGCACAAATACATGAGGTGTGAACACCATCTCATGAACAAGGGGTCAGTTCCAGTCTGTGTAAAATCTTACTGGTTAACTAACTGTGTAACTGTTTTCACCATTTGTAGGGCAAATTAAATTAGGGTTCCAAAGGAACTGGAAAACAATACCATACCATACAATTTATATCTAGGCTCTCCACCCAAAAAGCATAATAAGAAATATCTGCTGACTATATCCATCTTTTTATTTTTCATTATATTCATCTTTTCATTTTTCTAAACATACAGCCTGTTTGCTTTTCCTCTGTAGTAACTTCTAATGTTAACTTTTAATATTAAGAGACTTTGAACAGTATTCCTCAATGTCATTATTTCAAGATTTTATATATGCAGGTATTTTAGGTATTGGTTATTTTTCTTACGGTCTAGGCTGATGACAGTATTATTCACCAAAAAATGCTTATAGGAAGAAAAATGTCATTATGAAAAAGCTCAATATATGGGCTACTCAGTTGTTAGTTTGTGTTTAATCTCTCTTGCGAAGCTGAAATTATGACCTGTTTACTTTCCAGTTTCAGCTTTCTGATATTTTGGTTTGATTTCAGGTTACTATTGGCCAACTGTATTCCACGCAGAAATTGGTTATTGAGAGTCCAGGAAACACATAGCTATAAGAAGACTCTGATCCTGAAGCAACACTGGACCATCTTCAGCATCCTACAGTGCCGCATACAGATGCGTAAACTCACTGCACATGTCTGAGCTTTTCTGTTCAGCAAAAGAAATGTCTGAGAGACTCAGTTTTTGGCAACCAAAGTACTATTTTCTAATGGTTCACATGTTCTAAAATATATTGCTGTGATTTATAATAGCATGTAAGGTAGTCTTGAAATCTGTTTGCTTGTATGTCCCATGTGATGAAATAGCTCCTGCCCTACTTTGACAATAAAACTTCATTAAGCTACCCATAACCAGATACATGATTCTGCTGCTGACCTTTTCTCTCACCGAGCACGAAAGATGTGTTAGATTTAAAACCCCTAAAACTAAGTTCTTATGGATCCTGTTTCATTTAAAAATATACAGCATCTTAATTAAATGACTAAATACATACTTCATTTTAAATATTAACACCAGAGATGAACAGAGTTCTCGTCTCCTGGCCCTTGATACTTAACAAGTATCACAAGCTGCATTGTGTGGTTTATTTAAAGGGCATCCCTTGACATTTCAGGAGATGACATAAAACTTCACTAGTTCTTTCTTTAGTTTCCAAGCGTTAATAACCAGTCCCGTCCTACTTTTAACAATTAACAGATCAGAATAGCAAAATGTAAGACTTGCATCCCCGAGGCTTGGGAGCTTTAAAATATATTTTCACTACCGAGTCCTTTTCTAAATTTGTTGAGGTGCAGCTATTAGCAGAAAGCACCACATCACTTCATGCAAGGTCTCCCTTTTTCACCAAGCTCCTGAATTTTGCAGGAGAAAAAGAACCTAACTATGACGATAACTCAGGTGCTGTAAGTCATGAATTTGCAGCCAGCTTTGCCTAGCAAAAGTGGAACACTCAGTTTAGCGTTTTATTGCTTTTTATTAAATCTGTAGAATAATCAACACTTTTAAGACAATGTTAAAAAAAGGCAAGCAAAAATTTTGATCAGGTTCTGTTCAAGTCATT
This sequence comes from Nipponia nippon, assembly GCF_047370975.1. Lineage (NCBI taxonomy): Eukaryota > Metazoa > Chordata > Aves > Pelecaniformes > Threskiornithidae > Nipponia > Nipponia nippon. The sequence continues at coordinate 93,722,813 of NW_028262290.1, read as the reverse complement.
CCTGTGCTTGAATTTGTTTTCTGTTAGAAATTTGCAGAAAAATTAAGCAGTGCAAAGCTTTTTTAATGGCATACAGAAAAAAGCTTCCTTTTTTTTCAGGGGACTGTTGTGGGGTTGTTTTTTTAAGAAGAGAAACAGAAACTCAAAACTAGTTCCATGACACTGTGGCCTTTAAAAACCTCCCCTTATTTTTATTGCCTCCCAAAATTCATCTTTGTTTAGAACTTCTGTTGTTTTGCGTTGTTTGTGCTCTGTGATAACATTATTAAAGCAGAGGATAGACAAAGTGTCTAATTTAGAACAAACTCTCATTCCTCACTACCATTTAAAGTGTATTTTATGATTTTGTACAGTTAGATTGAAATGTATAGTAATGCATTCCATTAACAATATCATGTACAGAATAAGGTACTGTGACTATCCAAGACTACAAACGTAGCCTCCATTCTCACTTTCAAATAAAAGGCAAATACAGTAATAATTCTCCTCATATTAGGTAAGTATTGCAATGTAAATTGCTTTTAGTGAACATTTTATTAAAATTGAATTTAATTATTCTAATACACTAGAATAATTAAATACATTAGATCTTGTATTTTATATCTCCACATTCACAACTGGTTAATTAAGTGCACTTAAGTTAATGGCGAAAGTGTAGGGGAAGAAAGGTTTGATTACCATTTAAGCTTCCAGTGAACTCAAAGAAATGTAATAACATCTTACACTTTTAGAGGACACAGGCTTGGAAGGGCTGCCAGTTTTATACTCTAAGGAACTTGGTCCCTAAAAGAGTACATGCGAAATTTTTGTTTAAAAGAGCTTAATTACTGGAACAAGCACTGCATACCATTTCAGGATCTGAGAATGCATACTAGGAAACAAAATAAACATCCTCATAAATAGTGTGGCCCTAATTTATAAAGAGGGACAACTCCATCAGTAACATTTTTACTATTTAAATCTAAGTTTTCACCATGTTTACAAACAGAAAAAAGAGCTTGTTTTCAAATAGAGATCCTTTAAATACATAATCATTTCTTCCAAAATACCAATACCTTTCTAGTGAAGTTCCTTATTGTTTAGTTTCCACCACGAATACAGATGTAGATGGTACATGCTGTCTTATAGGCGTGCAGTCACGGGAATGTGAAATTTTTTATTAATTCCCTTAAAAGTATGAAGGAGATTTCTTCTCCATTAATGCCTGAAAATTCTGTTGTTAAGTTTTGGTGGTAGATACAATACCACTGCTCTCCGAATTCATGCCATCTGCTCCTACTTTCTGTCTCGAGGTTGCAACTCGGATTATCTATACCTTAGCCATTTATGCCTGCAAAGGAGCACTAGTAACCTTCAGGATATATTCTACAGAGAGGATCCATCAAGAAAAATATAAATACAATCCAGGGTCTATAATCTCCCTCTCTCCCCAGTCTGTAGTGCGGAGGTTAAGACAGCTCACTTTCTCAGTCAAGGAAAAATTAGTTCTTAATTGCAAATTAACCATCAGCTTACCATAAAGTATTTATACATTACTTATTAGAAGTAACGTTAAGAAAACCGCTTCTAAGGACCAAAAGCCTGTGTAATACTATCTAACTTGTTAAAAAAAGTGCAAAGCTAGCAAAGGTATTAGCATTTACTACTCAAACCCCACACAATCACTGCATTTTAGATGTCTGTTCCCTCTGTTTCAGATTCCTTTTCTCACTAACACACATGTAAGTTCACCCTCCATTAGTGTTAGTTATGTGCCTATCAGTTGTACGTGGCTGTAAAATACCTAGAAATATTTTTCTTTTCCTTTCCTAATGTCCATTTCAAGTAATTTTGTCATAACATACCCGGTTTGTGTAAAAACGTAGCTTATGAAATGCTTCATCATTGAGATCCTACACAGAAAATGCTGAGAAACCATATCTGGATTAGGAAGTCCAGCGCAGATACAATATTTGTAGGCTGGGATGACTTTAGTATTATACCTGTGTCCACTTGCCCTGTTCTGACTCTTGGCTAGGCATCTGCTCATCGTCCCTGATGGTGACAGCGTACCGGAGAGCTGGCAGCGTGGTCCAGCCTCGGAGCTGCTGTGCTCTTACGGCTGCACCTTCTGTGCTTCACCAGTTCCGTTTACGTTGCAATACTCATTAAATCTCTCTCTTGGCACACTGTCAGGAGCTTTGTTGGATTTTGTCAAAGCAGTGTAAACAACAGGAATAGTTAAAACACAAAGGAAGGGTCCCATGACTTATGGACAATGTCCACTATTATAAAGAGTATATCCTTTTTCCTTAGAATAGAAGGGAGCTTAATAAATATCTTTACTAAAGATGCAATGTCTTAGCAAAACAAGCTTGCTTTTGTATTATATTAAAAATGTTTGCCTGTTCCTGATCTCAACACTTCAGCAAACTATTAACCTCAGCAGTATGCACCAAAATTTGAATGTTTACGTATAATGACGTTTGTCATGACTTTTACAGTATAAACTTGGAAACGGCGCTCTGAAAGAACAAAAAAGAACAATTTGTTTAATGTCAGTAACTGTTTAAAGGACAGGCATTTCTGTCGTGTGTTGCAGCTTCTCAGGAGATTTTACTGCAATTGCAAGCTCAGTTTCAAAATGCCCAGATCTATCAGAGGTACAGCTGTCCTGGAGGAAAGCAACCCCAGAGAGTAGCATGTGAACACTTACATACAATGTTAAAATAGGCCAAGAGGGATTTTAACTTGGGACTCACGTTTCTAGAAAGGGATTTCTATATAAAACTTCACCAAGTTTCCAGGCATTAAAATCATTACTTTTACCCTCTAACATCAGCAGGTAGAAGAAGAATTTTGTGGAGAAGGACAAGCCCCTCAACTCACTTTCTGCAATGCAACATAAATGCATCTCTCCAGATATCCAGCAAGTACCATACGTACACGTAAACAGAATCATGAAAGAGCTGTGCACTGACTGTTTTCCTGAGTTTTCCATAATGATCTACAGTGAAATCCTGCCATTATTCAAGTCAGGAGTATACCGATCGCTTTGTTCCACGGTTCTTAACACAGGCATAATTGAATTTCATACTCTTAGGAATGTTTTGCTTGATGACCTTTATAAAAAAAGAAGGAAGGTGCGTAGCTCTTTTACTGAGAGTTTACCTTCTTTCTTTTTGCAGTATTTTAGAATATCAGAATACTGCATGAGCCCTTAATGTGGAAGCAGGAAAAAAAAGAGAGAGAGAAGCCAGTAATTCTTCCAACGCTGTGTATTTTCTACAACTGCAAGAGGAAAAAGTTTGGAACTCCCAAACCTGTTTCACAAACATATGCACCTTCAAAGGATTCTGCAGCTTACACAGGAAATTAAATATCATCAATGGGTTGCAGGAGATGCTTCCTTCTAAACTACTTACCTTTTTTACTGTTAAGCCCAGTATCTACTGAAGCTTTACGAGGGGGGGGAAGTGATGGTAAGTAGTGCATTCAAATGATTATTCTTCTGTGTTCAGGGTACGAGAACTATGGAGACCTGTGAAGAATGTACAGGCTTTTTATTGCAAGAGTGCCCACATAAATATTTATACCAGTCTTTGGCAATATGCTAATCCAAGGCAAGTAATTTTCCCTCTTAAAAAGAATCATGAAAAACAATTAAGGTGATTTAATTACTGCCACCCATAGACAGCAGATTTTGAACTCCTGACAGATGAACATTCATCACAGTGCTGTGTTATGCTAACCCCACAACACAAGACTCTGAACGGAACAGAGAATTAAACCTAGATCATTTCCCCTACCTTCCTGCAGTACTTTGGGCTGGATCCAAATCCCAGGGAAGCCAATGGGAGCAGAAGCCAGGCTTTTCAAGTCCTGACTGAAAGCCCCAGCTTTAAATAAAACAGAAGTATTTTGCATGCAAGTTTGCAGTTCTTCATGACACCGGAGTAAATTTAGCTTCACAGTCCTTTCCTGACTCATTTAAATCTGAATTTAAATGTAAGTGTAAGCTGCAAAAAATTGCCTAAGGAAGATTTAACTTTGATGTCCTTCACAGTTACCCACTGTAGAGGTTCAACTCTATTAAACTTTTTGGTTTTATATACACCTATAAAACCATTTAGCAGCTATTTCTCCCCTAAGCCCTTATCGGGGGGGGGGGGGGGGGCGGGACGGGACGGGACGGACGGACACACAGAATCTGCATAAAATGAAAATCTTTGGAGCTGGAGTTTTTCCGAGAGTGCTAACAAATCTTTATCATTTTTTAAGTTAGGGGAGGGAGGGTGTTTATGAGCACATCCTCCAAAAGTTATGCTCTGAATCTCTATAAAATACTACATTGACAGTAATGCAACCAAACAAGAAGAGTGCTTCGCTTAACATTTTACTCTATTGGGCCTTTTGAATTTATAGAATTAGAACTACTTCATTTTGAATATATTTCTTTGAGAATAAAGTTGCAATTATGCCATGAATCCGAACGTGTGCTTTGCTGATGCAGGCTTGCTAGCATTCAGTACACACATGATCCAGTTCTGATTTTTACACTGCCGCCCAAGGTAATCTTTGGTAAGGCCTTGCATTTCTACAGCCCTCAGTAACCTCATCTATGAAAATACAGAGAACTGTGCGTAGGCAGTCTTTGAAACCTGCTTTGGAAATCTATGCTTCTCTAACATCGTAAAAGTATAAAAATGGAGGATCTATTAAAAAGTGAGTATCTTTGATTCTCATCTGAGAGAGGTTCCCCCTTTTCTTTCATAAAAAGTAATTCTTAATAATAAATAAAAGCACTTCACCTGTTATCAAAACACAAAAATGTTGTGCTTTAATTATCACAATTTGCAGAATTTTAGATTGGCACCAATTTTCTGAAGCGCTCAAAAGCGTTTTGCTGTTTAGTCTCAGCAAATACTTTCTTGTGTTTTCAATTTCAGATCACACGCCTGAAAAGAACACATAAATGTTACACTTCCTGACGTGGGTGTTTTAAGACCCCTTGCCCATAGTTTACAGCATCCCAGAGAACATTTCTAGCCCTCCATCAGTAAGCGCAGCTAGCTGGGATTCTTCAAGCCGCCAGCTCTGCACCTCTGCCCAGACACAGCCATCAGAATACAGCTACTCCTTTAAATTCTGTTTAAGAAGAGATCCCTCCCCTCCCTTTCTTTGGCCAAGTTTCCTTCTTCTCTGAAGCAATTAATAAACAAAACACAGAATAAGGAGTGGGCTCCAGAAGCCCCAAATATTACACTGTACTGAAATGTTAAGACTCAATCTTAATGCTGTTAGCATCGCATATCAGCCTAAGACCACGCTAGCTCACTGACGCAACTATCTGAAGAAAGGCTAATTCATACCAGATTATTCCATGTAATATCCTGTAATCCTGTAACGCACGATAGTTTTAAACCAAGCTTGCGTAGGGAAGTAGCAGAGCTCTCTATTCTCCCTTAAAACCCTTCATGCTTTTGGCGGGAGTCTACGTGGAACTTGGAAAACAACAGTAAGAGCTTCTGGTTGGGCGCGTGGAGCTTTTCCTCTGTGAGTTTCCAAAGCGATTGGTGCTAGGCTAACAGCACGCTGCTTTCTGAAGGAATTAAACACCCCTTTATACCTGGCCGTATTCTCTACGCTATGGTTTATGTACAGGTTTTTAGGGGGGAGGGAGGGCAGCCTGTGTTTCGGCAGGAGTGCGCGCGTTGGCAAAACTGCAGAAACTGCAGGAACTGAAGCTCCCTCTGCTTCACGTCTTCTCCCCAGTAAGCCCCCTGCTTCTAGCTCCGATTTTGGACCAGCTCTCTGAAGAGGCAGGTTAGCTGAAGACTTATTTTCAAGTATGGGGAATTTTATAGAGGTGCAAAATTTTCTAAGGTGCTCATAATGGGCTTTAAGATGTTTTCTGTCTGCAGAGGAAATGAAGACCTGAGAAAACTCACAGTATGCTGTTTCAAAAAGGAAAATAAGCTTCCACGGTCTTGATGAAGAACATACACCCATGTCCTAACATCTTCTGCATTCTGACAATGGCTTACCTACTTACTTTTTCATCCGAAAAATTAACCCGAATTTTGAGATACTGTATCAGAAGAAACCAAGTAGAGTCAAAGCCGCAGAAGAGCCAGAACAAAATTTGACTGAAACCTAGCAATTTTCCACCCGTGCTAGTAAAGCTTCCTCACACCACAGCTCTGCACAAGATGCCCGTTACGAGAGCATACCGAGCCGTCAGGCACGCACAGGGCGATCTGCCTCGTGGCTCTGGCAGGACCACCGTCATTTTCAGCGTACAGCCCGCAATGCCTCTTAGGGACGGGCAACGCTCCCGGTTACGGCGAGGCACAGCTTGATCGATCCCCTCTGCACCGCACACCTTAGGGTAGGGGCACAACCAGGTTGCAAAACTGAGAAGTATCCTGTTACATTTTGCTATACAGAAAAAAAGATTTGTCATGGTGAGCTTTTTAACTTTTTTTAAGCTTTTTTTATTCTTGCAAACCCATTTTCCTTGGTACTTTTTGCTTAATTTCAAGACTTGGGACATCAGTAGTAGTCAACCTCTAGGCTGACAATGCAAGAGTGAAGATTGTAGAAATCATTTCAAGTGTCCAATGCTATAAAGTCCAACGGTGTGCTCAAGAAAACCCTTCCCAACAACATTCAAATACTGAAAAATATGTAGCAAAATAAGCCGAATAAATTATAAATACTTGAGAAATGTGGTGCAAAATGTAAGATAAGGAGAGCTGAACTAAGGCACTTGTTTTCATTCATTACTGAGGACACCCTCTCTCTCCCTCTCCTCAGCAAGAAGGCCATCCAAATCAGTCACTGCTCCCCAAATCTGAAAATACAGAACCATGTGTGAGACAGACACCATCTTTTGCTTTACAGTGCATTACTCAAAGGTGTTACCAAAGTTCTCCTGATAAACCTAGCATCAGCAAATATTTTAACTCCTCCTTTGTCCCGGTTTTAGACTTGTCAATTGCGTGAAAAGAAGTCACCAGTCTATTTTAAACAAATACATTTTTGCACAAGTCCCTGTTGGCTGCTATTAGCCAGACGGGACCTACACACAAGCCTGGGGAAGGCGGGGAGCGGTATCAAAGTGTGCTGAATGACAAAAACCAGAGCAGCCCAGTCCAGCCCTGGATCCAGCCCCAAAACAGACTGCCTGTTGTTCCGAGCCGCCACAGGCACGGCCAAGGTGGGACGGGCACACGAGCCTGTCATGGGTTTGACAGGTGATCGCAGCAGTGAACTGTATTGTTATGGAGTCCATTGAACCAAAAAAATCATTAAAAAAAAAGAAAACACACCATTGCTGTCGCAGTACTCTGTCTCTGAAATGGATGTGAGAACGGGAAGACTGGGATGCTACGTTAAATCCGTAGAGAACACGCCGTGAAGTTTTCACACAAGCGCTCCGTGCATCTCTGACTAGTTGGGTAAGCGAAGTCAAGCCCAAATCAAGACCTCAAAAATTCACTTCAGGAGGGGAAGAGCAAAGCCCACACTACTCAGTCTCCTTCTCCTCTCCACAAAAAAAAAAGGAAAACGATTCCACAAGCCACAGCAATGCGAGCCTACGCACACCCACGTCTGGCCGGCAAAACCGAAGCGCCCGCTGAAAGACCACCGGACTCGGGTAGTCCCCGGGCCGGCAGCCTCGGCGCCCGCCCTCCGTCGCCCTCCCGGGCCGGGCCCGAGGGTGCGGGGCCGCGGCGGCCGCCCCCCGCCCGGCTGGGCTCGGCTCGGCGCGGCGCCCCTCGCCCGGCGGCCTCAGGAGCGGGGGGCGGCGGGGGGCGGCGGGGCGCCGGCCCCGGGGGATCCGCAGCAGCGCAGCGTGTAGTTGCGGCCGCCGTTGTTGTCCCAGTACTCGCCCTGCGGGCTGCGGTAGCGGATGGCGAAGTGGAGGGCCGAGCCCTCCCGCAGGCTCGGCGGGACGCAGAGGCTGAAGCCGTAGCGCTCGGCCGGCGGGTCGCCGGCGGCCGCCGGGGCCGGGGGCAGGGGGGCGGCCGGGACGTCCAGGAAGGAGAGCCACTCGTTGAAGGTGTAGCGCACCGTCACCTCCCGGGGGCCGGGGCAGCCCAGCACTTGCAGCGTGCCCCGCACGTCGGTGGGCGCCGGGGGCCGCGCCAGCCGCTCCAGGCAGACGCGCTGCCGCCGCAGCCGCTCGGCGCTGGGCTCCCCGCCGTCGGGGAAGTCGGGCACCAGGCGCAGGGCCGGCGGCGGCGGGTCCCCGCCGGGCGGCGGCGGGTCCGGCTCCTCGGCGGGCGGGCTCTGCAGGCGGGACAGGGCGGCGGGCGGCACTTGCGGCTCCTCGGCCTCGCTGAAGTGCTTGACGCTGGCGAGGCTCAGCCCCAGCGAGTCGGCGAACTGCACCCGCTTCTTGCACTTGCTGCAACAGCCTTCGCCCGCCGCCGCTTCCTCCTCCTCCTCCTCTTCCTTCTCCTCCCCCTCCTCCCGCCGCTCGCCGGGGCCGGGGGACGGCGGCCGCCCGCAGCGGCGCAGCTCCAGCAGCAGCAGCCGCTGCTCCCCCGCCGCCTCCCGCTTGGCGTCGCGGGGCAGCGTCGGGGCCGCGCCGCGGAGCCGCCGCTCCTCCGCCGCCAGCTCCTGCCGCGGGCGTGCGGGGCTCGCCATGGCGGGGCGCCCCGCTGGGCCCCTCCCGGCCGCCCCTCTGGCGGCAGGCGGGCCGGCCGGCACCGCTTTATCCGGCGCCCCCGCCGCAGGCCCCGGGCGAGGGGCGCGCCCCCCCGCCGGGCCCGGAGCCTCCCCGCGGGGCCGGGGCCGGGGCCGGGGCTGGGGCGGCCGCGGCGCTGCGGGCGGGGGCGGGACCTGCCGGGACGGGCGGTACGGAGGCGGCCGGGGCCGCGACGGGCGGCCACGCACGTCCTCCCGTCCGCGGCCCGGCGGTACCGTGGCGCGGAGGAGGGAGCTGCGAGCGACGCTGCCCGGCGTTTTATGGGCTCCGGAGGGGAGACGGCGAGAAACGACGGGCGCTCCCGCGGAGCCGGCTGTGCCCGCGGGTGTCCCCCCGCTGCCGCCGCGGCTCCGCGCCCCGCAGAGCCAGGCCGGGGGGAAAGGCGGGGTCGTGGGCTGCTGGAGCAGGCTTCATCGTTATTATAATTAATTATCAGCATCGTCGTCATTGTTCAGGCTTCCACCCAGCGGAGAGACCCCGAAGAAGAAGCCCAGAGGCCCAGGGTGAAGCAGGACGTCGCCCAGCCCCACGGCGGAGCTGCAGCCGCGGCCCTGGGCAAGGGCGGGGGGCGGCGGGCGGCCGAGCCGAGCCGACCCCCGGGGCCGGGGCCGGGGCCGGGGCCGGGGCCGGGCCTCCCCGCTCCCGCCTGCCCGGGCGCCCGTAGCGCCGGGTCCTGCCCCTCTGCCCTGCTCGTCGCCAAATGTCCGTCTTCACAGCCGAGAGTTTGTGAGACCCCCGCGCAGCTTTTATGTTTAAATTGGTTTCCACCCATCCTAACCGCAGAGAAAAGCTTTGAGACCTGAACTCGAGGGCAAAACCCCAAAGGTAAAAGGAACACCGAAGGCATTCACTTTTTAAAGTATGATACATTTTGTAGGCAAATGTCTCTGACCGTTTTTTTACTCACACTTGGTACCAGCAGTACTCTGCTTGTGGAAAAGAAAGTCCAGAGGCTGAGGAGGCTCACACGTGTGGGCACGCAGCCTTTCTGAAGGTCAGGCTGTCTTCAAAGGTTCCACTTAACCACAAGAATCCAGGATGAAAAACAAAATACAGGCTTTACCTTTTAAACAAATGAGGAGAATTAGAATCCTCAGTTTTATTTTCTGAGCATGATGTACAGTAAACAACATCCTCATAACAAGATACTTTTATTGGTGTAGTGAGACCCATTTCTAAGAATTTTCCAAACTTCATTCTATACTTTGTGCCTGCCAGTGCTGTTGTCTGGGGGTGATTTGCACGGATGATTGCAAAAATATTATATTATTAAACTTCCCTCCATTCTTTTTCTCATGGAAGAGACACTAAAAAGCAAATAACATGGTACTCTCTGAAGCAATACACTCCCGCTATGGATTCATCAGAGGGTTTTTGTGTTTGTTTTGCATAGTTTGTTTTATTTTTAGCATCAGCCTGGTTGCCAAAAAGCAGCCTCCCAACGTGAGTGAATCCAGGGCAGTTCAACTGAGCGCGCAGTCTGGGTCTCGCCGAGGAACGAATGTCAAAGCAGCAGAAACATCGCTAAACAGTTTCCTTAGCAGGCACTGCTGTGAGGGTCTTCTTACTGCACCCTGACCAAAGAGCTGAGCAGCGAACGGTCACTTCGAAGTGCCGAATATTCTGATTCCTCTGGCTTCTGGCCGGGCACTCGACATTTGTTGGTAGTTCGGTTTCGAGCGTTGTAAGAAGAGGAAGGAAGGACAGACGTTCTCGCTGGCACCAGCTGTACTCATGGAAAACATGACGAACACCAGTTTGCCGTCAACTGCTCGTCACCACCACTCCGCTGCAAGCTGCCGCCTTCGCCAGGCTGTTGGCTGCGCTGCTCGTAGGCGCGCTCCTTTGCCTCCTCCCGCCCGAGCGAGCCCGGGTGCCGCCGTTTAAGCTCTTTGAGCTAAGCAGCCCCAACTTAATGGTATTAAACCACAGAGCACGCGCCTGAGCTACTCAGCTGAGGTCTGCGATGCAGCGCAAGAAGGAGGGGAACAATTGTCGCCTTCCCCCACACGACTGTTGGCAGGGAAGGCACCGCTTTCACCTGCCTTCGCCGTCGCTCTCGACCTGCCGGTGGCTGTAACAGAGCAGTGGACGACAACGTTGGGCCACTCTCCTGTTAGCATCCACTTGGATGAAAACAGGTTGCCATGCAGGTGCTTTCTCAGCTGCGCCTGGAAATGAGACCTCATGACCCACCTATCCGAGGCTTGTGGCACCTCAAATTACCAAGTTGGAAAGAAGAAAGATGAACAGGTGATGTGTAGGTAACGGTGCTTAGTACTTTTACAATATTGTCAAGATTCCTTAGATAAAATAAAACACTACTACTTTACTTTCTCAAAGTAATATCTGTTTCATGATGAGGAAAACAGAAATGAAGAAACCAGCCCTTAACTTCCTCATGTGGTGTTTATTCCACTAACGCATGCTTCCTCAGCTTGCCAAATCGTTAACAAATGTTTCAGGCAGCAAAGGGAAAAAATGTGCCATTTGCTGATAAGGCAAAACCATTTGGACTAGTAGAAATTACAGAGAAATGTGAAAGGTTCAAGCAAAATCAGGGACAGCAAGGAGAGAAACTTAGTGTAAATACTGATAAAAGTTAAGTGATATTGTAGCAATTAATATACTTTTCTTACATATTCCATAACTCTGGGAGACAGGCCTGCAAAAAGGCCTGCTGTTCACAGAAATTAAGCAAAAGCAGTTACGGCAACAGGACTCCATGTTGCATGGGAAGAATTAAGATCTGGCAATTAACGGCATACAAAAGGAAGCTGGATTTTTAGTGGTAATCAATTGCTACCATTCTGAAAGGGAGTAATTTAAAATCAGATAAACCTTTACAACAGATGTTCAGCGCATGTGACAAACTATGCCAGTGGACATTTGTTAAGGAGGCATTTAGTGTTGTCTCTTTAAGTATTTCAAAATGGATTCTCTTAAAAGAGCAGGGCAACCAGGAGCTCAGGCTTCTAAATACTATTTACTTCATTTGTTATTAAAGAAAGTGTTGAGATAAAAACGGAGGGATTTCCTAGTAAAAGACAAGACAGCAGATTCGCAATCAGGAGGCTTTTTTGCATTCCCTGAGCTTTGGCCAGTTATGTTTAAGGTCATAAACTACATAGGCGATCAACACAGCACCTTCTTCTTTAATTTCCCCCCTCCGTGCTTCCCAGCTACCCACCTTGTCCCTCTAATCCCCACCCTGCATTCAACACACCCACATCTTGCAGGAGCATCTGCAACCTAAAATGGCTGCCGAATGGCATAAAAGAAATATGAATGCGCAAATCGCTGGTAAGCGAGTCATGGTATTGTATTATGTATTTCTCAGGACTTGTTAGATCAGAGATTTTGGTTTGCTGCTTTGGTTTGGAGCTCTATTGGATGTGCAATTTAATAAATTGGTCAAGCTGCTTGGATCAATAGTCGTCTTCATTTGGACACAAAACGGACGTGACAATACTTGTTTGCAGACACCCAGACTCAAGTAACTGGGGGATTCGGTTGATTCAACTCAACCACACAATTTAATCCAGAAGCCCATTCAAACACTGCTCGTAATTTCTTTTTCTGCTCTTTTAATAGTAGCTTCAACCTTCAAACCCAAAGCTAGCAGATTTTCTAGTTAGTCCAAGAGGAAAGTATTCATTCCATACTTAATGGATGTACCTAGTTCACATATGCCAAATCTCTCCAATTCCCCACTCGAGTCTTTCTAAGAAAATCTCCCGTGACAATAGCTTTCCAGAAGACGTGAATGACTAATAACTACGAAGCAATATTACACAATTTACAGGGATTTAGAAATATGCAGGGATTATCTCAAATTCTAGCAGCATTTGTTCTTAATGATCTTCTTGCTTCACTTTGAAAATCATGTAGTTCTTCATTCCAATTTTAAGTTATATTGCTTGTACAAAAATGGCAAGGAAGATACTAATAGCCTCCTCAGTTATTTAAAAAAAATGTTGCCTATCCCATGGGAAATTCTAGCTTCTCTGTATTTTTAATAAGGATAGGATTTCAGTTTACTGTGTTTGTGAGGAGGGTCAAACCCTGAATGAAAGACTCAGTGGCTCTACACAGTCTGACTAGAAATTATTCAGAAGTTAGATTACTAGACCTAATTTTCTTCCTTATGCAGGGAAAACCAAGCAGCTGTACTCCAAACAGGCATGCATTACATCTGTAATGGAAAAAGTACTGAAATGGAAACAAATATTTGGAAGTGATTATTTTAGTTTCCAAATCTGAAATCCAAAGATTTAAACCTAATTTCTGCAGGATGCTCAGCAAGCAAAATCCTTTAGAGCTTTTGAGTCTTTCAGACAATCACTTTTAGAGATGTCTGCTGTATATTTTGTCTTGTCTCTCAGCAGACTTGCATCTGGCATTCCTTAGGGGAAGTAGAGACTACTTTAAATATATGAAAATATATTTATTCTGTTTTCGCGAATCACAGCAATGGTGTGTTTCCCATAATGATGTGGAATCTCCTTTTCAATGACTCATAGCCGGTATTTGGCAATAAGGCAAGGAAGATCCCTTCATTTGGGTGAAATGCTAACCTCTTCAAAGGTGGAGTTGTGTCACTGATTTCAGTAGGTCCAAGATTCCTCTGCATCTGGTATAAAAGCAAGCTCATTCTTTGTGACAAGCAAATATATAGCAAAGGCACAAAGGATTAATCTTTTTTCTTTTACTTTCCGTTTTGCCAAAATTGTATGGAAAAGTTTCCAAGTGCTCGAACAAACACTAAATTCAGACTAGAGTTTGCATTAACTGTGACAAAACCACATTGCACAAAAAACTTGCCATTTACTAAGATTTCAGAAGTGTTGTTTGGTTCTTGTGACTCAGAGGTGTCAAGTTTTGTTTTAATACCTGTGATTTATAAGATATTTACCTAAACTGTTTATATTCACGTGGTACACTGAAAATCTTAAGTTGTTTGTCAAATTTTGATTCAGTAAATCATATTATGATAAAAAACCTACATACAAGCTGCCATCCTAATAGAAAGACTTACTGTTGCATTTCAACAATTTGACCCAAACAGACAGTCTTTGAAAGGGCAAGCTCAGATTATCAGTGAGAAAAATTGTTCCAGCTTCCAGAATTTATTCACAGCATAGGAGTTGAAAAGGGTTTGGTTTTATGGTTTTTGTTTGTTTTAATGTGGATCTCCAGAAAGCTGCAGAACCACATCTCTTCCAACGGTTTCTGATGAGCACTAGGATCCAGGTTCTCGCATATAAAACCTCTATGTTTATGTGTATTTTTTATTTAGCGATCTAGGAAAAACATGATTTGGATCAAACTGTTGCCCTGCATTATGCTTTGATATTGCTAGGGACTTCAGTGAGAAAGAAGCTCCATCTTATTCAGAGTAGTCTGCTATAAAGTGCATTCTACCCCCAAAACTGTTGCTGGCTACTAAAATAATATTTTTTTTTTCTTGATGTCTGTCTTAAAATGCTGGATTTTGCTCCTGCCCTGCCACCTAGCAGACAGCCTCTGGAAAACAAAAAGCAATGTCTCCTTAAAACTCTGTCAGGAAACCTATTCGGACAGAAGATGTGTTTACATCTTGACTAAGGACACTGCAAAATTCCAAATGCTTGAAATACCCTGCAAAATGAACTCCTAGGAAGTATATAAAATACACACAACAAAACAACACATCTCTAAACCAGTTTTTTGAGCTGTTAGCACGTGAACATTAGATGTCCAAGGCATTAGATTTTTTTCCCCTTTTTTTCCCCTGTAAGGCATTAGATTTTTGCCCACTGGAAATGAGACATGAAAATGGAAAGTGACATGAACTTGTACCCACATTAATTCTGTTCTGTATTTTTGTGTTTGTCTTTTTCACAAGCAGCAAGGCATGTAGCTGACTGAAAATCAATAGCAGCATGAACTCATTTGGACTCTCGGAGGACAACAGAATTGGCCATCTAGTCAGAAGGACCTTCGTGACGTCGGCTGGCAAAGCCTCCGCCGGTCTTTAGAGTCGTGTTTGACGTGGCATAACTGAATGGTAACCTGACCTCATCAGCTCAGATACCTCCCTGTCTTTTGGGAAAATAGAGTTGTGCAATATAGCCTGTTCTAACAGCTCCTGGCAAATGCAGGCCAACCTTTTCAGTCCAGCAGTCACAACTGGATAAGTTGTACGTCAGTCTCATTTCTTTCACTTGGGTTAAAACACAGGGATAGGCTTTCCAAGTAACCTTGCTGTATAAATCCTACGTTAAAAGTTGTTTGCTTGAATGTGGAGTTTTCCAAACCACCAAAAAAGGAAGAAATGCAACCCTGTCTCTTTGCAGTTCCCCAGAACTGCCTCAGTTAGTTTGTTCTCAGTTGCAGAGCTATGATAGTAGATAGCTAAACAGGTACCGGATAGAAGATATTGTAAGAGAGAGAATGTTTATCACAGTAACTTATATTGATTCTCATGACTTATGAACATTGTAACTTCAGTTGATGTACATACAGACCAGCAACTAGGTATCTGTAACACAGTACAATACTGCTAAAAGCACAAAAGAAGACTTCAGAGTTGAATTTCAGGGAATAAAATATATTGTGTAGTGGTCTGAACAGAGAGAGATTTGCATTTCTAAAGAATGTTAATAGTTTTTACAGTAGGAAAAAAAAGCAGAAATACATTCTGCTTTAATATTACTGTGCCATTCTAAGAAGTAAGCCTATACTTGAAAACTCTCAAGTGCACAAGCAAGAAACAGGACTGCATGACACAGCCTAACCCTGCAAAAGCAAAGGACTGGCATAATAGCTATTGTTAGCAGTATACAAATAGAAATCACTGAAACAGCCATATGTGAATGCAGGGATGCTCAGTCCTGCATCACCAGAAGTAAAAAAAGAGCGTGTTCTGATTCATTGACTGTAAATACAGTTAAGTCCCACAGTCCCAGTGAATTCAGTCCCACGGTTTCAGAACCTTCAGCAGGAAAGTCAGAAAAGCAGCTCCATCTGGTGGTGTGGTTGATTGTAATTACTTTTAAATGTCATTTAATTGCAAATACGTTCTTCTCCAGCAACAAAATGAAAAATTGAAGTAACGTGTAAAGGATCCCCTGTCCTGCAAACTGAACCAGCATTGCCTAACACTTTAAAATCAGAAAACACTTCAAAATCAGGACCACCTTCTGTTTAAAGCAAACCGGAGTTGAAGCCTTTCAATGCAAGGCACACATGATCCTGCCAGGGTACCAATCTAGGACAGAAGCAGACCATCAACCAAAAACGAAAGGGTACGTTAGCACGCTTCAAGAGGTAACCTGCTGCAGCTTGGGGTGGGGGAAGAGAAGGCAGGAATCGTTGGCTAGGGGATGAAAGAGGAGGAGGCGTGTGAATGTGAAGTCAGGGTTGCTGCTGAACCTGTCATATAGAAGTTTACGGAAAGTTTGCAGAGGTATTAAAAAAATATTGCCGTGTCTCATAGTAAGGAAACAAACCATTCTTCAGGTAGTTGTTTTTATAAGGAACTAACTTTCTTCAATGAACAAATGTCAGTTTTGTTGGAAAAGACACTATTTCCCATCTTCAAAAAATCTTGAACCGTTCTAGCTGTAAGAGATTTGCAACATCTTCTTATGAAAACTAAAGCAGATGCTTTAATCACTTCTTTATGTAATAAAAAGACTACATTTTAGGAAGCTGTTTTCTTCTTCCCTGCTCCCACTATGCTCTTATCGCCTGAGCTGTGAAAATGGTAGACTTCTTGAATGCATTGACAAATGCAATAGAGGAACCTGAATGCACAGAACAGCTTAGAAAAAATAACGATCAGGCTGACCAGTACCTGTACTGGATATTTGGAAAGAATTGCTGAACAAACTGCAGTGATGCTGATGGTCAAAGAAAATAATTTCACCTAAGCCTACAAATCAATTTAGCAAGTATTCAATTGCAAATACATGCGTAGATGCAATATCTGTGTCATTTCCGCGAAGTCACTGCTTTGCAGGATTGGAAGATATGTTCCCCCAAGCTGATGTTATAAAAAGTTACAAGCATGATAAAATACAAAACTAATGAGCGAAATAATCTATTGAAGGTCTATGCCTAGTTTCATTTACAAACTCATGTCTGCTTCTGCTCACTGAAGAACGCATGGCAATTTCTTTCAAGTCCCAGTAGCCAAAGTTTGTGCTGAAGAAGAGCAGTCTCAAACAGAGATAAGCCTTGTCCTGCAAACTTAGGGGAATAAAGTATACTTTGTCTACTCTTTCGTAGTGCCCACATTTCAAAGGGGGTATATGCTGCATTTCCTCAAATCAATGCATCATTTCTTTTTCTAAAGAGTAGAGCAGAGCTTAGTATTAATTACCCACAAAAAAATCCATGTTAAAAGAATGTTGAGCATACAGACTCAAGCACCCGTATCCTAGAAATTGCCCAAAGTCACGTTGCCTTCGTAACCTTAATGCAGCCTTTTTGGGTGTATCATTTAGGTTACAGCCTTTAATTATGCATTCATAGGCCATTTTTCCCTCAGGACTGTCTCATTAAGCACACAAGATAGACAGCTACTCAATGCTGGTGTCATTGCTTTTCTCCACATTGCTCAATATATAGCTGTAGGCCTTGTTTATGGAACAGTATTCCAGTCCTGCTCTGGAGATGTGATCGGATTTCTTCACGGGATCCTCCATAGTGCTCAGCACCACAATATCTTCCAAGTGCTTCAGAAATAGTAGACTACTATGAGATTAAGCATTCCTGATTTTACTACTAGAGAGCTGAGCTACGGAGAGGTAAAGGTGAAAGGTGTCCCTTTATTCTAAGTGCTCATTTTGGATGTGTGCAACTTGACTTTTGGGTTGCTTATTAGTATGTAAGATTTTACAGGGGTTCAGACCATCGCTCCTTTTGATTTCAGCTAGAACTGTAAGTGCTCAGTACCTCAGAAATCTGACTGCTTGGGTTCTCAGAGTAGAAAGTTAGCAACATGCAATAGGTAACCAAGTTAGTTGAAGCAATTTGCTTAGCATTGCTAGGTGCTTGATGCCAGGAGCAGCAATAAAATTCAGTCCCTCCAGGCTAGAAATCACTTGCCTCCATGGCAGGACCATCCTTTCCCTTCCTGCCTTCTTTGCAATTTGAAGCAAATAAAGTCCAAATCCTCCACCCAAGTTAATATGTGATCATGGCATTAAACTCTTACTAAGAAATTATGATTCATATATACAGGAATTGAGATTGCAACCTTAATAAAGTTCTTTTAGGCTCCTTGTTCCCAGTACTGGTTTGGCACAATTCAAGGCAGTTCCATTTATGAGCCATCTGCAGATAAAACTTAGTTGACATTATCATACAGTAAATATTTAAGAATAACTTTAGCTAAATATGGCTCTTTTGCTGGTATCTGGACTACTAATCTGCTATAACTCTGCTTCTGTCCCCATTTTCATATCCAACTAAAACAAAAAGACAAATCCCACATGTCTCCTATTTCTTTTCACTCCCAAACTGATGAGACCTTTAAAGGCTGCTACTTCTGTGATTCAGTACATCATTTCTAATGTCTCTATAATATGATAGACTGTAAATGCAACCTAATGGCGCCAAAACTGAGTTGTTTATCTTTTTACTTGGTGAAGCAGAAGGGCTCAACTCACTTCAGTTAGAAAATGTTTCAAGAAACAACCACACTGTAAGGAGTTCAAAAACAATCCCGTTGAAAGAAGACACTTCTCTGTGGAAACAAAGATGTTCCTGAATAAGAAGCGTTGCCATTCACACCCTGCAGGAGCGCAATTAAAGTGAACAGAAAGTTTTTACTGCTCTACATTATTCTGTTCCCAACAGCAGTAAGTAGGTCACTGTCAACTCACATCGGTCGTGTTGCTTTATACCATGCTTTTTAACTTTGCTGACGTTAAGGGCGTAATTCCAAACTTACACTGCTGTAAGCAACTGCAGGGTATAAATTTGAATCTTTTAAGTAAATCACAGACTGTAGAGTCTCAATTATGAATTGATATCTGGTAACTAGTGTCCCTCTCCCCTATGTACCTCTGTTTCCTAATCATATACCCAGATCCTTTCAAACCGAGCATCTTACTTGCAGACCTCAGGATCACTCAACAAGATCAAGAGTAGCCAGGCCAATCTTAGGGAACCAAAATTTGGAGCCCTTCATTATCTTGCGGAGTGATTTAGTAATCAGGCTGGAGTCACGGGGAGGAGCAGCTTAAGAACCAAGGGGGAAGAATGAACTAATGAACTGAGCAAGAGTTTAAGAGCAACGGATTCATTTTTATTCTGAATGTTGAATGGATTCAGTGATTCAGTTAAGTCAAAGGACCTCAAAGGCCTACCTCAAGAGTAATTTTCTCTCCTTCCCAATTTTCCTTTTTTACCCATTGTCCTGAAAATTCTACTTAATTTCACTTAATTTTACATGCTGTTTTCTACTTATCCCTCCAAGTGAAGAAAAAATGGCATTTCTTACTCCTCCCACAAGGACACATCTGTTTCCCAACAGAAGTCCCTTCCTTCTTACTCCAAGAACAAAAGGTTTATCTTGGCCAAATGCAGAGCATTTTTATTTAACTGTGAAGCCTGTCTTACTTTCAAATTTGAAGATTAATGACTCTATGTAAAATTCTATGTCTCTTTCCTCCCATATGTTCAGGGGGTGTCTAGTCATTATGGTTTACGACTGAATCCATGTAGTCATCATTTCTTGATTCATATTACAGAACAGGAAGACCCATAAAGTATTGGCACTGAACTGCAACAAGATGCAAGTCACTTTATTTTTCACATTTAAGTGCAGTGGATAAAAGCAGTGAGGGGGTGACCTTTCAGTATGTTCTGCAGAGAGCTCTGTTCCTCCAGGCAACCAGTGAAGTCTAAAAGCTTATTTGAGATGCTGTGTCTTCACACTGATCCAATTTTTGCTGTTTTCTTGAGCGAACGGATGGTGCAGTTTCTTGTCTGGATTTTTCGTCTAAAACAAAATTGCAGGCAGGTACAACGGCTTGCCTGTTCTCTAACACGTTTGGCCAGAAGCGGTAGCAGCAACTTTGGCAAGAAGATCATCTGAACGCAAACTGCTAGCAGGCAGAATACAAGGACACAAGCTTTAAAGATAAAATTAATTTTCCTTCCCATCATGGCAATTAGCAGCTGGTTTGCTGTGAATGGGTTGTGTATCAAGTGATGCAGAAGCTCCTTGGACCTCAGGTAAAGAGCTGACCTGTAGTGGCAGAGCTTTTATTCAAATTTTTTTCTTACTTTATGCATGAAAAAATAATGGACGAAATTTCACATTTTCCCAGCTTTTTGGATAAAATTGCCTTTATAGGAAACACAATTGTTTTCAGTTCACCAGAATTTAAATTTAAACCAAAAATCACAGATTGCTTGTCTTTCAAAGTGGCATTTTTAATATTTCATTCAAAATATGGATTTAAAACAAGAAACAGAAAGACCTTAAAGTCATTCTGCAAAAAAACAGAAGGGGAAAAAAAAACCAACGGTAAATGAGACTGCGTGTATGAACAGGGAAGAATGAGAGAAAAAGGAAAGCAGACTAGAACAATCTGCTCACCTAACATCTTACTGGGCGCTCCATCTTGGAAAGGTGCTTGGGAGACTTCCAGTCTTAAAAATCATGGGGACCAGAGGAAAAAGATAATGTCACATGTGTAGTTATGGGCTTCCACTCATAGATATATACACATGTGTATGTTTATAATCTTATATACGCTTCTGTGTTCTCATATACTCTCATATGTCTACACTCATATATATGTGTGTATTTATACTAATTTGACAGTTGTCCTTCACATAGTCTTTGCAATACTTCCTGAACAAAACTTGCTTCCATTGAGCCTATGATCCGGTTTAATATCAGCTGCTGTCAAGCACAGTTGGAGGGTGGGGGCAGGGATGATATTTTTAGTGATATAAATACCCGATACCAGATTTTTACATGAATGTAGCCAGGCTCCTGTTCCTTACCCCTCTCTTCAAGGGCTCCACAAAACTCATTCCTCATACCGGAGCTTCCAGGTGACTGGAGAGAAATGGTTCAAAGCCTAGTTATTAATATAACATGAACAATTAATGGGTGCGTATGGGATTCTTTGAACATTAATGTCAAGAATTTAGTGAAGAATTTACATATAAAACTTAAAAAATGGGAACCTGAACTTAAAAGTCTGAATTCACATTTAAGTGTCAGTGTGAGAATGGTTTCTGAGTGACACAGGTATAGACACGCTGACTGCGGTGCAGCTTGTGAAAGTACTGTGCTTTGGCACCAAAATGGCAACATAGGAATAATGTTTGGGCATTGCAGGAGTAGTCTACAAAACAATCCAAGTACTAAAAATGCATCTAAAGTGGAACGATAAGGACAGCCTGCTAATAGAGAACAACATTTTTAAAAGTTTTTAAGTGAAAGTGATTTGAAACTTTAAGTCATATCTTTGAAAGTGATTTATAATATGGCAGGCTGTTAAAGTCCATGTCCATAATTGCAAATATGAAAAACTCCACATTTCTGAACAACTCGGTATGTAAATATTCTTAATCCTAATAATATGAATTCAGTGAAATGGGAAAAAGAGGATTTACTCCAGAATAAGTGTATTGAAACAGGGGCTTACATGCAAAAAATCATTCTTAACTAGGTTTTCCAGAATAACTATTTTCGTGTATTTCTAGATCAAAACTAGATCAAATGAATGCAATGTACAATTCTAAATTTGGTCTTGTGTCCTTCACTTTTGATAATACCACATTGGTCCCTAAATCCTTAGACCCTCCCGCACATACTACTCTTACCTGGGAACATGTAGCTTTTTTTTTAATCTCAGGTTATTTTAAATTACTACACAGTTTCTGTTGCTTGATTTCATAGCTAATATTAAAGACAGAAATCGGGCATCCCGGTGTTCCAGTAACTGCTTTTTAACTGCCTGTGTACAGGCTGGGTGGCTGAGGCAAGCTGGCCATCCAGCTGTAGCGAAACAGGCCTCCAACTGGCAGAGAGGACAGAGGCTGTCTCCTCTCTCCGTGGCTTTCTTCCTCTGCTGGCACCATCTTCAGCTTCTCTTTGCTCAAAATCGGCAACCACATGACTTCGATGCTGTGCTGCAAAAGGATGATTGATATTTCACTGCACAGAACTTGCAGGGCCAAACTTTGCTGCCCATCCTCAGTCAAAACACAGCCCCACCATGGCCCCATGAGAGTTTGCAGAAGTGTGAAGTGCCGCATGCGATCTTCTATGATTTGAGGGTGTAAGAAAAACAGTTTAGTGAGAGAAAATGCCAGTGGTCTGGCAATCCAGATATTTATTAACAATATGCATCAACATACAAAGGAATACACAATAATAGGTAGAGGAAATATTACTGATTTATTGGTGGGAATGGCAAACCCTCTCCTTGAAGCAGGCTGGAAGCTTGAGCTGTGACAGGAAGGAATTACTCTGCACCGATCTTCAGAGAAAATGCCCCCTACTTTGAACATTGGATTTCTACACTCTTTTTTTAGAGGTGTGTACAGGAGGGAATGCTTTATTTGCTCTTTGCTTTGCATTCTGTATCTTCATGACGGTGCATTAAAGTAACAGTGCGATCTGCTGCAATCCCAGGAGCAGCACTAATGTTACTAGAAATACGACGCTCTAAGGATATTATCAAGGCAATTTTTGCAGGGACAGCTACTATCCTTTCGCAGACCAAACGATATAAGTGGAAAAATTAAGTACAGGTTGAGAACAAGACTGCTAGGAGTTTAACACAATCATGTTAATTGATTAGACAATTTGAGGAAAAATGGTGCCTGTTATCTGTAGAGCTGGGGGAGGAGCACTTAGCAATAGAAAAGGGAAAAACCTTCTTATGGGATGAGGAGAGGGACACATATTTATTGCCCGTGGAAGGTTGAGGCGGGTGTGGAAGTGTTCTCGAGGACATTTCCCAGAAGATGAAGGAGCAACCAGGGGAACGTGGCCACAGTTTGTTACCTTCTGCAAGGATGAGTGAATAGAGGAACAGATTCCCAGCTCCTCCTCAAACACTGTGGAGTAGCTTGCCCCAACGGGCGCCGTGTAAGAGCACGTGCGTCTCGCATTAGCCATAATGTGAGCAACAGTCAATCTGTTTAGAGGGAGAGAGAAAGTGCATGAAAATTCCCCATCACCATGCAGGGCCCAGCCAAAATCTGATCCTTAGGAGGCAAGTGAAGGCTCTGCTTGAACATAGATGAAAAAGACCCCTGCTCCTCAGAACCTTGTCAGAATAATTATCCTTCTCATTTCCTCTCCCACTGTACTATCACAAAAGTGAGTGTGAGGTTTCCCAGATTACAGTGTTTTTTAACGCTAGGAGAAACAGATCAGGTTGATTGGGTTTTTTTTAATTGCATTTAAACCAAATCCAGCGACTCCATCCATGGTTAGCATTCACTGTTCTTCCTGGCTTGAACAGCTGCTTTGGGGAGTAGCTTGGCAGAAGCTTTGTTTGTAATCTCCTAGAAAAACAAGTCTGAGTGGGATGATTTCTACAATCCATCACTGCTCTGAACTTTTGGACCGAATTGTGTAAAAACAGGATATAAAGCTAACTATCCACATCTTCACCATCTTTCCACTCTCCTCAATGAAAAAAGCAGTTGACACTGATCAAGTGAAATGCTGGTTTTCAGCGTCTTACATACTTTATTAATTTCAGATGAACAAGGCACCAGATATATGTTTGTTTCTATTTTGCAAAGTACTAATTACAATAGCCAAGGTTAAAAGATCTAGACAACATCCTTCCTTCTTGTCTGTGCAGTCAACAATATTTAAGTAAGAAAAAAACAGTGACTGAAAAGAAAAATATTTTGATTCATCTTAAAGACACAAACAAAATTCAAGATATATATGATAAATATTTGTTTAGATTTGATTTTATGAAACTCTAGGTATTATAATGATGTTACTTTTTTTTTATCAGAAAATCCACCAGAAATAATGATTTAAGATTGCTCTTTGATAGAAAAAGATACATACAAGAAGCAGCTGGGCTTCGCAACTAGAGATACTGTACATAATGTGAGGATCAGGCTTTTCTTTCCAAAATCAGTCATTTTATACCAAAACAGAATCAAATTTCACCAGTCCCAGGAAATATTTTAGAGATCCTCCCCTATTCCAAGCTATTACCACAGGCAGACTCAAGGCATTTCTTTCCTCTTGACTACAGCCTGTAACTCTCTTCAAACATGCAGAAACAGAATTGCTGTAAAACTGCATTACCCTGTCACTGGTTTGAAATCCTTGGGAAAATTGTGATAGCTTTATAGAGGCTGTGTCGCTTAAATTATTTAAAGTTTAAAATGTCTTTTTTTTTTTAACAATATAGCGAAACCCTATACCCAAATACTCAAAAAACTGTAACAACGACTATAAAAATGTCAGCATTTACCAACAATTAGCGTACGTATATACAGCCCATTTAAAGACAGGGAAATTCTGTATGTTACAGCACAGACTACTGGACTGCTGAATGTTTTTTTTAATGTCGTTCAGTATTTTCAGGGAGTTCTTTAAAACACACATACTCTATAATAGGACAGCCGACGTATAGGAGTAAGGGTGGGTTAAAATTAATTGCCTGACATATGAACCAAACTAACTGAAGAGTGATGTGAATCCTTCAGTGCTCCACTGAGCTGCAGTGAACTACACTTCTGCCAAAATCCCTAAAATACTGACTTAACTCTGAATATGCAACCACGAATCTTGACTCTCTTGACCCTTCCCCAACATATTTTTCCCTCATTTCTTTTCCTATCCATTTGTATCCCTAGCAGAAAGCATAAATTTTATTAGCATAGAGAAGCTCACAAAAAAAAAAAAAAACCAAACCACAAAAAAACCCCAACTCCACAGGCTGCTTTGAGTATAGCTGAATTTCCTCTCTGGATCTCTGGGCTTATTGATCAGAGGCTTGAACTTTTCACCCCTTTAGTAGAACAGGCTTTCTGATCATTGCAGCGTGATGCTCATCTGCACACAGAGGCTTCTGCTTGCGGGTATGATAATAACTGACATTAATCATGTAGTGCTTTTCCCATTAATGTTTGCATGCTTTAAATTAGAAGGCTACTGTGATTACATAGTCTTTTTTGATTCATAATAATCCAATTAATCCAATTTATACAGAATTCAGCCCTCCTCCACAAACTTTAATGAGCCAGCGACCTCATGACGTGTAGCTTCATCTCAGTCTCACGCATTGGAGGATACAAGCCACCGAGTTCAGAGCAGCAGTATCTTGATGCCACTTCAGTAAACAAGCACTCGGAAAGCCCGTGCCCTCAAACAAGTGGGTCTGAATCAGCCTAACAAGCCAGAAGCGCTGAACTAGTAACTCCTCAGTAGCATCTCTCCTTCCATCAGGCAAGCACGGTTCTGCAACACAGACCTTGCAAGGACCAGCCTTTTCACACTGCTAGCTATTTACAGCTATTAAGTCAGCAACATCAGGCAGACCCAAACATAGACAGAGCACCAGAAAAGTGCAGTCTGTGCTAGAAGTGGAGCCTGGGCGTATCGACTGCTGAAGCTGGAGCTGTAACATAAATTCACCAGACTGGAAATACACATCTAGAAAACCTAAGTGCTACCTGTATACCTCAGCCAAACAACCAATAACTGACCAGGTAGTGCACAAGAGCACTCGAGTTACGATATCAAACCACCAAGATATGTAGCTGGTGAATGAGTAAAATCATAGGAATTTTATGGTTCGTGTAACACTGCAGCTGTTGATAAAATGACCCATAACCTATACTTTTCTATACTAAACAAACTTCCTATACTAACCTATACTGAACAAACTTTTCCTCTTGGTATCCAGCCACCTCAGGGAGAGGAATAACCAAACTCATGTACCCCTGAGCAACGTTAACATCGAACATCACATCTAGAAATAGCAGGTCAAGTTCTCCCTAGGGCAAGCTTGGGATCTCTGAACTACTGTTGTCAAACTGGTATCAAAACTGAGCACCAGCCTTGCCAGCTTGATGGACGTCTGGTGAACAGACTTGAGTGGTCTTTTAAGTAAGGTTACATACAGCCTTGTACAGTGTACAGAAACAGCAAATACCAAGAAAGTTGCTCAGTACCATTTTAAACTAAATCAGGAGCCACAAAGTTAGGGGACCAGGAAGAGAAAATGTGCAGGAAGGCAGAAAGAGGAAATTTTTGTACATGCTTTATATAAAATATACAATGTAAAGAAGCAGCAAACTGTTTAGGTTTTTTTGCTCGTTGCAAATGTGACGCCCATCTACAAAAAGGGTCGGAAGGAGGATCTGGGGAACTACAGGCCTGTCGGCCTGACCTCGGTGCCGGGGAAGGTCATGGAGCAGATCATCTTGAGTGCCATCATGCGGCATGTGCAGGACAATCAGGGGATCAGGCCCAGCCAGTATGGGTTCATGAAGGGAAGGTCCTGCTTGGCCAATGTGATCTCCTTCTATGACAAGGTGACCCGCTTGGTGGATGAGGGGAAGGCTGTGGATGTTGTCTACCAGGACTTTAGTAAGGCCGTTGACACTGTCTCCCACAGCATTCTCCTGGAGAAGCTGGCTGCTCATGGCTTGGATAAGTGCACTCTTCGCTGGGTAAAAATGTGGCTGGATGGCCGAACCCAGAGAGTGGTGGTGAATGGAGTCAAATCCAGTTGGCGGCCGGTCACGAGTGGTGTTTTGCAGGGCTCGGTGTTGGGGCTGGTCCTGTTCAATATCTTTATTGATGACCTTGATGAGGGGATTGAGTGCACCCTCCGTAAGATTGCAGATGACACCAAGTTGGGTGGAAGTGTCGATCTGCTGGAGGGCAGGAAGGCCCTACAGAGGGACCTGGACAGGCTGCATCGTTGGGCTGAGGCCAACAAGGTTCAACAAGGCTCGGTGCCGGTTCTTGCACTTGGGTCACAACAACCCCATGCAACGCTACAGGCTGGGGGAGGAGTGGCTGGAGAGCTGCCTGGCAGAAAAGGACCTGGGGGTGTTGGTTGACAGCCATCTGAACATGAGCCAGCAGTGTGCTCAGGTGGCCAAGAGGGCCAATGGGATCCTGGCCTGTATCAGGAATAGTGTGGCCAGCAGGACCAGGGAGGTGACAGTGCCCCTGTACTCGGCACTGGTGAGGCCGCACCTCAAGTGCTGTGTTCAGTTTTGGGCCCCTCACTACAAGAAGGACATGGAGGTGCTGGAGCGTGTCCAGAGAAGGGCAACGAAGCTGGTGAAGGGTCTGGAGCACAAGTCTTATGAGGAACGGCTGAGGGAAGTGGGGTGGTTTAGCCTGGAGAAGAGGAGGCTGAGGGGAGACCTTATTGCTCTCTACAACTACCTGAAAGGAGGCTGTAGCGAGGTGGGGGTCGGTCTCTTCTCCCTAGTAACGAGAGACAGGATGAGAGGAAATGGCCTCAAGCTGTGCTAGGGGAGGTTTAGGTTGGATATTAGGGAAAACTTCTTCACTGAAAGGGTAGTCAGGCACTGGAACAGGCTGCCCAGGGAAGCAGTGCAATCACAGTCCCTGAAGTACTGAAAAAACGTGTGGGTGTGGTGCTTGAGGACATGGTTTAGAGGTGGACCTGGCAGTTAGGTTAGCGGTTGGCTCGATGATCTCAGAGGTCTTTGCCAACCTGAACGATTCTGTGATTCTGTCTGAATCAGAAAACCAGCAAGCTCAAGCTCAAGCTCAGTCTCTCAGCCGTTCTCTTGCCAGCTCTGAGCTCCAGCTCTTAGGACGAGAGCCCGCAGCACCGCCCCGAGCGCGCACAGGTGTTGCGGGGGGGCGGGCGGGCGGGGGCAGATGGGCGAGGCCTGTAGCGGCTGCTGTCGCCGCACCGGGCCGCGCATGCGCACACCCCCGCCTACACTGGACGGAGGGGCGCTGTCGGAGCAGGCGGAAGTGACCTCATAGCACAGCTTTCTCTCCGCCCCTCCTCCCCGTCTCAGGCCGTTGCGTGTGGTCGCTCCCCCTCGGCCGGCGGGTGACGTGACCGGGGGGCCGCTCCCCTATTGGCGGCGCTTCCCAAGGCGCGCAGGGCCGGCGGAGGATGTCGGTGCCGCTGCCGCCGCTGCAAAGGCTGCGCCAGGCGCCGCGGCACCTGCTGGTCTGCGAGAAGGGCCACGCGCGGCACGAGCGCTCGCGGCACGCGGCGCACGTGCGGGACCACGCCTACAACTGCCGCGTGAGTGCGGGCCGGGGGCGGGGGCTAACGGACGTTGCCTCAGGGCCCCCCCTGAGGAGGTGTCCGGGGGCTCGGCAGCCCCCCGGCGCGGTGCGCGGCCCTGCGGGGGAGAAGGGGAGGTTTCTGCGCCTCCGCCGTGGGACCGGGGCGTCCCGTCACCGCGGGCGGAGGGTCCCGGCGGTTCTGCCGTCAGCCGTTACAGGGGCGCTTGGCCGGTGCCCCGCCTCGCGCCAGGCTTTTTCCTGGACGGTTCCGCCGTCCTTCTCAACGGTGGGCTGCACGCCTCTTTTGGGGCGGCTGAGGGAGTCCCTCAGCAGCGACGGAGGTTTCAGCTGAAGCCTGGCTGCAGGTGTACCCTGAAAGTCCTCTTCTTCATCTTGTCCCCCTTTCTGCCAAAATATCATGTCATGCTGTCATCAACAACTTCTTCGTTGTTGCGGACAACTTAATGTTGCGAAGGCCAGTTTTTGCCAGCTCGCTCTCCTTTCTGTGCCTGTTGCAAATGTCAGTCAGACCCTCTTGCTATTTCCTTAGCCATTTTTTTAGCAGCTATCTAGAAAGCTTTCTACTTGCGTGACAGGCAGCCCATCTTTTCAGTTGTTACTCCTCTTGTGTATGTGTGCAAAGGGAGGTACGTACCTGTTCTCTCTGAGCTCCTTTGTTTCAGAAAAAGGGTTTTTTTGAGGGGCGGAGTGGGAAGGAGCACGGGGATGAACCTTTATGCTGCTTGTGCGTGGTTATTAGGAAGCTTGGTGCTTGCCCATGTAATAACCTCCTTTTCCCTCGTCTCCCGGACTTGAGTTCTCTTGATCTATGAAACATGTACAGGAAAGGTTTTAAACAAAAGGGAAATTAGACATAGGCAGTTGGACCAAAGATAAACAATTGGACCAAAAGACCGAATGCTGAGTTTAGTAAGAAAAGCTAGGTGCTCATCCCTTTTGAAAATCAGTTTCCTACCTTAAAGTAGAAACTTGCTACAGAAGTTGTAGCCTTGATGTACGCCTTATGACTTTTCTGAAAATAGTAAGACCGTCTTCAAGGTTTGTTCTGTGGTCTGTTCACTCTCCTGATCTCCAAAATATTCTACAGAGGGGAATTCATTGATTCAAAAACTAGTTTAAATTCTACTTTGGTCTTCGTATTTCCACTGAGGTTACATAAATGCTTAGCCTTCATTTTTAGTTATAACTGCTTCTTGCAGCAAGGGCTGAAGGAAATGTTCCAGTGCGACTTCAAGCTAAATTTATAATGACGTGAAATAAGATCATTAGTTAAGTCACGCTGTGTAAAGTCATGCCTTTATGTCACACCTCAAATGGTATTGTATAGCATGTAAAATGCAAAAACCAAATAATGTCTTCGCTGTACTTGGAGACTTTTTGCAAATGATACGTTTTGAAAACAATAGCTTGAAATTATTTTTTTCTTCATCTCATTTTGGTGTAACATACTAATTTCTTTGAAAAGAAGACCTTTTTTTTTAATTATTTCTTTGTTTTCTTCCAGAACAGCTTTTAGGATATGATTTACATTACAAATATGTTCCTCATAGGTGTCTTTTTTGATCCCTGAATGTGGCGTGCTACCTGAAGTGCTGAAAAGTACTATCGCAGATGTTGGAGAGTATTACCTGGTGAGGAATTTATCAGTTCATGAACTGGTCGCTCATGAATTCATCGATGCTTTTGTGAAGAAAGGTAAGGAGGTAATCAGAACATGACAGATGCAGTAATAGTGTGTATTTTTCATAACACAGTAAAATCCATTTATTATTATTTATTCTGAAAAGTATTTTAAAGGAAGGGAAGAAAAAATACCAAGAAAATTCTGTATTAATTTCTTTATCTGCTTTTTTTCTGCTTTATGGTGTGTCAACATTTGTTTATACCCAATGGGTCCAAAACTTCTGTGAGTGTTCCCTCTTCATTTGTCCCTATTCGATCTTAATTCTGCATGCTAGCTGTCAAGAGGCCTTCCATGTATCCTCACACCTGCTTATCTTTTACATCTCATCTTTATGCAGATTCCTGTAGAAATCGGCTCCCTTCTCCCTTTCTGATTCCTTCATATTTCAACACAGAGCTGTGTTAGCTGTGGTCCGCAGCAGGCAAGAGAAAAAGAGGAAAAAATAAGCTTTTTTTGGGGGTGGTGGCTAATGGAGCTGCAGCGGCTCGTCCTTACATAGTAAGAGCAAAAAGGATGTGAGGAAAGGTGCAGCCTCTGCCCAGCCAACCTGCCATTGCATACTCAGAGCATACTGTTTTAATTGACCAGGGCCTACTCATTTGGCTCATGATAAATGTTGTACTCTTCAGATGATTGTCAGGGAGAAAAAAAGCTTTAAGGGAAAAGAGGAGAAAAGAGAACATGTGGGTCAAACGGGAGAATGAGATCCATTACTTTCTCAATGTCGGACTCTTTCGTATTTCTTTTAGTCTCATTAATGGCTTTTACATCATTTTTATGGAAGCAGTATGACGTTTGTACACCAAGTTTACAGGATCTGACTCTTGTATTTTTAAGAACAAAAGTGGTTGTGGCAAATAATGCTACAAAATATATTTAGTAATGTGAGCATCTTCCACCTTGTCTTCATGTGTGTGAACTAACAATAGAAATGTGTCTGGAAAAAAATGGGGTTTTCCATTTGCTGAGTGGGGAAGGTTGCAGGTGGAAAGAAAGTGTTTTCATATTGGGGCGTATTGTTAATGTTATCTGTATTACAGGTCCTTTAAAATAGTGCCAGTCCAAGGTTTATAAAACTAATAGCAAAATGCTATTTTGCTGGAGAAGGTGGAGGAAAGTTAGTTGATGAAAACACAAGGGTTTAGAGTGATTCAAATGGTATTCGGTGTGTTTGATTATCTTGAGGTTAATCTTTCATATTGCCGTGTCTGTCTTTAGAGACTATGTAATCTCATGGTTTTCTGCTTTACTATTAAAGGTTCATGCTATGCACTTACCTATAACACAAAAATTGATCAAGATAATACTGCAGCTCTGCTACCAAATGGTATGTTTTGTTTTTAGTAATACATACATATTGATTGTGGTCTTGTTGGATTTTGTTTGTTTGTTTTTCCCCCATTTGGAATGATGTAAACTGGAAAATTTAATGCTTACTGTACTTGCCAACTTTATTAGAAATATGTTTGAATCGGAAAATATTCATTTTAACTTATTTTTTTCATTGATGCTGTTAAATTATTTATTTCCTCTAAACGAAATTTTAAAAAATCAGCTTCACTTATGTATAGTATCAGATTGTCAATGCTTCAACTGTAATTGCAGTTGCTACAGAGGATTATTTTTGTGAAAACTTTGCATTCCAATTTCTTGTTTCCTACTGGTCTTAAAGACAGAATTTGTACCAAAAAAGAAAATTATCAGCACTGCTTAGGAACACTTTCTAAATATTCAGTGTTTATTCTTTGAGAATTATGTGATGTGTTGAAATATTCTGTTGCAGTTCCATCACAGTTTTATGACAAAATGTTCCATCTCAGGTGGGGTTTTACATGCAGAGAAAATAATGAAGCTATTTTGGGCTTCAAATAGGTCGTCTTATTTCTGTTTAACAATATGTCAGATATAATAGAAACACAAATTGGTCTATCAGCCCTCCAGCCCAAGACACTGTGATATGACAGGTGCCCATCAGGGCATAAGTAAATTCACATTCTTCAGAGGAGGAATTATTTTATGTGCTCTGTTAGCACAGTCCTAGCAAAATGGATACTTTATAGTGTTTGAGTTTGTATGATACAGTTATTACAAGCTATGCACAATTAATGCAGAGACAGCGTTACAGTTCCTGGTGATGTCATTATCTGAAATCCTCAGCAGCAGCCTTATTTGTTTGTATTGTATATTATACTGTTACTTGGACAGTAGAATCAAAAGACTGCAGTAGAGACCTGTTGTGTGAAATTCTGGACCAAGTGTACCAAATTCTCTACCAAGATTTCAGTCGCTATCTGAAATCTTCAGCAGCAGCCTTATTTGTTTTTATTCCATATTATACTGTTACTTGAACAGTAGGATCAAAAGACTGTAGTAGAGCTCTGTTGTGTGAAATTCTGTACCAAGTGGCAGCTGCCAGATTTGGTTTATGAACATGGAAGTGGAGTTGTTCCAGCGTGTACCTGCTCATCACTAATAAGTATAGTTTACTCAATGTGAGTAGTCCCACTGGCGTCGGAGGAACTGTTTTTGTATGTTTAGTTGAGCAGTGCGTGCATGACTGTTTACGAAGTGAGGCCCTAGTGTAATGTAGTGTTCAACCAATGACACAGCAAATGCTAGGGGACAAGTGGAGGAGATTGAGGCAATGAAGTGAGGTAGTACAGTAAAAAAGCTATGACTGTCTCGGGAATAATACTACACTTTTCTCATTCTAGTTCATAAGACCTCTTTGATAAAAAAGGCTAATTGAGTTATAACGTATTTTTTTTTAAGGGTTAATCTGGTAATCCATTTACCTGGAACTAAGGAGTTGGGATTACATTAGTAATACCGTTGATCCAAAGCTAACGTTGTGTAAAATATACGGTTCTCAGAAGACTTTAAAGGGAACTAAGTGGAAGATTATTTATATTAAAATTTGTTCTGTTTATAGGAAAACTAATTCTATCAGTGGATAAGGATACGTATGAGGAACTTGGACTGCAGGGTCGCCCTTCTCGGTATTCTGGCAAAAAAGCAATGAGATATAGTAAGTATTATTTATATTAACAGTGCTTATTTCAGATCTGTCTGTGAAGCACCTTGTTAGGATGTTAAACCAGCAATGCTGAAACTTCCCTTTCCTTAAAATTGGTTATTGTCTAGGTCGTATTTTTCCAGATACAAATACAGGGACTGCATGAAGAAAGTAAATACTTTTTCCAAATAATAAAGCAGTTATAAGGAAACAAATGTGTGATCTTTTGGGTATTTTGTAAAACTTCTAATTTCTGTGTTTTTCAGTGTGTTGTTTTTACTGGACTGATGTAGGACTCGAGAAATTTTGTGTACTGTGCACAGTATCTATGCCTTCTGATTTAAATCGGAAAATACTAAACAAATTAAGGTAGACCTTAAAATTTGCACACTATACAAAACAAATCAGTGAAGAGCCTCACCCAAGACTGCTTGCTTGAAAGGGAGAATTGTATTATGTTTGACACATTTAAAATGGTACTCTCCATATACCAAGTATTTGGAAAATGTTGTAATTTTTTAACAACTGCAGAAGAGACATACTGAGTGTGATTTTTGTTAATATTTTTCTTGTAAATAATTAAAAAAACCATTAACACTATGCCATCTCACATGTATTAGAACCTGCAGCAGTAGATAGGTAGTTACATAAAAACTTTAGAAGAAGAAATTTGTTATCTAATAATAAGAATTTTGGCAAAATGGGACATCATTTTACTATTCAGTTTGTCAAGTAAAATGTATGATGAAATTTCCATCTGAAAAATCAATGTAACTTTTAGCCTGGGACCAATTAATCTAGAAAAAAAAACTGTTGAAAAAGTGTCATTGCCATATACGTGGCTTTTGATGTTAGTAACTTTTTTTAGTGCTAATAGCTTGCCTAATTACCATGATATTTTTAAGGCACTGTTTTGGGACTTCTGTCACTGCCATTACAAAAGGAATCTGTCCTTCCACTCACTAGAAGGTAGTTCCAGATTATTTCAAAATAAGGACAGCAGGAAGTGAATATTTATTTACATAATAGGGAGTCATATTTGCATAATCAAATACTTTATAAAGATGCTGTATATGTGAAAAGGAAGTTTAAAGTTCTTTGGTTTCTTTGTGTTCTTTTAATTCTTAATGAATTCAATATTAAATTATTCAATTGATTAAGTATTGCTTTTGTACGTTTTTGCAGTTATAACTATTGACTTGACTGATTCCGGCTTTCACCCTGATAGCAAGAAACATAACAGAGTGCTTTGGGCCTTGAAAGAAAAGAAACCTTTAGAATTTGACTTCCTACTGGCTTGGTATAATACAGGTAATAAGAACTAAATGTGAAAGTAAAATGTAACTGACATGAAGCCCAAATATTTTTAGTTTACTGTTCTTTTGTAGTGATTGTCCAAATGCTTTTTTAGTGGAGGGAAAAGTTAGATTAAAATGTGTTTGGGTGGGATTTCTTGTTTGTTCTGTTTATTTGTTGGGGGGGTGTGTGTGTTATTTCCTACACAGCAGAACATTTCAGTTCAGGAACACAACAGTGATTCATAGGAGAGAGATTAGTTGCTTCATTTCCTTGTCTCTATATTGCCCAGGCTTTCTGGTGTAACTTTGCCTATGTGATAGCACTGCCTCTTCTTTATAAATCTGTGACATATATAACTGTTATTAATACACGTAAGTTACATATTTGGTGTAATACTTGAGATGGGGAACTTTTTGTTTCATCAGTAGTTATAGGACGTGTACAGAGTCCCTGTTTCTGTCATGTGCTGTGTACGCTGATACACATGCGGTCTGCTATTTTATCATTTTATTCTCGGGCACTTGTTTGGAGCAGAGTGAGAGGCTGCTGTTATAAGAAATTGTATTGTCTCAAATCACCTTTCTTCTAGAATTCATTTACCTACTGTTTTCTGATTACATTAATTTTTCTTCTGGGATTTAAGTATTATTGTTCCTCTGACAGTCATTTTCCAAAGTCCTCAGTTGCTTGTATTACCTCAGAACAGGCTGTATCTAGGAATATGTAGCATTTGCATAGAATTGACAAAAGCTGCAGGAGTCTGTACTGAAAAAAAAAAAAAAAAAAATTTCTTCATCATAGCTGTGTAGCTTTTAGTGTGGTTCTGCTTTGAGTCATGAAGAAATCTCCACACTAGTGAGAAGGGATGTTAGAGAGGTCCCTGAGAGTGCTTCCCCATCTGCTCTTTACATTGTTACTCTTGCCTGGCTCTTCAAGACCAAGTCTGAGAGGGAGTTACTGATCTGAGAAATTAAAGCTGCTTACAAGCTCCTTTAGTAGTGTCCCATGTTTCATTTTAGTCCTTCATGTTTCCCCTCTCCCTTTTTAAGTACTAATCATAGGACAAGGATCCTTCCTTGTTTGTCATACAGAAATTGTTTAAAGGCTTACAATTCCTGTCCTCGTAGTTTTCGGGAAAGTCACAGTGAAGACTGTTGCTACCATAAATGGTGACATAAATCCAGCTAAGGTGGCAGATCTTCAGGCTCAGCTTGCTTGGATTTATTGACCCTGGGCAGAGAGCAAAATGCCCCTAGGGCTGGTATGTTTCTTATGTTTGCTGCTGCCAGTGTAGCAGCATTCAGGAAGAATAGCGTTCCTTTTCCTCACTTTCTTACATCCAAAAACTGGGTCAGGTCAATCGTTTCCTGAGTATGGAGTTAAATCTGCCTTTCTGTGCAGGAATCTTGTGCTCGTAACACACGGAAGGCTCTTAGTTCCTCAGTACTGACAAAAATAAAACTTGTATGGATTTTTATTAATAGACGTGAGGCATCGTGTAGATTCTGCTGGAAGGGGAAAAGAGGGATGTATTTTGTTGAGAAAAATCTGTGCCTTCCGTGAACATTCTGCTTTCAGCCTTCCTGCTGATAACTGGTGTTTCTTGCTATGGCCAGCACTGCTGCAGACCAATAAACATTTGTGTCACTTTCCAAAAGCAGGATTTTTTGTTTTCATACCCGTTTTTCCCACTTAGTGGTTCTGGCACCAAGAGGAACAGAAAAAGGGAATATGGAGTGTCTCATGTCTTTAATGACAGAGGCAAAACAACCTTTTCTTCTCTTTTCTATTGCTGTAATTTCTGTGGCAATTTTAAGTGTTTACTGGCTGAAATTCACTGCCCTCCAAAAAACTTTGACAATGTGCCTGGTTGTTGTTGACATGGAAAGCTATGCTGTAGCTAGCAGAACTGCCCTGTTGGAGTCTTGACTGTAGACTTTGAGATTTCTTGAAGTTAGGACTATAGCTGAGGCTCCCATATGGAGTGGACATTTAAAATGTATAATTTTTTTATATTTGACTAAGAATTCCAGGGCAATAGTATACATTTCTCTGAACCTGTTACTCTTAACAGATGCCAATAGAAAGTACAGACCGAAGGAAGATCATCTGTTCTAGCACACTTCAGACTTAAATATATCTATATAAAAAAATTAGTAAGAATTAGGTGGCTGCCTGTCTTTGTCACTGTGCCCTTTGGTACTTGGACAGTCTTTTTTGAAAGATGACTAAAAAGGATCAGGTTAGCTCTCCTTTTTCTACTTCCCCATGTGGTTGTCCTTGATGAGATAAATATGGCTGATGGAGTTTAGGCAGTCTATAATTTTTGATAGCAAATCTTGGATATTGTATTCCGTGGTGAACTCTATCGTCTTCCAGAATTTCTTCTGTTCGTACATGCCTTTCCTATGGTATTTAAATGCTCTTCTGGACTTCAGACTTCTCATGAATAAGGTATTATTTCTTGGTCGCCTAGAGACCCGTTGTTACTTCATGAAAATAGAATACGTTATCTGGAATTTCAAATGTAGGAGAATTGATTCCATGTCAATTACCTTACTGCTTCAAAAAGGAAGTTGGTTAGTATTTCTGAATTTGCAGTATGCTTGCTTAGGTTAGGTTAAGTTTTTAGTCTAGGTTAGGTTTTTGGAATTTTACCTGCTGTTTTGGATCACTTACTAGAGTTGAAGAAACATGGCCTTTCCCACAAGTCCATCAAGGTACATCTAACAGTTACAGCCGTACTGCATTTGAAGAGTTATCACTGTGTTTTCTTCTCCTGTGATCCTAGTAGAGTGAGATTTGTGATATAGTTTGGTTTCTTTACACTCACCCCTTCCTTCTCTCTTCAATCCTTGTCCCTCTGACTATCCTAGCATTCCTCTTGACATCATTGATAAATCTATTCTCAAACCTGTAGTCACCTGCTCACTTTTCCACTATTCAGTGAAAACAGTGTTCTGGGATGGCAGGCACCTTAGCCAGATGCGTAGGAGGGTCTCTAGTCTTGATGACTGATTGTGGTATTTTTCTGGGAAAATACCACCTTGCAAATATATCATATCCGAAGATGATTTCTCAGTTTACTGTAAATCAAAAATTTTTCTTGAAGACTTTACAGCTCCTAAATTAAGTTCGCCATCACGCCTAGGAAATCAAGTATGTGGTGTTTAGTGATGGGATAAGACCTCTCAGAAGGACTCTTACATGTTCTTGTCCTCAGCTGAGAGAACTAAGAGATCCACTAACCTGACATGCTGCATAGAAGACTGAGTGCCTTTTAGGACAATGAAAAGGGAAACTTTCTGCAGTTGTGAAGGCATGTTCCAGGAGAATTTAAATGACACGATAGCTTTTTGCAAAGTATTCCCGAGATCTGCAGGAATTTACTCCATTGGAGTTGTTCATGATTCTAGAAGCCATACTGTCTCTAGGAGGCAGTTCTTAGTGAACTGGTGATGCTGGGATCCCTCTAGACACTCAGTGGTTTTGGAGGGAATACTGCCTCAATTCATTTGAGCTTAGTTCCCTTTACCTGATCTTAGAGATATGTTATCTTTGCGTACATCTACCACATGTATTCTCCCTCTCAAATTGCCATGCCTGAGGAATTTCTAGAGATGACCTAAAGGTATAAGGCATGCATTGCCCTTCTACAGCAGCAAGTACCTGTGCGTGAGCACAAAGGGAATGTACATATGGGCCCTGGTAAGGCAATATGTTCTCTGGCCTCGTGTATATAGGCATGGGTATACTTACAGTGTGAGTGCATTTGCAGACCACTTTGTCTTGGGGAGCAGTTAACGTGTTCCTGTTCCCTTTCATGTGTTCCTTTTCGGGAACGCTCTGAATTCCTCTTTCTAATGAGTTCATTTTATTACTTGCCTAGTTAATTCTGCTTGAATGTTCCATTGACTGATCTATACTTGCTAGTTAAATAGTAAATTTGCTGAGCTGTACTGAATTGCTGGATCTTGCACTAATTTTTATTTCCAAGAAGATAACGAAACTTAAGATTCTATGGCTTTTGCCAAAGACAACAGCATGTAAGCAGTCTTACACACTGCATTTTCTTGTATACATACACAAAGGTTTCATGTATTCAGTGTTCCTTTTGTTAAGTAGTTTCGTAACAGCTCTTTGTGGTGGTGTGTTGTTAAGGTGCAGAGGGATCAACATTGATGTCATACTTCTCAAAAAACCAAATACAGGCCCTGAAGCCAAAAATAACATTCAGCACATTAAGGGACTTGCAGTGTCCGGTGTTACAAAGTAATGAACTACAAGGAAAGCCAGAGGAGTCCTGCAGTACTGAGGAACTGTTTGAATGGCTAGGTGCTGTCTTGAGTCAAGTTACCTTGTAAGTATTTGAATTTGCTTCATCTTTAAATACATTTTAAGTAAGGAAAGCCACAATTTATTTTAAGGAATAGTTAAATAAGAATTAAGAAAGACACATTTCTGTAAGTGGGAAGTCTGTTTTGCACTTAAGTGTTTCTTGTATGTCTTGAATAACTTACCTGTGTTTTTAGGGGTACCCATGTGTACTGGTTTTGGCTGGGATAGAGTTAATTTTCTTTGTAGTAGCTGGTGTGATGCTGTGTTTTGGATTTGTGCTGAAAACAGTGTTGGTAACAGGGGGATGTTTTAGCTGTTGCTGAGAAGTGCTTACACAGTGTCAAGGCCTTTTCTGTTTCTCACACTGCCCTGCCAGCGAGTAGGCTGGGGGTGGGCAAGAGGCTGGGAGGGGACACAGCTGGGACAGCTGACCCCCACTGACCAGAGGGATATCCCGTACCGTATGACGTCAGGCTCAGCAATAAAAGCTGGGGAGGGGAAGGGCGGGAAACGTTCAGAGTTACAGCGTTTGTCTTCCCAAGTCACAGTTACACGTCATGAAGCCCTGCTTTCCTGGAGATGGCTAAACATCGGTCTGCCGATGGGAAGCAGTAAATGAATTCCTTAGTTTGCTTTGCTTTCACATGCAACTTCTTGCTTTACCTATTAAATTGTCTTTATCTCAACCCATGCATTTTCTCACTTTCACTCTTCCAGTTCTCTCCCGCATCCCACTAGGGAGGAGTGAGTGAGCAGCTGTGTGGTATTTAGGTGCTTACTAGGGTTAACCCATAGCTCCGTGACATCTTGTGTATTCATTTCTTGGCCATTAGTTGCTTCTGTATTAATTTAGATAATATACATAGATACTACTTGTTTGGTACAAGTTTTGATTACTAAGACTTCCTGTGGATTATTTAAAGGATATTCATTTTAGTTGGGTGGTTTTTGGTTTTTGTTTTTTTTTCCCCAGAGACAACAAATCATCTAGCTTCTTATCAACCTATTGCTGTCCTCAACCCAACACAGTGGTGGAAAAAGCTTTTTTGTGCACAATCACAGGCTTTATAATTCCTGAGAAGATAATTCAGTTATTGGAGCAGCTATGGTAAGGGCTGACAGGAGTACATTACTAGAACACTTGTACTCTAACACTTTTTAATTTTTGAAATCACTGTTAAATAGTTTTTTCCCAGTAGTGCTCTTGGAGGTGAATAGCAAAATAAAAAAAATTCTTCATTTTGTATAATTAGAAAATGAGCTGGAAGCTTAACATTCATATTAAAAAAGGAAGAAACAATTTTGGATACTTGAAATTTGAAAATTCTAGTAATGACTTTGCTTTTTGTCTTAATTTCTAAGAAACAGTGGCTCTACTGAGCTCCTACATTTTTCATATTCCCCCTGTCTATGAAAATCAGATGCCCTCAAATATGTCTAATTTGGTGTTTTTAACTAATAATGGAAAATATGATGGAAATCCCTTTATGATACCAAAAAGAGTATCACAAAGTACTTCAAGGTTATTATGGCATTACAAGAAATAAAGTTATAGTGAGTTTTTTGAATCAAGTGTTGTAATATGAATGGGGTAACTGTAGTTCTAATTCAATACCAAACTACATGATACTAGTGTATCATGGATCAGTGTGGTATCTGACTGTATTTTATATTAGTGCTACTGATAGCAAATTCTGGAAGCTCCTTGCTCCGTGTGTGGGACAATTCTTGAAGTGCCTGGCGGCTAACGGTTGTAGGAGTGACTCATGAAAATATTGCTGTTGCTTTATCTGGAATATGATCATTACTCTTTGAGCAATTGACGGATCTCATGCAGAAAGCCTCCCTAGGCTAGGATTGGAACAGAAATTTCCTTGGCTTTTATCCTTTACTTAAGAGCAGTGGATAATGTCTGGCTTTGATTATTTCTAATCCGTTTCCTTTCTAGTGGTAAAAGTGTTTGTGTCAAGCATAGCCTGACTATGTTTCTTCCTTCTACGTCTTTTTTGCCCTGATAGCAACTGTTGTCAGTAAATGTTCTGTTTTCTGAAAGACAATGCATGCTGTAGGAAATTCAGAACAGCTACTTTACAACTTAGAACTTTTTCTAATTGCTGTAGCTTGCAGGTTTGCCATGTCTAAAAGTATGGTAGGAATAATCAAGAGTCAATCTTATTTCATTTCCTAATGTCTTCTGATAGAATATTTTCTTCTGAATTTATTATAATTATTGATTACCTTGTCTTCTTCTTTGCAGTTGCTATTTTGGTGAACCAAAACTGGCATATTGGCTGACCTTAACTGTGCATGGCTTTGCAGACAGCCCTGTTTCCTGGAGAGAAAGTGAACATGGTTTCCACAAGGGAGGAGAGAACTTGTACAACTTTGTCATTTTTAGAAATCTGGACTACTGGCTTCAGATGGCTGTAGGAGCTCATGATGATTGTCCTCCATAAAGCTATATCTACAGAACAAGTTTTCTAATAATCTCATGTTACTGTATATAAACCTAATAAGATAGTTTTTATAAAAGTAATGAGGTAACAAGTTATGTACTAAGAGGCTGTATATGTTTTTTCCATTATTTATAGCCTTTAAAGGATGACCTACAATGGAAGGAATGGATTTTTGTTTCTTCACTGTCATACAGTGCCTTCTGAACGACTTCACAATTCTAGCCTTAAGAAAAAGATCTGGTTTTGAGAGTTTAAGTTCTCAGGAACTGACTGTAGGTGGTTTATTTTTATCCAGGAGTAATTTTGGAATTTCAAAGTTAGTTTTACAGATTGTTAACTAAAATATTTGGGAGGAAAGCTTATTTGGGGATTTAGTGTTTTCTTTCTTTACATTAAAGATCTGTAAAACCTTCAAATTCATGTTTAAGACATTTCAGCCTACATGCTGGCAAATAAAAAAAACCAGAGATGTGTTCTCCGTAATTTGCTAAGGGGGAGGAGAAAAACGGTGAGGAGAAGGAGGTACGTGACAGTGGGAGGAGCACCCATTGCACATAGAAGTAATAAAGGCTTATTGACCTGCATTTTGGATTTTGCAGATCACAGTTGGTTATCAGAAAGGAGTTGATTTTTAACAGTGATGCAAAAGGTTGCTGCTTGCTTTCTTAATTGACCCCCCCCCCCCCCCCCCAACCTCACATCCCCACCAAATGTTTACTTCTAAAAGTAGCTTGTGGTTCTTGCTTACAGGACAGCTCACGGAGCTAAGATTTCACTGTCATGTTATTGCAGACACGGTTCTGGGAAGAACGCTACGGACATCCCCTCTAACAGTGCAGCTGAAGTGAAACAGGTTTTGTTAACAATAAGCAGTAATGCTGAGAGCATAGGCAGCTATAAAGAATCCAGGTTAGCTCCTGTTGAAATCCATGAAAGGTTGGATGGTTGTTGGGGGGGAGGGGGGAATAGGTGTTATTTGGTGGTTGTTTTATGGAGTGGATATGCATCATTAAAGTACCAATGCAGTGCTAAAATGGAAGTTGTTCACTTGATGGAGCAAGAGGTTGGTAGTGGAAGTTAGGGCATAGCTGTAGTGGAAACATCAAGCTCCTGTCAGGGTGAGTGGCACAGTAAAGCAGAAAGCCCATGGGAAGCAGTTGAGCTTTCTGTTTGTTTTTGTTTTTTTTTTTTTTTAATCTGTTCGTTGATGCTCTTCAGTGAGGAGAATCGTCCTAGATGACTTACGGGGTGGTCATACACCTACACTAAACATAACCCCTTTTGCTCAAGTTTTGCTACATGTTTCACAAACGCAGCTCTGACAAATCAGCAAACAGTTCTCTAAATCATTGGTTTTTTTCAAAATTGGTGACCAATGATAGGACCCGAGGGAACAGCAGGAAGATGCCAGGGCAGGTTTGGGCTGGACATTAGGAAAAGGTTCTTCGCCCAAAGGGTGGTGGAGCACTGGAACAGGCTCCCCCAGGAGGTAGTCACGGCACCAAGCCTGACAACATTCAAGAAGCATTCGGACAACGCCCTCAGACATATGGTGTGAATTTTGGGATTGTCCTGTGCAGGGCCAGGAGTTGTGGGTCCCTTCCAACTCAGGATTCTATGAAAATTATCCTGCAATGAGATGTTTCTAGTAGGTTACCAGGAGCGGAAGTGCCACCTTGTCACATATACAGACAGACTCATGTGATCACAAACAGAATGGAGAAGAGTCTGGGGAAGTTCTTGGCTTGACACTTGACTAGTAAATATTTAACATGGCTGGCTCAAATGTTACATTTCATTGCTGTGCATCCGTGCAAATGGCTTCACTTGTTGGCTAAAGTCTGCTTTTGAAAGTGTCTGTTGAGGGATTATGCCTGGGTCAACTTTCACAAAATAGACTTTTTCCCCTTGATCAGAAGGTCTGTTGAAATCTTGGGCTTTTCCTGGAAGTTACGCCTGCAGCAAAAGTTCTAATACAAAGTTAAAAATCTTAAATCTTTATGAAAAGTTGGATGAAGTTTGTAGCCGCTCCAGTGAATGTTCATCTTTCTGCCAGATTCTAGTAAAACTAACTTTTTCCCCCACAGTGTGTATACACGCACACAAACAAGTGTCATTTATATTGCTTGGGAAGAAAACCAACTGCCATCCGGAGGTAAGAATCTTGTATTGGTGGGTTTGTTTCCCTTATTAACCGAGAGAAAGGAGTGAAGTTATAGGCGTGTGCCTCATAATACTCCCAGCAGGAGTGCAGTTGCTGTTGGCCTTGGCCCTGAAATGGCAGCAGCAGGACCAGGTGAAGCAATTTTTCTAATTGGTACCTGGTTGCAGAGCACCTTGGGATCATTGAAGAAGCAGCCACTGGAGAAGCGCTGGTGGGTATACAGTGACAGCCTCACTAAGGCAATTCTGGAAGGCAAGCTGAGCAGCAGGCATTTCAGCTTTATCAGTTCTCCTCAGCGTGTGAGTATTACGGTTAGTCTTTTATGGATATCCAGGGAAGTCTCATCAGACTGGTCACCAGTTCCCTTTGCCTCCTATCTACACAGGGAAGGGACTGTAAATACTTCTCAAAGCTCAGTGTTATAGGCAGAGTCATTTGGCTGCCCTGCCTCCTACAATCCCTAGTTGTCTTCTGGTTGGTGGTTGTTTCAAGTGGTTTTTCCAGCTAATGAAGGGATTAAAATCCTGTCTCTGGATTTTGTAATTTATTTGAGATGCTGAGTTGGTTTCTGGCTTTTCTCTGTTTTCTTTAAACCTGTACAAAGTATCGTTGAAAACCTCCTGCTGTTACCAGTCACTGCAGTTGGTCTGCTCTCAGGCTTTGTGAGATGGTACTGCGTTAACCAGAGCCACGGTTT
Source organism: Nipponia nippon (assembly GCF_047370975.1). Lineage (NCBI taxonomy): Eukaryota > Metazoa > Chordata > Aves > Pelecaniformes > Threskiornithidae > Nipponia > Nipponia nippon. The sequence goes on along the minus strand of NW_028262290.1, from coordinate 93,679,200 downwards.
CCTAGCGAGGTCGGGTGGTGTGCCTGCTTCTTCAGAGGCAGGCTTTCCTCTGCTTGCTGGGCTTCCTGGTGGCACAGAAGAGAAACTGGGTGGGGGGCGGGTGGAGGATGGAGTTGACTTCTTTCTTACCACCTGCAAACAACTGCGACCCGAGTGAAGATTTTCCTGGGATGAGGGACAGCAGCCTGCTCCCTACCATCTGTAAGGACAGACGGAGTACTTCTGTCTCCCCAGGAGACTCCCAAGCATGGGGGAGCCTCCTGCTGAGAAAAGGAACAGGAAGGCATTGCTCGCGTGCTTGGGGAACAGGTTAGTAGGGAAGAGCTGGGCCTGGGCCAGGTGGGCCCTAATTCAAGGAAGAATTGGGCAGGGCACATGAGCTGGAGATAAAAGTTTCTGCGTGAGAATGAAAGATGGCTGCTGGTGGTGTTCTTGCCCTTTGTGCCTGCCTGTGAGGGAGGACAGGAAAATCTAAAAGGTTCCTGAGAGCTGCAAAAGTAATGGGGAGCAGCTGCGCACCAGCTGCTTCCGAGATCAAAGGGCTGTGTGCTTACGAAGAAGTTTTGCCTCTGGGGAGTGTTTTATCTACCATGGGGAAGGAGAGCCAGATAGCTGAATGCAGAGACAAGGCCGGGGCAAGCTGGTTGCATGAGAAGTAGAGGTTTTTGTTGTCCTGGTATGCAGACGGACAGTGATAAGACACTCCTTGAGAGCTAGGGAACTGCTCTGCTTTAACCTCAGCCTTTCTACTGAGCTGTGCATTCCTCCTCCTCAGCTGGTGGAAGGAAAGGGAATTTTCTTGAGAGGTTACTGGGGGGCAGCAGAACCAGCTGGGAATGGGCCGCAAAGATCATGGCATTTTCCAGCCGCATGTTTGAGTGAGTGGTTATGTGTATTTAGAAGTTGGTGGGTGTGGAGCAACTAGAGAACTAACTTTCATGGTGACAAAGGGGAGATAAAAGCTGAGGTAGTTGGATAGCATGTGTTACACAAAATCACTCTAAATAAAATATATTTGCCTTTTTGGTTTGCAAATGCTGGCTAAGTCGGGAACCTGTCTGGAGAAATAAAGGTATGTGTCCCACAATGGCAAGAATAGGAGCCTAACAGTGGTGATAGTGTTTTGTGTGAGGAAGGGAATATTAGCATGGGGACCCTGAGAAATTTAGAAATAAGGATGAGAAAAAGAACTTTCGCTATCAGAATAGATTCTGGAGATGCTGTGGTTGCAGAGGGAAAGCAGCGAGATTTGGCGCAGCTTGGATCTGGGGAACGCAGGAGAGACAAGAATGAGTGCTAATCTAAGGCTGCTTGAAAGGGAGGTGACAGGGCTTAATGGAAGGACAAGCATGGGCTTTGTTTTGGCTGCATCATGCTGTCGTTTACTGGGGAACATCCATTTTGGAGAGGCTAGCCAAGATATAATGTTGGATGTCTGGAAAAAAGCCAACAAGAAAACAGGTTCATATGTCATCAGCCTGGGGATTGCATAGCAGTTGTGGGAGTGAGGGAGATTGCTCGAAGATGGGTTATAATGTTTTTGTTGGAAATAATTTGTGTGCTTTTGTTATTCCTTGCCACAGGCTGCCTCTTTTTGGTATATCTGTAAAGGTTTCTGAGAGTGTTACAGAACCACCAAAGATTTAAAACTGTCTTGAGATAGGTTGGATGATGTTGATATTGCTGTTAATTGCAATTAGCAGTTGGGCTGCTCACCCAATGCTGCAGGGCCAGTGTGGGGTTTTGCACATGTAGAGAGCTCCCCTGCTACAACTGCTGCAAAAATAAAGGAAAATGAGAGCTTAGAGGGGTATTTCTTTGCCCCCTCTCATGGGAGGTGCATAGCAAATCAGTGGCTGACCTGGGATTAGAATAAAGGTTTTTCGTAGCTAGTCCAGTATTCTAACTATTGGATTATAGTTCCTCTGATGCTGTTAATTAAAGATTAATGCATGCAGTTGACTCTGTCTTTAGTATTTCTTTGCGGTAGCTATACTGGAACATGCTTGAACTGTTTCTCTTAATCATTTTTATTCACAGAGCAGAGCTTAAAGAGCAAAAACGGAGACTAATTTAATTAGTGGGCTGTTAAATAACTACCTTCTGAATATTAACAAGCACTTCAGAAATATCTACTATAAACTGAGGCAACTCTTCGTAAATGAGTGGCCTCTGTTTCATCCTTGGAAGTAGCTTCCAGCACTGCTTAAAAATATTTGTTTTAATGCAGCCATATACAGGAGCAAAAAGGGGGAGCTAAAGTGGCTTGAACATTTTTCAGCTTTCCAGAGAGCAAGGTGCAGGGTGCCTTGGCTATGGCAAGTTTCTTTTAGCTGGCTTTATTAGAACAATTTAGTGGGCTTTAGTTACTAGAATATGGGTATGTTTTATTTGGGCAATTGAGGAATATCCTAAGCAGTGGTATATGCTGTTCTGTCCCTCCACTGGAAAATACAAGTAACCACTGATTTTAATGTTGTTAACGGCTAAGCCAGATGTCTACGTTCACTAGATACCAAAAATCTTTCTGCATCATATGCCAGCAGGGTTGCAGGGAATGCAAAGGAACTGTTTTATTATGTGATTGCTGGTGAAAAATAGCATGTTTATTGATTTATCATGAAGACAAGTATTTCTAGTCTTTTGTCACTGTTGAAGTTTTTACTTTTCTTCAGTACTACTAAATCGAGTATACATTTTTGAAAGGATAAAGCTTAAGACTCTACAGGAAGCTAGTGCTGTTACACTGCAGTTTTTGAAAGTTCTTGTAATTTGGCACTGGGATAAAAGATTTACTGAACTAGGCACCACACTGCCACTGGGACAACACAGATTAGAATTTAAAAAGAGAGGTTTCTTCTTTGTTATTGAAGCCAATTAAAGAGTTTAAATGGTCAGCTTTTGCAGAGTGGGCACAAAACCAAGCTGTGATACATTGGTTCTTGAGCCTGATTTTGGTTAGGTACTAAATCCAACTTTAGAGCTCCTGGTGTCGAAACGAGATGTTGTAGTCCCATAAACCTATTTAAATGTGCTCAAATATTTTTATAAGTTTTATGACAGTTGAATATCATTTGTTTTCCCATAGTTGGCATAAATGCCATATCATATACTTGTGACTGATTTGACGGAAAGGTGGTCGTGTGTTCCAGATCTCACTCAAATTTGTACTACTGTACAGGATGTCGTGACTCGCATCTCTCATGTTAAATACTGTGGAATCTGAGACATGTGGAACCTCTGTAGCTGCGCTGGTCTTAAAGGTCAGTAGGAACAGTGGGCATTTAGCAGTTCAGAGTAATGGATGCCTTGGAGAGATGATGAAAGGTATTTGTGTGACCGGCATGGGTTTGCAAGGTCCATGAATTAAGTCTTCAAAATTGTGTAGGCACCCTCAGGTTAGATCTGCAAAAGCAATGCTGCCTACGTAATTCTGAAGACTTGTAAAAGACTTTTGAGGATCTGTAAAAGCAGAGCATTGTGGTGCCTACTTGTAGGCAGGTAATTCTGCAATGGCATTAATGGTCTTCAGGCTGGATACCCAGTCCTGCAAAGCACAGTTACCCTTGTGCTCAGAACAGAGATCCAGGTAAGTCCGCGTGCCGAGTCCTGAGCTACCTACACTAGCTGGTAGACAGTGTGAAGAACTACAGCGTACCTTCAGATTCTAGCTCAGTCTGCTCTGATGGAAGTGGGGTTTGGGTTTTTTTGAGGGGGGCAGGGGGCAGTTTGAGATAGAAAGGCAAAGTTGTCTGAAGAACTGTGATAGAGACATCTGAGCTTTAATTGTAGCTCTGATAACAAATTGCTGGGTGACCTACAAATACCTTTGCAGTTCTGTGCTGCTCTGACACTTTCCCATGCAATGCAACAGACTGAGGGGTGCTACGTGCTTTGTGAAGCACTTTGAGAGAGCCATAGGTTGTTGTTTAGTGTTTACAGAATTTACTTCAGAACTTAGAATCGGCTCTTGCCACATCCGTTTTCCTCTGAAGAGTGCTGATCAGAGAGGTGGTTTTGATCAGAGGGGTGGTTTTGACCAGGGCTCCGGGGCAAAACAAGTCCTCTCTTTGTTCTACCTGCCTGGAGGGTGATGTAAGTTGAAGGAAGTGGTATGGGGTTTACTCCGCTTAAGGCAAGACTGTAATGTGCTGGAAAACATGACTCCATTTAGTCGGCAGCATTGTACAGAACAGAGGGATGAAGGGTAACTAAGGGTAACATGAAGCATTTGGGATGTTTATAAAAATGTGAAATGGCTTTTCTTGTTAGAAGAATGGTTGCGCATCGTTAAAGGCTACAAAAGCGAAGTGGAAACATGCTTTCCAAATCAGGAGGAGAGCAATCCTTAGCCGTTGCTAATCTATTTATTTTGCAGTCGTGCTCAGAGTGTGGCTTTGAGGTCTGAAGCTCTTGTAATTGCCTGGAATATGTCGCTCTGCCGCAAGATTCATTGTTCTGTCCTCCCCAAGAGGAAGGCTGAGATTTTTAGCTGTGGGACTTCCCTTTCAATCAAGCAGAGAGACATGGCTAAATTCCCATGTATTGTTTTGTTGAAACGCTGTTAATTATGGCTTCCATTATAAGCACGTCAGTTCTATGTGATCTAGGCAGAAATCTATGCATTTGGTGGGAAGCAGCCAGAGCTTTATTTTGGGGATTTGTGCTGGTTTTGGCTGGGATAGAGTTAATTTTCTTCATAGCAGCTAGTATGGGGCTATGTTTTAGATTTGTGCTGAAAACAGCCTTGATAATAGGGGGATGTTTTCGTTATTGGTGGGCAGTGCCTATGCAGAGTCAAGGCCTTTTCTGTTTCTCACCTCACCAGCGAGCAGGCTGGGGGTGCACAAGAGGTTGGGAGGGGACACAGCTGGGACAGCTGACCCCAGCTGACCAAAGGGATATTTCATACCATATGATGTCATGCTCAGCATATAAAGCTGGGGGAAGGAAGGGCAGGAACATTTGGAATCGGTGTTTGTCTTCCCAAGTCACAGTTACAAGTGATGAAGCCCTGCTTTCCTGGAGATGGCTAAACACCTGCCTGCCGATGGGAAGCAGTAAATGAATTCCTTAGTTTGCTTTGCTTTCACATGCAACTTTTTGCTTTACCAATTAAACTGTCTTTATCTCAAGCCACGAGTTTTCTCACTTTTACTCTTGTGATTCTCTCCCCCGTCCCACTGCGGGGGAGTGAGCGAGCAGCTGTGTGGTGCTTCGTTGCCGACTGGGGTTAAATCACAACAGGATTGTACGTGAGTTTTAGGAGCCAGGTTTTGATCCCTGTTGATAAAAGTCCCTTAAACTTTGCAGGACCAGTAGGATGCTTGTTTGGTTCCCTGATTTCTCAAATGGTCAGAGACTTAATTTTTTTTATTTCCTTTTTCTCAACTTCTTGCTGTCAGGTTTCCTTTGCTATTCCCCAAGCAATGCTCAAAAGATTTAGACATTAAGCCCAATTAAGTGAGAGTGAACTCAAAGCTCCATGCCTTGCATGAAGCTTTAGAAGGGCAAGATTCAGCAGGGATTGAAGACAGTTTCAGGAACCTATGTAAGATGTGGCTTCAAACGGGCTTCCAGCCCAACCTCACCCATGTTACTTTGCATGGGAACCTCTCTCCTTTGTGCCTTCCCTTGAAGAGAAGTGAGTGCATTTTTAAATAGCGAAGAATTCCTGTAGCTTCCTGTCAAGTCCCCAAGGAATTGTTGGCCGTGGGAACCTCTCTGTATAGCTCCTATGGAACCGGCAGCTTGGAACATAGCCATGACGCTTCCATGTAAGAAAGCACACATGCTCTATGCAAAACTCTTCACTGGTGTTGGTAGACTGGGTGGAAAAGCCAATTTTTAGTCTATAGGTTTGTTTCTTTTGTGAATGACAAACTACACTGACTTTTCCTCCCTGGGGGCTGAAAGTGGAGTTGCTGCTAAGTTTCAACTAAATATCAGACTTCTTTAGATCCAGGTGCTGTTCTCCCTGCTCCTTCCTTAATGCATGGCTTGATCAAGTGAATTATATGCTGAGGGCCTCTAGGGAAGGGAGCTGTGAAGAAAATATATTTCTTCATGCCTGTCAGAAGGTAGGTCTGCCCCATCCAGGACTGCTTTCTTTGGTACTTTGTAGTCTGGAGCAGCTTGCTCATTCTTTTCTTACTCCAGTATGCGTTGGTGCATTGGTTCAGAAAGTTCAAGCGCTCCTGGATTTATTGGCATCTGTTTCTGAAATTGTTCGCTGTGCTGAAACTGAGAAATCGGCCAGGGAGATGGGCTTTGCTGTAGGCAGGGGGCCTGCTCGGTGTCCGGCTTGGCCAGCCTGACCCTGCCCTTGGTCAGCAGTTGCCACAGCCTGTGTAGATGAGCAAGCAGGATTTGCTTCCAGGGAATATACACTCTGGAGTTCTTGGCCTCTCTTCTGGAAGAGTAGTCTGACAACCATCATCTGGACAGAAAGCCCTCAGCACTGAGAGCTCACTCTCCTCTTTAACTCACAAATGGTATACTTCCAAGATGGTGGCGTGGGTTTTGGTTTTCTTTTTTATCCCCCCGTCAGAGATCAGTCATTTCAGGTATACCTGCTATTTTCCGAAAGACCCAAAAAATGTGATTTGGAAACAAAGTTAAGGGGTCGAAAACTGCAGTGGTAACATAGGACAGATGTTTGGCTGAGGCTTTTTCAATAGCATAGAAATTGCTTCATGAATCAAATTTTGTCCAAAATGTCATAGGTGCTTGTCCCTGTAAATTGTGAGGACGTGGTAGAAGCACCTTGTGTTCTTAAAGTGTGCCAGCTCAGGCAGTTACTACTCTAAAGTGGCTGTGGTGCCCCCTTCTTCCCTCTGAATTCAATTTCAACAAAAAAGCCAAAGTGGATAAAGAAGAAAACTAGAATTTAAAAATTGGTCTTGGACTGATACTAAACATGAGAAATTTTGTCTTGGATCTTTTAGATAGCGATATAGAAAAAGACACAGTATTTTAAGACTAGGCTGTTTTTCTCCAAACTTGGTAAGAGTCTTGTGGGCAGAAGAGGACAGAACGCGTTAAGATGGTTGATTTCCGTGCAAATAGAGAACTCTCAGGTTCTTCCATAGTGTCCTGAATTTGTTAGAACCGTGGGGTTTTTTATTCCTAATGAACAAATAACTTACTGTGCCAAATACCTCTAAGCATGTTTAGATTTATTCCATTCACACTCAAACAAGATGAGATACCGCTCTATTCTAAGAGAAGATCTACAAATGCCAAAATCTGTGCAAAAATCAAGCAGCTGATTGGCATTGTAAAAAACCCCCTTGTTTCTTGCTATTCTGCAACTACGGCAAGGAAAAAAACCCGTTTGATAAATGCCTATGAAAGGCATTTAAATTTTTTTGTTAAAGTACCTGCAAGTATGCTGGCTTATAAGTAAGTACCGTTGTGGATGGCATGTCATTGACTAAGTCATCTGGTGATGGTGGCCACTAGAGCTATGTCATCTCGTGAGCTCTGAGCCGCTCTGTGTGACCCTGAGTGGGGGCATGTTGAGTCAGATTTTTCTAAGAATCCTGCTTCCATTTAGAAGTAGAAATTAGCAGGCTTCTTGTGGACTGAAGTTTCACTTGACTTCATGGATCTTTAGCGTGCTTTTTTTTTTTTTTTTTTTTTTTTTTTTAAATTTAACCCCCACAGATATTTCACTGTGTCTGTAGAGTGAAAATTACTACAGTCAGTTTTACTACAGAGGGGATGAACTTGATTCCTGCTGTCTAAAACCTTCCTGCATGAGCTTCCTGGGTGTTCTCGGTGAAGGCTTCGCTCTCGGCAGCAGCACATTTAGAGGGAAACAGTGCAACTTCTGAGCACTTCACTGAAGTTCTAACCGGTTCTCAGACTGAACACAAAACGCCGTAGCCTGCTAGCAGCGTTATGTGAAGCGCTGTACTAATGTGTAAAAAGAGACTGTCTCTGTCTTCCAGTGCTTCCAATGTTTTTTAAAAAAAAAAAAAAAACGGAGAAAAGTGGTGAAGTTGCACAAAAGATTTTGGTGTTGCTAGAAAAGGGAGACTAGAGAAGAGAGAGATGCACTGCAGAGTGTTTCACCCAAGCCAATGCTTTCAGGCTTGATTGGTTGCTCTTAAACAAGGTTCAGAAAGTTTGTCCTTGCCCCATGGTGCTGTGGTTAGACGTGGAATCTGTTGAATGGTGTCCCTGTAGCTGTTCTGAGGGTTTTATTGCCAGCAGAATAATGTCCTATTTACCGGATTTTGGAGGTATTTAGGAATTACCAAAGGGATCTGTCGCTCCTTTTTTTTTTTTTTTTTCTCCTTCTCTACTAATAGCATCTGGCTTGCCTTGGTGATGGAAAAGATTGGTACATGGAAAATGCTGAGACAGACTGTCAAGAACAGTAATGGTTTAAGATAGTGAAAACCAGTTGGAAGATATTGTAAAGAGCTAGGGGAAGCTTTCTGGGAAGAGAATTGAAGCCAACCAGAGAGAAGTCTGGACTATTATATTAATTAGCCTGTCATGAGGTTTGTGAAAGCAAAGATGGAGCTCTATTAGCATGTTGGCTTCATGGCAAGTGAGAGCTGGCTGGAGCCTCTTCATCTGCATGTAGTTTTGGGATGAATTAAAGTCTTAAAGCCTGTGGGTTTTGTTGAAAAAATGACATTTTGAAAGAGGCAAGTTGGCTGCTAGGAGTTAGAATCAAAACAGAGCCAAAATAAGCTTCATATTTCTTAACCCCCGTGTCACTGTGAGGTCCAGATTGTCCCAGATGATGTGCAAATGCACAAGGACCGAGCATTGTGAGCTGCCAGGTTTGGGGGGGGCGGGGGGGTGAAGGAAAATAAACTACAGTTGTCCGTTATGTAAATACATGGCAGGTATGAAAAAGACCGAATTATTCAAACCTGATGATGTTTATTGGGAAGGGAGGAGGCAGCTATAGCATAAGAAAAAGAGCTAAGGATGTGAGTAAACTGAAAACTCAGACTGTGACTTCAGTGTTTGGCACAAGTCAGAAGAATAAATAAAGCACCGAGATGGTAGGGGGCAGGGAAAAGAGAAGTGTCAAGAGTAGCATGAACAGCGAGTCTCGAGCCAGTGTGCCGTGCACTGTGTTAGCAGGCATCAAGTTGGATTTGTGGGAAAGATGGAGAACAGCAAAAGAGACTAAAGGGTTTGAATGAAGGCGACCAAACAATTGCTGTGCTCCAGTCGTTTTTGTACTCCGGTATGAATCGGATACAGCTCTATGGAGCTTCAAAGAGGAATACTGACATAATGCTAAGAGAGAAGTGGGCTTTCTTTTTATTAGAAAAGATGCAGATTAGATAAAATTGTGATTTATATGATTCCGAGTACGTGGGAGCTGGAATCAAGGGCTGAGAAACTAGCAAATTAAAAAGGCCCAAAAGGAAACGAACTGGATCCCAAGGGACTGCTTATTCTCTCCTGATACAAAATGATTATTAAGAAAGATAAACTTATTAAAACTAGGTAGTAAATATACCTTTGGGCAGATTGTAGCCAACAATGCTCATGGCCTACTTCATGTGTGCGAACAGGAGATTGGGAGCTGAAATGCCTTGGAGTCTGTAACGCTGTATAGTAGCAGCTCCGGGTAGGTTGAGCTAGAAGGATGCCGGGCTTCCTCCGGCGCCCCAGTGTTCCTTTTACAGGTATTGCTGACCTCTTCAGATGGCAAACGGTTTTACATGGCTTTGGCAAAAGCTATTCTGAACATCGGTCAAGTTCTGCTTCAAGGTTGCTGTTGCATAAAGGCAACACAGCAGAGAGGGGTGAAGGATATAGTGCCCAGCCTTTCAGGGGCTCCTGTTTCATGTGGCTCCTGCCCTTTCCCTCAGTAAACCTGAGGGACACCATTTTTTATAATTTTGTATTTCCATACGATTTGATCAGGGAATGCATAGTTCCTGCTAAAGAAAGAAAACGACTATTCAGATTAACTCTTCTAGGCAGGAAAACCTTGTGCAGATCAAATAACCATGCCAAATCATTGCACTCTTCCATCTTCTGTTTAAAAAAAAAAATAAATAATTTTTTTGTTTACAACAGAGGACATCAAGGAGGATGCCTGATATCTACCTCCAGAGTTCCTAGAATTGCTTGTGAAAGTTTCCCCATCTTATATAATCTTGGACCAGGAATCTTTAAAGTGAAGCTCCTGAAGCCGTGCCAGCAGGCCCCGTTTTGTAGTTTTATGAACGCTTCTCATGTTCACAAGTGTTGAATTCAGAAATTCTGCTGGGACAATGTTAGGTCAGTGTGACAGCCAGGCAGATAAAATTGAGTTTAAAGTTGTCTTGATACAAAGGTAACTGGGTGACTTGTTAGTCAAACGTATTTAAAAAAAAGAAAAGTTACTGAAAAAATGTGGTTAAAACTCTTACGATGGGCAAAACCTTGTAAACTTACTGGGTAAGCTGTCCATGCACAACATACGTGTGAAGACCGCACGTTACGCATTGTGTGCCTACAATCAGCTGTTTATGTATCGTGAATACATTTTAAATAAGGGATCTTTAAAATTTAGATCTAAGCAAAATTTATTTCCCATTTGCTTTTGCTGACGGCTATGTGTCTAAACCTCATGGTTACTGTCAGAACTATCAAACTTCACCGCTATCTTAGAGCACAGGTTTATTAATTTACACAAATAAAAACAGGGATGGGGGAAAATCTGTAGCTAAGATTTTTTGAAAAGTTGGAGGTAATTTTACTTTGCTCCAGGGCTGTGCAAACTGTAATATGCTTGTCAGTTAAACTGGTTTGGGTTTGTTTACCCATTCTGGGCACCTAGCCAGCCTAACTTACAAAACTGCAATTATCATGATTGTTAGGAATAGTTCCACTTCTTCCCTTGGATTTCTTCGGCCTCGCTTCTTTTCTTCTTCGAGGAAGTCTTAAATTTTCCTGTCAGTTCTGAGGAGACCCTGATTTTCCCCTTAGGGGTTCCCGCAGAGACACAGAGTCGCAGAGGCTCTTGGGCTCTCTGACAAATGTAATCCTTCCAGAGGCAGCAACAAGCAAGAGTGTCGCTCCTCGGGATCAAATCCCTGCTGGCCCCAACCAACAAAGCTAGGTCGTGCTGCTAGGAGACCCGCAGCGTTCAGGGTTTTTTAATTTGATGTTGTAACACAGAACTTCTAAATATATGTCTAATTTGAAGGCTGAGAGGCTTTGGCATTTGCATCGTGCCTCATTTATGGCCACACCGTTTCTGTGGCAGTTGCCAGCGGTTGGTCAGTGAATGCTTTTGAAGTATTTTGATGCCCCTCCACAAAACACGAATTGAAAAGAAAGAACTGGCACCAGGTGCTGGCCACCCAGCAGCTTTTGGACCGCAAGTACCGTGAGATGCCCGTGGTTTGAAGGCCCTCGGGTAACGCAGTGTTTACTGCGCTGTTGCCTCTGGCCTTGCAGTCTCCAGGAGGAATAAGCCACGGCTTCTGTCAGGGTCCTAGATAACTCCTTCCCAGTCTCCCGCTTTGGCTAGATGTAGGTGCGGATGGCTTTAGTTATCAGGGAGAGCATGCTGGAAGGTGCAGTTTCACGTCGCTGGTGTGAGCCGGGATCGCAGCTTCCTTTATGAGAAAGCCTGTGAGGTGGTGATAGCGTGTTGATCTAGTGGGGAAACTGGGCAAGTCTGTGATCTTAGCAATGTTATGCTCTGCTGTTTTATCATCAGTGATTTGCAGGGTCAAGTATGGCAGCAGTCCAGGCACGGCGCAGGGACGCCATTGCGCAGCTCTTCGAACAGAGCTCCTGTTGTGCACGACAGGAAAAACAGATGTAAAAGTTCCTTAATCTTGGCTGTCACCCTTGCAGGGGAGCTGTGCCTCTCTTTGCTGCGTTTCATGTAGTTTCTGGGTGGGATGCTCTGATTCTCCGTTGTCCGTGCAAGTGGTTTCAGTTTGTGATGAGGCAGTGGTCGGAGAGAGAAAATCCAGTGCTTATCTCGCTTGTGCCTTGTGCTGCTGGGCTGCTCTGTCTTCAGTGACAGCACGTTTCTGGGGAATGTGCCGTGGGTCCTTGCCGTTAGTGCTGGAGCTCTTCTCGGGCTACAGTTGCTCTTCATCAGTATGAACTTGGAGGACCACTAGGAATGTCGGAGATGGGGAAATAATGATGGCTTGTCAGGTTATTGTGGATTGCTGGCCAGAAATTTTACATCAGGGAATTTCCTGGGTTCAAACTAACTTCTTGGGGTACAAAATTCTGCTGAGGATTTCTGAAGTCTCTGAATGTAAAGAAGCTCGCTGCATGTCTTTTTCTAGACACTGGCAAAATTACATTTATTTTCAGCCAACCAGTCTCTCTCAGGAACTTCTGGACAATTTTTATATGGCTTATTTGTTTAATTATTTTATATATATTAGTGTTACAGACTGCTGTATTACTTGCTTATTTGGTTTTGAAGGTTCAGTAATCAAAACCAATTTACCAGAGGGGGAACTGAAAAAGAGAGATCTTAAGTGACATGCTGAGAATCAGCGATAACTGGTTCAGTGGCAAAATTGCAGTTTTAATGCGTCTGTGTCAAGAACTGTCTAGAGGCAGGTGTGCCACGTCTCTTGTCCAGCAAGTTTTGCTCCCGAAGCGTCAACTTGCCACACGAGCACTGGTAACCTGTCCTGCTGTTAGGAAGTGTAGTGGGGGAACGGAATGGCATTTTCATATAGGCTAACCAGAGATTTCCAGAAACTCCTCCCATGTTTTCAGGTTTTGAGGTGTCTCATTAATAGCATTCTTGTGCACTTATCACTTCTTTTTTTTTTTTTTATTGAAAACTGTGTTTTCACCCACTTAGGTTTAAACTGTTTAATGTCTGTGAAAAATCCATTTGCTGAGCCACAATGTCTAAACCTGTAGCAGAATATAAAAGAATTGAGTAAATGTGAAAAACTACTGTCGCCCTCATCCGAACGGTTGGTAGTGACGCTGGGGGTACCCATTGCAGGGGAACCCGAATTGTAGACCTTGGGGCTGCATCTTTTTAAGGATGAAGTGCAGTAGCCTATCTTTTTGTGCCAGGACCTTTCAGAAGCATTGGGGATCTGAATTATTTTTTAAGTGTTTATTCTACTTCAGAGCTGGGTTATGTAAGGCCTCCAAATTTCTTCTTTGCATCATTAGGACTAACAGTTTGCAAAGATCTTCTGTTGAAGGAAATGGAAATAATTCTGCTGGCCCACAGACTAATATCAATAACTTCAGATGCTTATGATTCTAGGGGAAAATGAATCTGTTCTCATGAGCTGAAATAGATTGTCCAAAATGTCCCAAAGATGGTGGAGTTGTTGCCCCTGGTTCCTCCATCAGACTGGCTGTTGTGGTTTATTTTGCTTCAAGAAAATTGAAGTCAAGATCTGACTTTTTTCTTTCCCTTCCCTTGGATGCATGGACTTGTTTCATTTCTATCCAGAATACTTCTGTGGATGTTACAGCCCAGCTCTCGAGATCATGAAGTTAACTTTTCAGACTCCTATTTTGATGCAATTGGTCTCGAGAAGCCTACCAAGATGCAAGCAGAAAAACTTCTAGTGAACAAGGTGGCTTCCCTCTGCTTTCTTATTTTGATCCCATTGATTCAAGGGGCCATCTGGTTTAAAAACTCTCAGCTTTTCTTTGTTTTAATTTTGTCAATTGTTATTTAGCATCCAAAATAATTCTTCCAGCACATAAGGTCAGGGTTTATCAGGTTTTCAGCTTAAATCCCCACCACTTTTTCTGAGCATAAAGACCATGAGGGGGGGAGAGTGGTGGAGAGAAAAAAGGAAAGAAATATGGGGATGTGTGTGTCTTGACATCCGAACATGGAAAGAAAACCACATTATTTTGTCATTTTTACTTTACATCATGTAGTGCAAGCATGCTTTCTGTAGAAGTGTGTCTCTCAGTTATTCCTGGCTTAGCAGGTGGGTTTAGCTTTGGTTTGGTTTGTTTTTTTTTTTTTTTTAGTAATATTGTTCGATTAAAGATCCCAGTTCAACTTGACAAGCTCAGTGAATTCCAAAAACATGATATCTGTAAGGAACGGCATCTGCGTTTCACAAGAGTTGCTGCTGGCAGCAGCCAGTTTACCCAGCACGTGACTGGGGTGGCTCTGAGGGTGGCCTCAGTGAGTGCCTTTTCCTACTGAGATAGATGGTACGGTGAATTTAGTGAAAATTAATTAAAAAGGAGGAGGCAGGGAAGACAAGCAGGACTTTGAAGATTTGTTTATATTCTAGGTTTTGTCTAGCAATCAGAACATTTTGCTGGAGATGGAAGTAAAAGGTTATGATGAACGAGTCTTGGAAAGCAGCATCTAGGAAATACCAGTTTATTACAGCATTACGAGTTGACTTCTCACCCTGCAGAGTTATGTAGTTGCGCTGTAGCGTGCGTTTAGTAAGTTATATCCAGACGACATAGTAAAGATGTGTTATGTTGGACCTAAAGGCTCGCACTATGTGCTGTCTTAAGTAGCCCATGTGGTCACATTTCACTGTGACCGCCAGTGGCTGGATTACCGTTCAGCTTGATTGACTGAGGCAGATCTTGGAAAAAATGCAAAATTTCAAGGAGCTGCTGAGGCCAAAGCCATGTTTCAGGTACTGAAAAAGGCGTGGATTTGTTTTGGTTAAGTATGGCAATCCTGTTTATCCTTGAAGAAACAAATTATTTTTCTTTGAACAAATAACTTTTTCTTTATGCTTTTTAACAGATAGGGTAAAGAATGATCGATCCCCTGTCTTACCTGAAACACATGAGTTGATCTGTACTTCTATTCGTTCTGGATGATTTGGTATCATCCAGCACAAGGTGCTGGGTTCTCAAAGACTAAAGCATGTAGTGAGCGTGTAGTGTTGCAGAGCCCGATGAGCCTGCAGTTCTAGCCATAGAGGTTGGTTGGTGGATGATGACTGGGTGGCTGGAAAATTAATGCAAGTCTTTTGTTGTTGTTGTTGGGTTGTTTTGCTCTTCACAGAATGGTAGAGGTTGGAAGGGACCTCTGGAGGTCATCTGGTCCCACCCACCCCTGCTCAAGCAGGGCTACCCAGAGCCAGTTGCCTGGGACCATGTTCAGAAGGTTTTTTTTTAGTATCTCCAAAGATGGAGACTCTACAGCCTCCTTGGGCAACCTGTGCCAGTGCTCGGTCACCCTGACAGTAAGAAAGTGTTTCCTGATGTTCAGAGGGAACCTCCTGTGTTTCAGTTTGGGCCCACTGCCTCTGGTCCTGTCACTGGGCACCACCGAAAAGAGCCTGGCTCTGTCCTCTTTGTGCTCTCCCTCTAGGTTTTTATGTACGTTGATGAGCCTTCTCTTCTCTGCGTTGTCCCTCCAGGAGATATCAGGTAGTGAAGTCCCTCATGAGGACCAGGGCCTGCGAACGTGAGGCTCGTAGTCTGCATGAGTTTAGGCATAGATACTGATAATGTGCTCCACCCTGCTGTATGAAACAGGTGTCCCCCTGGTGTTCTTGTCAGTTGTATCTCTCCCAGCATTGAGGGTGATAAGAATGAGGACTTGAGAGAATAACTGCCATTCCTTTATTTCCTCCTGCAGCTCCTTTGACTTCTTTCCTGCTGTTTCTTGGTGGTTTCTAATTCCCCTTACTTGTATTTTTTCCCTTGTGCAGGAGGGATGAGGAGGACCAAAAGAACTCCATCACCATCTTCTCATTCTGTATTGCACTTCAAAATCTTTGCACATCAGACCACTCTTCATCCTGTGAGTATCTCACGAGGTAATTATATTTAGGTTTTGTTTGTTAGAAAGGCTGGTGCGTGACTTACATCTGCCAGTCATGTCCCTCACTACTAAGAAAAAAAAGACCTGTGAGTGGAGTATTTTCTAGAGAAATCTGAGGGGCTGTACAGATGAGGACCATGGTGATCTTGTGCTACACAGGGGCTGTCCTCCTGATACTGCTTCCCTTGGAAAGCAAAATTCACCTGTCTGCCATCTGCAGTGTACCTGAGCTCTCATGCTGCATGACTTAAGGTTGCCAACTCAGCCTCTGGGACAGCTCTGTAAGACAGCCTGCGTGCTGTCAGCTGCCGGCAGTTCCTTAGGATGGAAAATCATATGGCGAACCGTAATTGAGTTGGGGTATCTCCTCCCTCCTGCTCGCTTCAGAAGCATGCTAGTCGCGTCCCAGATAAATGTGAAGTGCCTCGGCTTCCACCAACAAACCTCGGTAGAGTGTAGGCTCCATTTATTGAAGAAAGTCTCTCCTGTCCACTTGGCCAGAAATGCTTTGTTTGCTGCCTCATTCCCTAGATGTTTGCAGTCCCATTTTATCCACTGTTTGGGTAAAGTATGATATATATCAGTGTAAAGTTAAGCAGTTTATAGCTCAGCGTTCTGTGTTTTTCTCTTCTTTTCAAGTGTGCCTGACTTTAAGAAATGAACCTCACCTAAGAAGATGATTTAATTCCCCTGAACCTTGTTTTCAGAATGATAATGGTGCAGCTTCTGGAGCACAGAAAAGTGTCTTCTAGCAATGTCAGCAAGCCAGTGAAGGAAACTGCTTCAGATCCTTGATTCATGCAAATTAGGAAGTTTGAACAAGGAAAAGACATATGGGTGAGTTCAGATCTTCAGATTATCCCCAAATACTTTTTGTTGTAGCTTAGCTTACCCAGAGGTAGGATCTTGCTCTGCTTTCTGTTTTTGCTCAAACTAACCTATCAGCAGAAGGCGTGGTTAAGTGCACGCAGGTGGCTTTCAAACAGTTCCAAGTACGTTCAACCCGTGACTCTCTGGTACTGTTTCCTGACCAGGAGAAAAGTTCTCTTATTTACTTCCAAAAATAAACTCGAATGTGATGGAACTTCTGCGGGGAAAGCGTACTCTACGGCATCAATGCAGCCTAGCTGCCAATGCTTGTCCGTTTGCTGTTTGCTAGTGCCCGAGAGGTCACCTATGCCAGGAAGAGAACTAGAATGTCACAGAAAGATTCCTACACTGCGCTATCAAGGCTCCTGCGCTACTTTTAAGTTTCAGCACCAACACTGACGTGTCTCTAGGCTCTGTAAGGAATTAAGCAGGTTGTGTAGTACTGTGATGCAATCGAGATAGCAGACAGTCGTGACAGGAGACTTGGGGGTCAGGACTGAGCAAGGCCAAAGCTAGCTGAATTTTATATTCCAATACCATTATTCCTAACTCTACTAGCCCCTGACTAGACTTGTGACACCCAAACAGGTGTTGTGATTTGCCTTCATGCCTGAAGGAGGAAAAAACCGAGGAAACGTTCTCTCTTGTTTTAAAAAAAAAAAAAAAAAAAAAAGCCACATGGAAGTTTTCTTGGGCATCATTCAGAAAGATACTGTTTCTATGTTCTTACATTGCACCCTGGTCCCAACAATTCATGATGCTCCAAAATTCTCCAGGTACAAGCTGTTCACACACCTGCACTAGAACCAAACAGAAGCCGTTTTGAAGTACCGCTGCTTCTGTGAGGCTGCGACTCCAAAGCAGGTGCCTTAGAAGTAACGCTGGCTTCAGCAGCCTCCCCACGCTTCTCCTTGGCTTCAGTCAAACCGTTGTGGCTACGTTGCGTTCAGTCATCAGAGGCTGAAGCCGATGCTTCAGGTTAGTTTACCTATGCAGTACTGCAAATTCAGGTAGAACAACGCAAGCATCAGCAATGAACCAGGCTAGACAGAGACCTGTGGCTTCTGTGAAGAAAAGCCTTGAAAACACTCATTTTAATATGTCTTAAGTCAGTTTTCAGGATCTTTCAGGCCTTCTTGCTTGCTATTAGAAGTCTATAATTTTTCTGTCTTTGTTCTGTTATGGTTTTGCGAAGACAAAACTAGACTTAGCTGTAACTTTCAGGCACATCAAAGGCTATTTACTGACCTATGCTGAAAAGAACTGGACAGCATTTTCCTAATGAAACAGTATCCCTGTAGGCCAGTATATAGACAAAACGTGTAGGTTATTTATGAGTGAGGGCATAATTTGTTAATAGTGTGAAGTTAGTTACTGCTTTTAATATAAAGGTAGGGCAATTGCACAGTAACGCTGACAGAGTATATGAATTGGTCTGAACTATGGACTTTTTCCAGGAATTTACATGGTCACCAACTTATTCACATCTTAACATGCAAACTGTAGGCAGTGTAACAGCCTGACTGATAGTAACACATAAAATGAAGCAAGTAGAATTTTATTTTTCCAGTTGAATTGCCTGCACCTTCAACTGATTTCGTTCTTCTAAGTATCTCTAGATCCAATCCTCTGTTATAGTGAAGTTCTTTCATGTTTAAGGAAAAAGCATAAATAATCCTCCAGCTGAAACAGATGCAATCTATACCCAAATGCTTCTTACAGATGCCGGAAAAGGGATCTTTACATAAATTGGAGTTGAAGTCCAAAAGGTTTAACATTACAGAACTGTAAGTAAGGCATCTTTCCTTCTCCCTTTCAATAAAATCAAATTCAGCTAAGGAATTCTCACTGTACAACAGCATCGTAGGGAAAATGACAATTTTTGAGATTGCAAGGAAACAAGGACTGCATGTGCTTTTAGAACTGTACCAAAATAATGAAGAGTAGAATGACTTCCTGTATGTCTGCTTCCCCATCCACCTCCTCTAAGAGAAAACTTCTCTATAGTTTACAACAATAAATGAATTTTCAACTTTTCCTTTGGAGGAAATCGTTAAACTTTATATAAGTTCTTAGCAAAATAAAACATAAATATCAAAGTCTTTAATTTGCAGGATTCGTTTCAGCCACTCTTACTTTCAAGTCAGAACTGCGATGTCTTTGAAAAAGGCAACTATATGAGAGAACCACATTTAAAATGTGTTAAGAAATATTAGTTTTATTTAACCAGTTTTCACAGCTGAATATTTATTCTATAAAAACTTTACAGATTGTACAGTTTATATATAGTTCAAGCTACTAGAACAAAAAAGTAGGTCCCACAGATGCAAAAATACTGTACCAATCCAAGGTAAAGGCAGATTTACACACTGTACAGCTCTCCACTGGGAAGGGGAGGTGGGTCAGTTCCAAGTAAAAACTTCAAAACTGTACAAAAATAAGGTTTGATTTCTTTTTCATTCTTCATAATACATTCAATAAGATTGCAAGCACAGATACCCAAGTAATAATAGATATCTGCAGTCAGGAATCAATAACCACTCCTGAAAGGAATGCAAAATAGGTCTATTTACACAGGGCACTCTTTTACACCATACTGTATATAGTGTATATTTAAAATAATAAAAAAGCATAGACAAAGAACATTAAACATCTAATATAAGGTAGGTTTTTTTTAAAGGAGTTTTTCTTTTACTTAATAGTGTGCCAAAAGAATTTTAACTTATTAAATAATATATTCTAAGTGAACCTAAAATTTATGAACATAAAATGCATTTTTGGTGTAATACATCAATTAAACCAGCAAATAGGAGAAAAAAAAGAACCAAAAACAAAACCCAAACTGCATATAAAGTAGTATTCTCACCCAGCAACAGAAGCACTTATGTAGTTATTTAAAAAAAAAAAAAAAAACAACAAACAAAAAAACAAACCCAGAGAGACTATTTAAAAACCCACTAAAACTAACTTATAACTTAGGATATTCATACATAAGATATTCAGTGATTCACTAATACTGCAAAACAAGCTTTTTTTGTTGTGTTTTTTTTTTTTTTCTTCCATTTCCCTCCCTCTTCCCCTCATTCCCCTTCCCCAAGAGACAGTGGTTTCTTCATGCTATCTGGGTAAGAATTAAACATATTCCTGCCCCCTGCCTCCCACCCCTCTATACCTCCCCCCCCAAAAAGGACCGAGTGTTTTCTTAGCATTAATCCTGAGCACACTCTCTTTTGGGGGCTGTGTGTGATTTAATCTTAATAGGGTTTAATTCCCCAAAATTTTTCGAATGTTCCGTTACTTGAGGTATTTCAACCTTCTTCTGAGACAATGCCTTGTATCTTAGCTGACTCGTTGGGCAGTGAAAGTAAGGGCTGGCTAATACCCGTTTCAATTCTGTATTCTAATGAAAAAGAAAAGCATTATTCCAGACTTCCCTGCCACACAGAAAATAATGCAACACCATTCACTTTTTAATCCATTCTCTATTTGATACAGTACTAGCCAAAGATAACAAAAACTAGAGCCTTTAAAGAGATGTTTGGTAGTGCACTCTATCTTTTTTTTTTTTTTTAGCTTGTGTGTGCGTGTGTGTCTACATATACACTCTCACACACATTTACATTTTTTATATATATATATATAAAAGACACATATATGCACACACATACGCTTGTGTGTGTGTGTGTATATATCTATATGTAACAATCAGGGAGAAAGGAGTTTTGTTCAAATTTAAGTGATACAGTACTTTTAAACCCCTTGACAATAAAAGGGGAGGGGGGGGTCCACTCCTATTCCCAAGCTGAGCAAGGGGTGAGTTTCTATAGGTTTTTCAAATGGGCATATTTTGTTTGCCCTGATGTCCGAGAAATACAATTCCAGTGTCAATGGGCATCTCATCAGAACTCATCGATTTTCTTCTGCAGATACTTTAACATTGAGTCCATCCCTTGTGCTGAGCCCCAGATTTTCTTCAAAACTTCACACTCCTTTTCATTTGCTTGTTCCAAGTCCACCTTCATGATATTACGTACTAAAGCTTTGGATTCTTCAAGTACCTAGGCCAAAAAAACAGTGAGTTGGGTTAGTATTACATGAGACCTGAGCGACATGTACGCTTACAGGTTTATATGGATGAATCCTGAAGCTGATTATGAACTTAGGCTTATCAATTCATGGACATACTATGACCCTAAGAAACGCTTCTCATAGAGTCTTTCTCATAGTGTCACACAGGATTTCCTTTACCCTATACCAGCACAATTTACAAGTGTACAAAAACGTGGAAATAATGAAAACCATAAAATCGTAACTATGAATATCTATATATGGTTTTGTACTGATAACTGGAGAAACTCCAACTCCGTTTTGGTGAAGGCTCATCATAACACTTATCCAGCACTGCTCTAATAAGCAGGGAGGCCTTGAATGTCTTGAGCATTTAAAATAGACTGAAAAATCGCATTTGCTTTTCCATTTAGAAAACTATTAATCTGTTTCAAAATCCAAAATTTCTAATGCACAGAACAGTTCATTTGTACTGCATCTCTTCTCGTAAGCAAGCATCAAATATCGGTAGTTTTAGCTGTCTTGTGCAACTGCCAGTAGCGCACACAACCACGAGTGTACTAGGCATTACTCGTAAAACTGTAAGTTCAACATAATGTTAGAGACTGCATTTTTTTCCTTGGTAATTTAAATTACAACTCAAGATTTCTGTGCTCCTGTGCAGTTCTTGGGGCAACTGTTTACACCGTGGATTAGAAGAAGCTGGACTTATGCAACTATGTTAAACCCAAAATATATTGTAAAGAGTCCAATGCTGTTTTAATGTTCTTAACCACAATGTACTATGGCATATGATAAAGAAGAGTCAGATACAAACTTAAAAAAAAAAATTCCTCAAAAACTCAGAAACAAGAAGGTAGATACAAATGTGTTAAAAGACATTGCTATACTAAAGCGCAGTCCTTGTTTCATGAAAGTGGTCTTTTTTTAGAAGGACATAAAGATGTAGTCTAATAATACTTAGATTAATTCTTATTAATCTAATCATAAAAATGTATGGTAAGAAAATAAAGGAAACTTACAACCGAATTACATGTGACAAGTTCCTTAATTCGAACCATTACTTCTTGTGTGAATGTTCCCGGCCAAAACACTTGAGAGACGAGTCCTTTGGCACAAGCTTCCTGTGCAGTCAGCTTCCTTCCACTGAACAACATTTCATTGGCCTGAAGGGATAAAAAGTTACTTCTGGTATGAAATGTAATGAGACAAAACTCATTAAAGGAAAAATGTTCAAAACAAATAAGGAAAATGCCTGCACTATTTGAAATAGTTTTATTATAGCTCTTCCAACTTGTAATTAATAAAGACTTGCCTAAGATAGCTGGCTGGTGTTGTTGGCTATACTATGTCAGTAGTTATTAAAAAAAAAAAAATAGCGAGGTCTATGATTAAGGGTTAAATGTGAAAATGTCTTTTGTCATTTCCCATTCACGACTGTTCATTAGCTCTAGCTTTCTTGCAGTATTGCCGACTTGATTAACTGTATACGTGGTAATAGGTTATAACGCATGGCAGATCTGTAAAACAGCAATGAATACATCAGCTTGCCCTTTATAATAATGTTAGTTGCAGCAATGAAGTCTTTGCTAAAAATCTACATTATCTGTAAATTATAAAGATAACCCAGTTTTGGTAGTAGACCTCCTGGGAACTGCCAGTCTTGGTAGAAAAGAACAGTTAAATATTTTGCAACTAAAATGTTTTTTAGTACTGAAAATGTTTGAAACCTAAATATACGGTTTGTTTTCAGCACTTCTCAAAGGTCTTCAGCAGTATTTCGTTTACGATGCAACATTTAAAACAGCTGGATCATCTTAGAATTTGACCTCCCGAACACACTGAAGTAAGCAGGATGTATTCCCATTTCTGGTCAAATTCATAGAAAATAAACATTCCTATTTTATTCAGGAGTTCCATATTGAACTGATAAATCCTCTCAAAAGCTGATTTAGCAGCCATATTAAAAAAAAAACCAAAACCTACAACAGTATTTGAAAGATCTTGTACATAGTTTAAAGGTGCAGAACAGAGTGCTAGATTCTCTACAATAAGGTCATCTCCAGTTTTGTCAATCTTTTTGCTTTGTGATTACCATACACTTCACTATTTATCTGCTTCCCCATTAAAGCGTCATCCTACAACCATTTATGCTTATGCTTTAATTCTACTTTTAGTGAAAATTCTACCTTTAGTGACGTTTCTTATATAGTTAAACTTTTTGTTTGCAGTGACATCTGCACAGAAACAGCCAGTGAAGATTAAAAAGTCATGGTAATTGTCAACCTCCAAAAAAAAAAAAAAAAAAAATCAGTTTTACTGTTTCTTAATGACTAATTTACATTGAAAATATGACAAAGCCATCACTGGACTTTTGAAATATGGGAAATAAGACTTATAAAACACCCAAACCTGACAGGTGTAGCATTTCTGAGGACAAAATTTTGAGGTTTTTTCATGTTTTCTAATACTGGAAATTTTGGTAATTATTACAACAACTTTCAGTTAAGGATCTCAAGTTATCTAATTACGGTAGGTAATGTTCCTAGTATTGCCATTTTACAGATGAAGAAATGTGAAAACTCAGAGGTCTATTACTTGCCCCTTTGTAACGAAATACAAATGGGTTCTAATGGCAGTGTGGTTGCTGACTCCCAGTGCGTTAGGCATGTAAAAAAGAGAAGTTTCCTAGGATCTTTTATATAAAATTTATCATCAGCACATCTCTCATAAGTTAACATGGAAAGTTGTGATTCACATATGTTAGTTTAAAAAAAAAAAAAAAAGCCTCAGACTAAAGGTACAAATTATATACCCCGATAGTTCTACCTTCTGTGAAAGCAAAATCAAATATACAAGGTTCCTTAACTATCACAACTATACTTTCTAATTTTCCAGATTATATGTGAATAATGCTAACCTGAAACACTGGCCAAAAATCTGTGATATACGCAAGTTTGGCTAAAACCAGGAATCATTTTCCTAAGGAGATATGGGGAAAAAAATTCTTCCAAAATAATTTTAATAGATACTTAACATTTATATCAAAGATCAAAACGTGAAGTCAATCTAACTGGGAGTTAGGAAAGTCAGAAATTTAAGTCAGCTGCTCAGGTCTATATTCTTCACGTGTATCTTTGGTAAGAAGGACAGTAATAAATGTTAGAAAACCTTAATATTTTTTTTTCTAAAACTCAGTAGCAACGGCCGAGTTCTCCTGAACGTGAAACCCCACAAATGACAACGGTGCAGTTATCTTGTTTCTGCCAGCTGTTACACAGCATTAGCAGAAAACCTCCCATGAAACGAGCGCTCCCATTAGTGTTCTCCGTTGACAGGTTTCGAAGGGAAATGTTTTGCTCTGGCATCTTCACTCTTGATCTATACACAATGTATGCCGGAGCCTCACTGCTAAACAAGTTTTAATCATCTAATCATGCCTTGCATCTGCTGTGAAAATTAACACACTTGGTGGTTACTTTCCAAGAAGTATACTACAGCAATCGAAATGAAAATGATAAAAATGTTTCATTAAGATAAGGTTCTCATTAACAACCTTCCTTTTCTACTCAGTCTGTCTTTCTCCTTCCACAGAGGAACCTCACTGGGACATCCTCTGGTCTCTCTTTTCCAGCGAGTGCTTTGAGGCTCACGGGGGACCTTCGTGCAAGGCCACAGCTGCGCTAGCTGCCGTGGAGCAGCTCAGCTCTCTTGCACTGTGACCAGGAGGCAGCTGGTCTCCGTAAGGCCCGAGACCCTGGCTGTGATGTGGACTACAGGCACTATGGAAATGTGTATTCCTCATGACTGACAAAAAAACCGTAAGAAATCCTGCCAAGCGTGCTGGAGACCAACAGGGAAACCCAGTGGGTGAAGCTTGATCACGCAGCTCCTGTGCTTCATATCCAGGACCAGAAAACCAGACCAAGAACTCCAGAGCAGATGCACAACAACTTATCTCCCCAAACAGATGTCACCTTAAGCTTCATTATAGATTATTTTCAAATCTCAAAAGCCAAGTCTAAGAATCCTTCTAAAATTCTTGGTATTCCAAATACAGTATCCTTTTTGAATCCTAAGGCCTGGGCTTCAGATTTTCTGTAATAATGACCTCTGCTGAACATGTTCTGTGACAAAACCCCCTCCACGACAGACCTGCTCACCAGCCAAGACTGACTCAGTAGGGAAAATATTTCCAACAATCTTGGAATTGAAGATTTTTACACAACTGCTGATGATAAAAAGAACGCACTGAATCTGACTTACAAGCGTTAAGGGTAGGACTAATATTGCTGAATTAATACACTTGCAGCAAATTTTATGATGTATACAGAGGCCTTAATTCTTTCTTTTGTATTATATTTTAATTGTTATCACTGGAAGCTTTCAATTTAAATCTTAATATTGAAAAATGAGCATTCACAAACACACATGAAAGAGTATACCAGGGAAGAGCTTCTTGTGTTTTTTTGTACAACTTCTGAAGAAACAAAAAGTAACAATCACAAGTCTCTAAAGGACGGGGATGGATGAAATGGATGGATGAATAGATGGATGGCCAAATAAAAAGGGAAAGGAACAATCAGTAGTTTGAAACACGCCAAGATATTAAAGATACTCTTATAACTGTTAATCTATTTCAGTTACCTTTTCTGTTCTCTTCTAATAACTACATCCGGACATCACACAATTAGTTATTAGATCTGTTCAAACTGATGCTTTTAATACATCGAAATCTGTATTTTTAAATCAATAAATACCTCTAGGGAAAAATTGGCTTGCATAATAAACAGTAATTTAGGAAAAACAGGTGTAGCTACAAGCGCTTCTTTCATACTGTTACTGTTCAACTTCAAATTAGAATGGGAGGTAGGTCTAAGTTTTCAAAGAACACAGCATAATAAATAGTAAGCAACATGAAAATAATGTAGATAAGAGCTTTTCAAATAGCATTTTGTTACATTTGAGTCTTTCATCTAATTGCAAAGCAAGAAAAGGGTTACTAAGTAACATGTGGCTTATGCTTTCAGCAACAATGCAGAGTCACCATTTTTTTTTTTCAATCCAGCAATACTGTAAATCAAGTGCAAGAGTGAAAAAAAAAAATCCTTCACAAAGGTGATTTGGACTACGTCTTGCATAACACAGTAGTGTGAAACATCAACAGAGCTCTACAAAGCAAGGAAGTTTGACACAACTTCTTGAAAATGAGTGCATGAAAGCTGAATTACATATTTTGCATGCTAGCATGAGACTGCTAAGAGCTGGTGACACAGTGCTCTGCTATGTAATGACACCGAGTGCAGACCAGCCCGTTCTCTGCTACACTCCAATGCTGGGCTGAATGCAAGACGCTGGTGGCTGGTCCTCACAAGGCATCAGGAGGGAAGGTGTGTCCTGGTAGGCAGGACATAACCCTTCTGCCACCGTCAGGGTTAAGGGTGCACATGACTTGGGATTAGGTCTCACGCCTGCTTTCTGTTCTGTGCACGCAGGTGAAGACTAGGCTGTAACAGCACGGAGCAGAGAAGCTATAAATACTGGTTTCTCATGAAGGATTTTCATGAGAGAAAGAAAAAAAATTAAGACAACACAGCAAAGGTAAAGAGTCTTGCAATCACCCTGGATAAATTATCACAGCTGCATTGTGAAGCTGTCAGCCCCTACCCTGCAAGCTACTTACAGAAGCCAGGCCCATTATCCGAGGGAATGTGAGGGATGAACATCCATCTGGACTTTGTCCAAAAGTAGTGTATGGCGTCTGAAACCAAGCCTTCTCGTTGGCCCAAACCACGTCACACAGAGGCAATATAGATGCTCCAAGTCCAATGGCTGGGCCATTTACTGCTACAATGATAGGCTTCTTAAACTGAATAAAAGTATTCACAAAATTCCTGAAGAGAAACAGAAACATGCACTGACTACATATGTAACGTAAAATATACCAGCCCTTGAAAACTCAGTAGTAATTCATCTCCCCAGTAACATCACTTTCAAAACCAACCTGATAGCCTTCCACGATGAGGTGGTTGGCTTGGTGGCTGAGGGGAGAGCAGTGGCTCTTGTCTACCTAGACTTCAGAGCGAAGCTTTCAGCACTGTCTCCCATAAGGCTCTCATAGTCAAGCTGCTGATGTATGAACAGACAGTGAGGTGGACTGAAAAATGTCTGAATGGCTGGCCCGGGGGTGGTGATCAGTGGCACAAACTCTAGTCAGAGACTGGTAGTTAGTCGCACTGCAGGGGGTCAGTGCTGGGTCCCATACTGTGCAACACCTTCATTCATGATCTGGATGACGGGGCAGAGCGTACCCTCAGCAAGTTTGCTGATCGTACAAAACTGGGCTGATGATACACCAGAGGGTCGTGCTGCCATCCAGAGGGACCGCGACAGCCTGGAGAAATGGGCTGACAGGAACCTCACGCAGTTCAACAAGGGGAAGTGCAAAGGCCTGCACCCGGGGAAGAACAGCCCCAGGCACCAATATACGCTGGAAGCCAAACAGCTGGAAAGCAGCTTGGCAGAAAAGGACCTGGGGTCCGGGGGGACACCAAGTCACGCTTGAGCCAGCAACGTGTCCTTGTAGCAAAGCAGGCTAATGGTATCCTGGCCTGCATTAGGAGTGTTGCCAGCAGGTTGCAGGAGGTGATCCTTCCCCTCTGCTCAGCACTGGTGTCCAGTTATGGGCTCCCCAGTGAAAGAGAGACATGGAGCTACTGAAGATGGTCTAGCAAAGGGCCACCAAGATGACCAAGGGACTGGAACATCTCTCATGTGAGGAAAGGATGAGAGAGCTGGGGCTGTTCAGCCTGGAGAAGAGAAGGCTCAGGGGGATCTCATCAATGTCTATAAATACCTGAAGGGAGGGTGCAAAGAGGACGGAGCCAGGCTCTTTTCAGTGGTGCCCAGCGACAGGACCAGAGGCAGTGGGCCCAAACTGAAACACAGGAGGTTCCCTCTGAACATCAGGAAACACTTTCTTACTGTCAGGGTGACTGAACAGGTGGCCAGTAAGGCTGTGGACTCTCCATCCTTGGAGATATTCAAAAACCCTACCTGGACATGGTCCCAGGCAACCTGCTCTAGGTGACCCTGCTCGAGCAGGGGCAGGTTGAACAAGATAACCTCCAAAGGTCCCTTCCAACCTCAACCATTCTCTAATCCTGTGAAAGCCTAGCATTTCTCCTAGCCCAACAAAGCACTGTAATTGGGCAGGTGCGGATTTAATGCCCCTCCTACAAGCACCAGCTGATATGGCACTTGTGGT
This sequence comes from Nipponia nippon, assembly GCF_047370975.1. NCBI lineage: Eukaryota > Metazoa > Chordata > Aves > Pelecaniformes > Threskiornithidae > Nipponia > Nipponia nippon. The sequence goes on along the minus strand of NW_028262290.1, from coordinate 93,651,250 downwards.
ATATTCCCAGGCCTCACAGCCCCCGTTAGCTGAGGCTGTAGTCATACTTCACCTCTGGGCACCAGAATTGTGGTTACAACCCTGCTTGGCCTTCATTGTGTTTATGTATGTATGACATTGGTATAAGGTGTCCATCTATCTATATTTTTAAGTGAAGGTATAAGGTATATAGGTATAAGTGAAGATGGGAAAAGCATTAATGAGTTTCCTTAAGGAGTATTTCTGGACTTTTGGGAGACAGCTTTTCTTAATAAATAAATCTGCCTTTGTAAATTATGAACAAGCCATATATAGTAGAGCTCCATTATCACGTATCACACACCTGTGAACTTCCCCTCCTCACCTTCCTCTCTTGGTTGGTCATAACACTATAGGTGCTATGCTGTTAAGTCACAAATGCATATTCTCATCCCTATTATCAACACAAAATGACAACTCATTCCAGTACTCACAAAGCATGGATGCTTACATCCTTCTCTGTTCTCAAATAGTAAATGCCTTCAAGAGCTTCTTAGGAAAAAGTAAGCATGTGTGTACGCACGCGTGCGTGTGTGTGTGTGTACACACACGCATTAGACCACATAGAGACTTCTAAAACCTCGAAGTTGAGGGGCCGACATTTCTCAGTTAATAACTACCACATATAATGAAGAAGTTGTCCATATTTACTTCAAGTACCTGACAAATTCTGATTAGAATACAATGTACAACATACAGTTGTCAGCACCTGTAAAGCACTACTTTGCTCTGAATGACAGATGATTTTTCATTTCAGTATTAGATGGTGAAATACGGGATTTTTACCGAAGTTTTTAAAAAAGGGGGATTTAGTGGTAATTTTAAAGTTTGCTCTTTACCTGCGTTACATGTTTTTGTATTTCTGTCAAACAGGACATTTTTACTTTATTGCGTCCGTCACTAAAGGTTATTATGCTGCTTCTTAACTCATTCTAATAAACTGAAATAGATGAATGCAAAAAAACTACTACTGGAGCCATGTTATGCAAGCTGTCATACAAACATCCCATACAGAGACTTAAGGTAACTTTAATCATGCCTGAATATTCCAGAGAGGACCATCTCTAGCATATATAGGAAAAATACCATTATTATATTTGAAGGGGGAGTTCATAGGTATTTTAAGTTACCTTTATCCATTTTATTAACGATGAATAAGAGGTGACAAATCAGACTTCTGGGAGGGCCTGAATTAAACTAGTGACAGAAGCTCAGTGTTAAGAGCCTCTGTCCCCTGGCTGCATCTGAAGTCACTGCATGAGCAACTTTTACATGGAATGATTGAGAATTTTCCTTTGAAAAAAAAAAACCTAACTATTATCATCTTTATGAGCCAACTGTGCCTCCGCTGAAACAGGCTTTACATGTTACAAGGCCTTTTTTAGGGACATGAATATTGATAATGACAACAAAACATAGGTCTCTGAAGGAATACAGACACTCTGGAAGCATACAAGAGCTAATCCAAGAGCCCAGGCCCTCAAAACCAGTGTTCAAATGATAAGCCACTTGTTTGTACTGTTAAAACATGTCTCTCTAAGATCCATACTTTTTTCCACGCATGTTCTTCTAGTTTGTAGTATCTCAGCTCATTTTGTTTAAACATTAGGTCTGGTACCTAGCGTTGAGATGATGATCACTAGTATTAATCTACTCCTCTAATATATCCACCATTCCACTGCTCTGGATGTACTATATTAAGTTATTCATTCAATGCGCATCTTGTAATTGTGTGTGTTACATTTGTTATCCTGAAACCCGATGGCCGTTTAAGTCTTTTAAAATTGGTTTCAACTGGAGGAGTATTACCATACTGCCAGTTTTCATAGTTAAATTTTAGTAGTAGAAATAGTGATGCATGAAATGACAACCCAAACAGGACGGGACAGGGAATATAAAGAAGTGCTGCACACTGTATCACATAACAGGGGAATGTCTGAGATCTTGTTGAATTAGAAGCTTTTCAAATAAAAAAAGATAAAACAAACCAGACTAGAATACCCACTCAGATGACTGAAGATAATCTTACATACCTAATAGCTTCTGCCATCTTAGTGCTTTCCTTTTTTCTATCATCCGTTAAACGACGTATAAAATAAATAAAATCAAGACCACAGCAGAAAATGCTACCAACTGCACTGAACAGCACAAGTTTACTGTCATCTGCAGCTGCTGTGTTCAGTGCACTTTGGACTTCCTTCATTACCTGAAAAATCAAAAATTCATTAGAATCTTTTTATTACATCATTAAGAAGTAGCACACTGTTCTCCTGCCCTCCTCCCCCCATGAGATCTTCGACATCGTTAATTTTTCCTTAGGATCCACTCAACCATCATATTAGAAAAGTTAACTTCTTTCATTATCCCCAAAAAAGAAAGTTAAAAGAAAAGTATTAGAAGCTTTGCATTTCAAAAATGTAATTAGACTAAGATAATGAAATCATTAAGAAAAGATCTATTAGATGTTATCTGTAACTAAAGCACTCATTCAGCATTTCTGTAATTTGGACAGCAGATGGCATATGCAACCAGTTCAGAAAAAAAGAACCTTAATTCAGGCTAAAGCTTGTTTCAAGTTGCACTTCATAAATCACCACGTCTTAAAAGAGACAGTACGTCTACATGTTCAGATAACATAGATAAAACCCAACTGAAATACAGTTGAAGTCAGTTGTAAGTGTAACATCTTGCAAGCAACAACCCGAATCTTGTTTCTTGTATGTTTGTGCCTGAATAACAGGAATAAATGGAGCAGAGACTTAGAATTCCCTTAGCACCCTTCCCCCCGCAAAATGAGAATTGTTCTGACCTCTGGGTTTAGTGAATTATTTTCAGATGATTTTGTTGATAGCAAAATGTGTGTGAATCCGTCTTGTTTCCTGACAACAATGTCTCTGTACCGGTACGCGCTCTCTGTTTGTCTCACGCTGAAACGTAGCCTTTTATCAAAAGGTTGATCTCTCCTGTCATCGATAAACCTCCGTTTGCTGGCTGTCACTCCTGTTACAGATGTCTGTATATTGGTTGTACCATTGGCTGCTAATGCTTCCATAAAGGTGGATGTACCTGGAAATAGTTTAAACAGTAACATTCTATTAATTACATTTTATTAGCTCAGCAGTTTCAAAATCCCTATTAGCATGAAAACACACTAGTCGTATTAAGAACACACAGTAAATATGAAACTCGGTCCGCTGGAAGTTAATGAAATGTTACAGAAATAGGCTCTGTGCACAGAGCAAAATTAAAATGACAAAGGGATCCAACAAATTCATTTTACAGTTGTGAGAAAATACATTTTAAACAAGCCAAACAGACCCATCGTCATATACTTATTTTTAGAAGGAAGAGAAAGGTTTATTTAACGTTCCTAATACCAGTGCACTTCAGTAGGTTAACGCTCTGCTTTCTCCCTTTCCAACATCTTTAAGTCATCTAACAGCATCAAGACTGCAAAGAGGAAGCAGAAGCCTTTTGTTTCAAATGCCACGAGAAGTTAATATACGGAGGAAAAAGACACTTACAACAGGCCAAATAAAGAACTTGATTGACAAGATCATATAAAGCATAATAGTCTTTAAATGAAAATGAATACATACAGACTATACTTCTGTGAGAGGGAAACAAGACGCGTGCATTGATGGATATTTTAATGGATTCATAGACAATGAGCTATTTCTCAAGTCTAAACAATTTTTGCTATTAGAATTGGCAAATAGAGCATTATGTCTTTCTGGTCTTGTTCCCAGTCACTTAAATAGACAGAATTTGGAGGCATACAAATAAACAGGCCATTCCTCATGACACAGAAGGGACAGGTTTTTCTGTACTCCACATTAGAAACATAATACCAAATAATTAGCATGCAAAAGAGACACGAAGAGATCATCTTGGATCTATAATCCATCCGTATGTTAAAGTCTCCATGTAAAATCTCCATAAAATGTGTCAGATTAAAGTAATGGAGTATGGGCAGGTGGAGGGGACAGTAGGGTTAAAGATGTTGGAAAAATGTGTTACAGGCCAAGACAGGAAAGTTTTGAAAGCCTTTTTCCTTAAAACTGAGGTCTGACACTTTGTTAAAATCTACTGGAAACCCACAGCCCTTATCTCACAAATAGGTACTTCAGAACATCATGCATATCATATCTTAAAAAGTACAGCTAAACCACATATAAGTAAGTTGTTAATTAAATGGCATTGATAGGTCTTGCTTAATTCATCATTATCTTTCTGAAGAAGCTATATTTTTAAAAAGTTCTAATAATATATATATATATATATATATATTTTTTTTTTTACAAAATACTTCAGACACTTGTGGGTCCAGTGAAGACATTAAGCAGGCTCACCTAAATAACTGGAATATCCTGTATCTCCACATTTTAACCGTATTCAAATGTTGCTTACTTTGACCCATATGAAGTATGAGAGAGATATTGAGAGAAAGACTAACGAAATTAAAATTTGGAACATTATATGTTTTTCTATTTGTATTTCAGAAACTGCCTTCAGATATAAATGAAGTCTTTATATCAAATATTTCAAAATAAATAAATCTTTGATTATAAATCTGTTATGATTAATTAGGCAAGCTGTCTTGTCAAAGGCAGCTATACAATAATACAGTTTTATTTTACTTTTTCAAGTCTTTCTTGTTGTTTCAGTGATTTAATCCTGTTACCATATCACTTTTTGTTAAGAAGTTAAAGACGACTCAAGATTTTTCAACTGTTGAAAGTGAAGAGTAAGAAACTGAATTCAGTTTGTGATCAGTCTCAGAGACAACAGAGGTGAACAAAATGAAATGGAAAATTAACATTTTATATTGTCACAGAAGTTTCACATTTATTCCTAAATTTCTCACAGCTTATCAAATTCCTTTTTTTTTTCCACTTCAGCAGAATAAATAAAAATTTGATGCATACCAAATATGAAATTGATGAGGAATGCTTTTGATACTTTTCCCTTGTAAACCACACTATGTTGATTACATTCCTTTAAAAGAATTCCCTTCGAAGGGAATTTGCAGGAACACCACTGTTGCCCCATATCCCATTAGGAACACAAGATGAAATGGTATCACTGGCTGCAATGGTTTGTTTTTCCATAGGAAAGGTAAATTAAAACAACTGAAATCACCTCTGATTTCTAAACCCTGATATAAGGTTTTACAGCTTCGATCCTAGCCATAGTGAAGAAAGTGGAGAACCAGGAGAGCACAATAGACTAGACTAAGCCAAAAAGAGAGTCAGTAAACTTGGGTAAGAGCTTTGAGTAGATCTTTTCCCATGACTCATACTTCCAAAGACATACTCAAATACCAGAAAATTACTTTTGAGATGTAAGAGGCCATGATTACACACTTTGAGAGACAAAACTTTTGGCAAGAGAGACCAAGATGTAAACACCACACACCACTTTTCATGCTTATTGAATTGGCAAGAGACCTTCTGAGTTTTTATATAAACTCTGTCTGCACAAACAAGGGACAGCTGCAGTTCAGTGGAAGAAGCCTCCTACATCCAATCTTGTAAACACACTTTTAGGATACTTAAGACTGGAGTCAAAAACCTGTAGGCTTTAGAAACCGTACCTCTGCGCAGGGGAGATGCGGCCAGCTGGTATGGATTAGAAAACGGCACCAACATGGTTAAAATACGTTCGTTAGTGTTTGTCATTATCGCTGTAAGTTTGTGACCTTCTACACCTTAAAGCATAGGGGGCTCTTTCTTTTGGCATTCGGTCCTCAAAAGTGAAGAGACAACTCGGAGACGTAAAGCAGTACTTCATGCTATATATAGATAGGCAAAGGTTACATCACTGGACAGTCTTGGACATGTGTTGCAGCAAATGAGGATGAAAATAAAAAAAAGTGCCAGACAGAATTAACTGTCTTGCCATAGATTTCCTCACATGAAAATTTTGCATTGAGGTTACTTATTTTCAAGTTAGTTTTAACTATATTTTATAATTTTAAAACATAGATTTCATAACAAACCAAAAGCAGTTCTGCATTTTAATACATTAATTGTGATAGCATATCAAAGACACAAAACACCACAGCCCTTTCCTTTCAAACCGAGTCTTCCAAAAACAATACGGGCTGGGAAAAAAGACAATTTACCCTGGATATTGCCAACTAATGCAGAACTACGTTTGTGTTAAGGTTAAGTTCTTATAGTTACAAAAAACCCTTCCAACTGCAAACTGTTAATTAAGGTAATGCGATCTTCTCAAGGGTGAAGACATACTACTGCTGCGCAAAGCTTCCCCATACAGATGCAAAATGAAATTAAGAGGACTACTTGGTTTTGCAGCTGCTGATCAAAACCTGATAACAGTCACCATTTTCATGCAGCTGCTCTTAGAGAGGAAAAAAAAAAAGCTATGGGCAACAGATAAGAAAGGAACGGGTCTTATTCAAAAGGAAGACAGACACAAAATACCTAATTTAGAAAAGGGGCAGCACAGCAAAGGTATCATCATCCCCATTCCATGGCAGAAGACAGAAAAAAGCCACCTCTCCAAAACATGAGGGGGATAACAATTAAAATGCACGATACCAGACATCTAAACAGAGTCAAAAGCAAACCAAGTAACACACAACTTCACAACAATCCAAAAGTTACAATCCCAAGCTCCTCCCTAAGCTATCCATGCCTCACTGTTATATCGTCTCCCATATTCTGGAGAAGTTCAGTTTAGCTTACCTAGCCAGCCTCGAGTACAAACACTCCCCTCCCTGCAGCAACACTGGGGACACATCCAAACAGGCGCCCTAACGACAGCCAAGCCTCTTTTGCACACTTCTGTTCAAGGACACGTGTACTAGCGTCAGTACTCTTAATTCAAAGGTTCGTCTGACAGAATATGCTGTTTCTGAAAGGCTTAGCACAGATGTCTAAGGAACGAGCATAAGAAGATGGGAGGTGCGCACAATGCTGTCTGAGTATTTTCCCCAACTCCAGCCGCCAGACCTTTAGGGATTCCTAAGATTTGCATGCCCACAACCATAGGATCCACCCAAATCCCCTTCATCACATCCCTTCTCCAGATTGGTTAGTCCCAATCTTATTTACCGTTTCTTCTTCCAGAAGGCAGCCCAAGCCTGTCATTCTGCACCATGCCTCTTCCTCTTCCACTAAATCTTGGAACAGGGTCCAAAATGGCACACCATATTAAAGACAGGGATTTATAACGTGACATATTCAAGCCTCCTCTTTTGTCCTCTACTCCTTTTCCATAATAATTTCTAACAATTTATTTCGGTTTTTGTTGTTTTGTTTTTTTAAAACTAGCACTAAGCAGATGTTTGCAGGAACTGCCCAAACCAAACCCAATGCCCTTTTCCTGAGCAGTAACACGTAGTCAGGAACCAGTCATTGTCCAGGCACGGGTTTATGTTTTGCTATAGGCATAGTTTTGCATAGAAGTCTGTTTTATCCCTTCCTCATTGCTTGGCATTCATCTGCCCTGAAAGGAATCTCTCGTTTTAATCGCAAAATCAGATTTTCAGATACACCTGCAGTGGTCACAAGGAGCTTCAGGGACCCTCGTGCCTTTCCTGTACCCTCTCCTACACTAAGTGACAAAATGGTTAACAAGAAGCATCCCCCTTGAATAAGCAAATAAACAAACACCAGCAACAACAATTTGTTAAAGTGTTAACTGCAAAAATAACACTGTAATTGTAACTGATTACAACTCATATACCAGAGAAGGAAAAATATGATCTGCAAAACTAATGGGGGTGGGGTGGGGGGGTGGGTGTTAAGGAAAAAAAAAAAAAAAAATCTGTGCTAGAAGTAAGTTGTATTTTTTCCAAAGTCCTTTTGATCCTTTCACTGCTTTACAGTCTCCTGTATATATAATTCACAGGACTTCACGTCAGTTGTCCAGTGCAGGTTGCCTCATGTTCCCTTTTTGCCTATGAACAATAGTGTTTTGCTACCTGTTCATACGTACCAACAAGCTCTAACTGTAAACACTGTTAAGCTTTCCCAGTCTTAACTCTGCACTACATCAAATATTTCACACAAGACACCAACCCCAGACAGTGATACCGCAATACAAACATAATTTATAACAGTTTCCAGTAATTTTTCCACCTCTGCTTCAGCAATTACACAGCGAATATTTCTTAGAATTGCAGTGTATTGGCACAGATTATAGAAATTCAAAATGAGGGTTCTAAAAAACCTATATATGTGCTCATTTTTTGTCTCACTATTTACAGCACTTACATTTTGGAATCAAACAAAAGTCCCAGCTTCCTTTGAAATGTCACTATCAATATTTGTAAGAAGAAAAAAAATTCTGAATTTATTGTACATTTCACCTAAAATAGTGTTTTGCTCTGTGTTTCTGAAAGAGTGTTCAGAAGGTATAGGTCATTTATGAAAGTTACACTTCACTTACATCCTTCCAGAATATGGTTTTATACTGATGCAGCACACAAACCAGCAGCGCTACCAATAATAACCTACGCAATAATAACCCCCAGCATTAGAACAGGCACCCCCAAAGACACCTGGGAGGAGAAAGGGGTGGGGGAATGGCCATATTTCTTCAAATTATGGGCTGCTGATCACTGTGATACCCTGCTGCGGGTGCTGCAACCTCCTCAAAACTCTTACTGTTGGGAGAGGGGGGGTGTGCACTAACTTCATCTTTTCTAATAAAGTTAACCACTTCTTGATTCTGCTTCCAGGAAATAGTTACACAGGGAACCATTAGATGTTCTTCAGCCGCCTTCTGCTGGTTTTGCAAATATGTCACCTTTCCACGCACAAAGAACGTAGGTCTTCAGCACAGACTAACAGGCAAATTGTTGTGGTAGTACTTGGTGAAACATCAGCAGTAGGTAACTACAACTCAGCAGCAAACGGTCCTGCAGTGCCTGGCAGGCTTGGTTGCCAAAGGCTATCTTCAATTCCTAAAAAAAGCCACTTTCTCATGCCCTTAATTCCCCTTTTCCTTATATATTGTATAGGTGTTAATTTTAAATGCCACTTTGAAACATTGCTCCTATAAAATCTACATTTCTTACCGGACATCGTAATTTTGTCCACAAAAACAGTGAGAAGACAAACACACACATACATACATGTCCCCTTGGCAATATTTCTCTACTTGATTAAAAGTTTTTCAATCCTACACCAATTTTTATCTTGGCTGCCACGTCACATTTAGAGCAATATGGTCTATAGGAGCCATTTTTTCCTTCTGTAGATAGTTTTCTCTTGTTTCTTTGATTACTTACAGCATCAGTCAAATATATTTACATGTTTACAGTGATACTGTTAAGAAGATGGCAGCATTACTGGTTGTATTGGACATATGTTATAGGTTATTTCATTCTTTTTGCTTTTGAACGTCTTCCCTTCTCAGAGCATAAAACATCCATGTAAAGATAAACTTGTAACACCAACCAAAAATGCAACTAATCAGAACATAAAATTCTACTGCTGAAAGTGGGCAATCGTTACAACAGAAAATGGTATTCCTCCACCCTCAAGTGCAATAGGTTTACCTCAGTCTGACTATTTTAAGTCATATAAGCAGAAATAAAAGGAAGTTTACATACTTTAAAAAGATGGGAATAACAAAATAGTAGACCTAACACTTGTTAAGACCATGCCCATAAAAACAAGAATAACATTAATAATATGTAATTTGGCAATAAAACTCTTAAACAGTCTGATTAAGTTTTACTACCTTCGAAAAGGACCTCTGTATTTTTATGTGTAAGGTATTAAGTAAACTTCCCACATGCTGTCTTACAGTGGAAAAAATGTCCCCCTCCTAACAACTGCAAAAGGCTTTCCAAATACATCTCCATTCTTATTATTTCACTGGAAATATATAAATAACCAATCAACGAGCAAATTCTTTTTCTCCTTTATCATGGCATCAAGACAAATTAGGATTGCTCTCTTCTCCCCTTCCACTTCAGTTTTAGACTCATTTTGGAGTGATTTTTCTTCCATTGAATCTATAATCAGGATACGACTACTGACAAACAGAAAACTGCACATGACCATTCTCACCATTGTAGCTGTTATTCAAGGCGGCTGTAAGAATAAAAAAGAAAAAATAAATTCCTAAGCCCCTCTGATATTACTCCAGTCAAAAAATCCCAGCCATGTTTCACAGTAGCAGGCACCAAAGTATTTGATGGGAGAAGCCAAGAGTTAGTCGTATTTCTTTTTCTCACAAATAAACAAAAATAAGAAAAACCTTCCCCAGGTTACAGACTCCTTTTTGAGGCCTTTTAACACTGGGAACATTTCATAAGGAAGAACTCGCCTATCTTGTCCTTTGATATTCTTGGAGCTGCGGGTTACGATACCGTAGCATTCATTCCAAATGCTCTCCAATTTGAGAGCTAAGGACGGACATCTCTTGGGGCTCATCTATAACGGAAAGCTATCGCAAAATAGGCTAAGGTTTAAACTTGAAGTATACCCAGCTATTTCACACTAGCTCCTAAGCTGAACGCATTCTATATTAAGAGCACTTCACTGCAATTTAATCCAATCCAATCCCCAAAGTGATTTAAAAAATGGCTCTTTTCCTGTGGAATAAGAGTGCCCTAATGTAAGGCTAGCCTGGAACAGATATTGCCAAAACACATCCCAAGCAGTTTCCTGTATAGACACAAACATATACGTGCCATGTACACATGACATATTCTTGTAAGGACATAAGAACTTTCTAAAACATTTTAGCTAAATTATTAATAAGATCTAGATAGATGGGTATAGCACCACTACGTTGGCAGAATACTTTCATCTACCTTCTTTTTGAGAACATGTCAATAAGCGTTCACATTTCATTCTTATCACATAGGTGGGGCTTTAAATACCAGAGTTTGCAAGAGCTCCGTTCACAATTGCCCACAGAAACACCTGGCATTTCAATGCAGAAAAGTAGGAGGCAAACAGGGCTAGAGGACTTTCAGAGGTTCAGGACACTGATGTGTATGTATTGAGCTCTACAGGAGAGTATCTGGAGTGAGCATCCCTGCTTTGAAGAAGCATCTCTGTTTTTACACATGTACCTCAAGGAGCTACATGTGCCTTTCCAGACACTCCCTGACATCTGCCATTAATAGAAGACGTCTTGAACTCCTGTGGGACACTCAGCAACAGGTTCATTAAGAGGTGGCCAACGAACAGATTACATGAAGCTTGCAAGTACAGAGGCCATCCTCCAGTACGCAAGCGCATGCAGCTGTGTGCCTTAACACAGCCAGTTATGCCCTATACTTGGGTAGCCTACAATACATAACGCTGCTGACTGCTGCTAACATGGGCAATCTGTTCCGCAGCAGCACCCCCTTATCAGAAATTCCTGGCTTTGACAGAAATCACTGACTGGGGTGGGAAGGGGAAGCACAAAGGAGGAGTCTTTTGAATCAGAGAATCGTTAAGGTTGGAAAAGACCCTTAAGATCAGCGAGTCCAACCGTTAACCTAACACTGCCAAGTCCACCACTAAACCATGTCCTCAAGCACCACGTCTACCCGTGTTTTAAATACCTCCAGGGATGGGGACTCAACCACTTCCCTGGGCAGCCTGTTCCAGTGCCTGACTACCCTTTCGGTGAAGAAGTTTTTCCTAATATCCAACCTAAACTTCCCCTGGCACAGCTTGAGGCCATTTCCTCTCATCCTATCGCTTGCTACCTGGGAGAAGAGACCAACCCCCACCTCGCTACAGCCTCCTTTCAGGTAGCTGTACAGAGCAATAAGGTTCCCCCTCAGCCTCCTCTTCTCCAGGCTAAACCACCCCACTTCCCTCAGCCGCTCCCCATAAGACTTGTGCTCCAGACCCTTCACCAGCTTCGTTGCCCTTCTCTGGACACGCTCCAGCACCTCCATGTCCTTCTTGTAGTGAGGGGCCCAAAACTGAACACAGCACTTGAGGTGCGGCCTCACCAGTGCCGAGTACAGGGGCACTATCACCTCCCTGGTCCTGCTGGCCACACTATTCCTGATACAGGCCAGGATCCCATTGGGCCTCTTGGCCACCTGAGCACACTGCTGGCTCATGTTCAGGCGGCTGTCAACCAACACCCCCAGGTCCTTTTCTGCCAGGCAGCTCTCCAGCCACTCTTCCCCCAGCCTGTAGCGTGGCATGGGGTTGTTGTGACCCAAGTGCAGGACCCGGCACCGAGCCTTGTTGAACCTTGTTGGCCTCAGCCCATCGATGCAGCCTGTCCAGGTCCCTCTGTAGGGCCTTCCTCCCCTCCAGCAGATCGACACTTCCACCCAACTTGGTGTCATCTGCAAACTTACTTAGGGTGCACTCAATCCCCTCATCCAGATCAAATGAAGATATTGAACAGGACCAGCCCCAAGTCTTTACTTGAGGCTTTTGGGTGCCTCTTGGAGATGAACGGCACATACGGAAATGCATGTGCCAAGCAGGTTCTTACTTTTGATTCAGAGGTGCTCAATGGAAAGTAGTCTCCACTGGAGAGTCAAGGATTGGAGCCAAGAAGATTTCTTAAAGACTCTGCTTTTAGGCAAAGCACAGAACTGCTATTTACACCACATCTAAAGAGGCATTCACAAATTGTTCTAAAGGCATTCTCTCCCCCAGTTTTCCCAATATTCTGGGAAAATAACTCACATTAAAAGCAGGATGATGAAAGGTATCATTGGGTATCCCATGCAACAGGTGCTGGGTAGTTAGATGCTCTGAACTGAAAAAGTGATTCAGAACAGTCTATCACCTTGCCAAATTTGTCCTTTTATATTGTTGGCAAGGAATAAATCCCAAATATGATCTACTGGAAATGGCTGAAATGCGGCATGATGGAAGGAGTAAGTAAATCAAACCTGTGCTCTCAAGCTGCATCTGATCTCTCCTGTTTTTTTTGGCAACACTAGCTAGGATCAGCAGGTCTGTGAGGACATGCCTGAACTGGAGAACTCATGGAGAATATCCACGAGTTTATTCTTCCTATATTTAATAATTAAAAAAAAAAAAAACCACAACAACAAAACTAAAAAAATAAACCAACACAAAAACCCCAGAGAAAGTCCTAAAGTCAACGGCAGGAGACTACTGAGAGTAAAAGACTGGGATCAGATGCTTTGCATGAGGAAAACTTATATGATATCCTCCCTCAATTAGACTTTGTCTTGTATCACTGCAGGCAACTACTAGAAAACACAGGAGGCTTTTGTCTTCACATCATTTTGCCCCATAGTTTGACCCCAGTACAAATGGCATGGCTCACATTGTGGGATTTGCAGAGATAGCAAAGATCTTCAACATGGCCATGAGTCTTGGGAAAGCACCCATCATAAGAACATGATTTCATCAAATTCTGAAATCAAGAATATAGTGGTAAACAAACATGCCCAGGGTAAATCACAGGAAAATAACCACAGCCGAAAGCAGTGAACAGAGAAGGCAATGCTCCAATCTCGGCCCGCAGCTGAGAGGAACTGCAGGCAGTAAGCTGCCCTTACACAGCAGGATGGATCGCACGTGCATGGGGAGCGTTTGCGTGCATGCTCTTCATGTTGCTGAGGAAAGCAATCAGCTTCTCTTTAAGACCTTAGGCTTCCATAAATATGACAACAGTCAATGAAGTAGAACAGTCTATCAAAGGGAAAATCTCACAGACAAAAAACCTAAACTGGTAACTCCATCAAGCGCTAATTAAGTAGTTAATACATGCTGCTATACATAGAAAATGGTGCAGAGCTGCTGAAGTGGCTTCCCTCAGGCTACAGAGCAAGTCAGTATAGAAACTAGGATTATTACAGTTACAGGTGGCCCCAATCCCCAAAAGCTGCTTTCCCGTGTAAAAATCTGCTTTTATAGAGTACTGAATTTTTTTTTTTCTTTCCAGAAATTATATGTATCTAGATTAAAGTACAAGCAGCAATACTGATACCATTGCTAGTCAGAAGAGACCGCTAAGGAAGCAACAGAATGAGCACTATGATATTTAAGTGTGACATATTGTTTCACCAGCACCAGTATATTAATATGAAACCACAGCCTCTAAGAGATTACGAAGACTAATATTAGGAGGCTGAAATTTTGAAGAAAAAAAAAGAATTCAAGAAATCAAGATGTTACAGATGTGACGGAGAGAAAAAACACCCAACCAACAGAAAATCCAATGTGGTTTAAGGCAAACTTCAGAACAAGTTTAAAAAAAACCAAACCAGTGAAGATCTAACTCAAGAGACTAGGACTTAGCAACTACTATCAACTTCACCAAAACCCAGGGAGGCTTAGTTAGGTACCGTAATGCCCGGTGCTACACAGAAACCACAAACAAAGTATATCATATTTGACGCTTTAAATCAAAGTGTGCAGTGGCCTCAGAGAGAATTTTGTAGCTTCTGTAGCTGGCAATAGGAAAGTAAGGTTTATTTGACTATTTGGAGATGGAGGTAGGAGCACATCTTTTCACAGGAGTCATAGTGGTGTGATCATAGTTCAAGAGTCAATTTGTAGATTTTAAAAAATATTATCACTGCAAGTGCATGGAAGGATGTGGGTTGACAACCTGGTAATTTGAGAAAGCGGGGCGGGGTGGGGTGGGGAATCTCCATTTGAATTTTGGGCTTGGGAATTCTTGTAATTCCAGTTGGTGCAATTCCAAGTCCAGCGCTAAAGCCTCAGATGTTCAGTGGGAAGTTCATAAAGCTGTGCCCAGGCTTACATTTACTAAGAGGTGGTTCATGTGTGACAGGCTCTGAACATCTTTACATACAGAGACTCCTAAAATACTGAATCTTGCCTTAGGAAACAATCCATTAAGAATACACAGAGAAGCCAAAATATAGAGGAAGTCACTACATAGAAGACAGAAGAATTACTATTAAGTAAAGCACAGATTGTGTACACACAAATAATGGGACTAGTACACAACTAGTCACAATTGCGAGCTCAATTTTAATTTGGAGACCATTTAAAACATGTCATAGATGAGACAAAATGATAGATGAATTACACGACTGGTTGTTTCCTGAAGCCTGCCAGGGACCCACCTGTTCAAGTCAGATTCCGACCACTAAACAAACAGAATAAAGAAAATAGAAACAGGACAGTATCAGCAAATGGAATTGAAATTTAATTTCTGCCAAGATGAATGCTGTGCAATTTTAGATAAATGTGTTAAGTAAAAAGATATTGCATTAAATACTTTTTAGACAAATAGCAAGACACCCCAGTCATAAGGAGAGGGTGTATAAATGGAACTAAACTTATACAGTAATTGAATTATTTTCTTCAGGAGTGAGATGTAGCTTCAATTAACTCCACACGGTTAAACAGGTCAATAGGAACTGAGGGGAAAAATAGAATATGCTATACTTACAAGAAAATAGGAAGTAAAGAACACTGGGAAGAATACAGGGAGATGCTAAAACAGATAAAGAACGGGTATTAGAAATGCAAAGTAAAACTCTAAAGTTCTCATAGTTACAGATGCTAAACACAAATTATTTTTCAAGTGATTAAAAAAATAAGAGAGAGAGGAGAATCGGACCACAAAAGAGTGAAATGTAATGTAACTTACAAAGTCAATTAAAATGTTAGTGGGGAAACCAGCATGCCATAAGAAACCAGAAGAGATTTATAATGAGCATGAATAGATTGTACATATAACAAATTACAGACTAAAAGGCTTGAACATGGCAAGATTGCTGACTTACAGTAAAAAAAGAGAAACAGACAAATGTGATAGTCTATATAGGAAATGTATCACAGTAAGTGAAATACCTCTGAGACTTGCTGTCTTAAAGACTAGCAAATTTGCAAGGTACCTTGAGAAATAAAACTTGTATTAAGGTAGTTTCAGAAAGAGTTGGGAAAAAACTTTAAAAAAAAAAAAAAAAGAAAAGAAGGCTTAAACCTCTGCAGTTTATTTCTCCTTATAAACAAGACCACTCTCATCAAGTAATGTTTCAAAAGTGCCCTTCCAATTAAAACCTACTGGGGACCCAAAGCAATACTCAGGAGAGCCATACTGGCTACTGCAGAGAAATTTCACCTTCTTACAAGACTTCACTCATTACGTGCCATATATTTTACCAATATTTTGCAGTTTCATACCATTACAAAACATGCATCAGAAGCCTCCCTATCATGTATACTTACATCTAATGTAAATTTCAGGATTTTAAAATAATCTCTCAACACAGGAACAACCCTATTTTGCTCAGCATTGAAGCTGTATACATAGAATTATTCTTTGTGATCTAAAGTTGGAAATACATTAAAAAGTAAAAATTTTCTATCTAAAATTAATTTTACTTTATAAGATCCTAAAACATGAAAGTTTCTATTGATGCCAAAAAGTGGAAGTTAGTAACAACAAAGATTTCAGGGTTATTGTATGATAAGAATGGTAATATTCTCTGTCATTGGGAGTTTGATACAGAGTTATAATAAACTCTGCATCTCCATTTGATCTCAGAATATGTTGCCGTATCACTAACATGTTGCCATAAGGTCAATAGTTAACTGAAACAAAGATATCATTTATCATTTTCTATTCCGTTATTATTATATACATGAACATATTGGTGATTTACAAACCCAAACACCTTGCCCATTTTTAATTACTATGGTAGATGACTTTTCCAATATAGCTGCGTCACAGAAGATACCACACCATCAGATATTTCCCCCCACAGCTCAGTTAAAATACTATGGAGATCTCAAAGGAATTTATCTTCAATGTGTTCTTTTGAATCATTCTAATTAACAAAAGTGCTGCAGTGGGATCACCTTACTTTTTCATTAATTCTTCAAATTATATGCTTACTGAAATTTCTAAAAGAATGAAAGCGGTGTTTTGTTTTAAAAAAACCAAAAAGATTTTTTTTTTTTTTCTTTCTTTCTTTCAAACCAGGTAAGAGACTACGAGCAAGAAGCAGCACAATCATATGCTGGCTCAAATCAGACCAACAGTACAAGTGCATTAACCAAGTTCACCCCTGCTACAAGGAGGAAGAAATCTGCTGCATGTCTGTCCTTGGGCTGGATTGCTCTTGCCAGCAGACCGGCACCCCATTTAGCTGGCAAGTTCAGGAAAATCAGCCAAGAACCTTCCATGAACCTCATCGTACCTCTGTGATCTGGGCAAGTAGCACATACTGAATTACTTATCGGTACTTAAGTACCAATCTAGTTTACATAACATGAAAATTAAGATTTGTTTCCCTTCACTGCTGTTTCTTCCCTGTATAGTCTGCCAGACCAGACACAAGTCATCCATCGCAGGTATTCCTGTCTAACCCAGGAACAGGGCAGCTGGGTCCCTTAATACCTTCCTCATTCCACTGATACATCTGCTGAACAATTCCACGAGAGCTTCCAAAGTTAAACCAAATTCCAGTTTAAAACTGTTTACCATCATCAGTGTTCTTACTCTATTCGACTTTCCTTTCCCAGTCTTAAGTAAGACAACTGGAATCCTAAACCAAATTTACGAAAAAGATTAAATATAGTTTAACTACAGCAGAATATCCGGGAAAAAGTATTAGTGTTTTCCTACTCTGGGCTCATTATTTGGACAGAAATATCAACTTATGACTAAATAGCAAGAAATGAGTAATAAACTGCCATAAACAAATGAAGACATGCCAAAAAACCCACAAAAACTGACAAAATTAATTTAACAGCAGGAACAAGCCAAACATTTGTGCACTGGGTTAGCTTTCAGCTTGATCAGTTCCTGAGTGCTGCTGCTGCTGACCAAGCAGGGAGCAAGAATGCGTGGGAAGGGGGCGGTGGAAGGAGAGGACAGGACAACTGAGAGTAACGTGAAAAGCATGTCTAAAGAGAACAACAACACATTTCTCTCAAGTTTAAATAAGATACTGACTAGCAGATAAAAATTATAGAAAAGAGTAAATATTTCCTCATGCAAACCATTTAAACATGAGATCGAGTCCCAGTATTGCAAAATAAACTCCAGTGCTGCTGGTTTACCCACACAGGAAACTGGCAGAATTGAAATAATCAGAGAACAGGTATCATTGTAGTGCTACTTACTCTTTCATGCTCTACAATCTAAAGCATTTAAAAAAACAACCCCACAGACAACAACCTGCTGTGATTCTATCTTCTCATGTTTATTTATACTGTAGAAAGCAGCCTGCGATGTAAGCTCTTCAAACTTGCCCAAACAGAAAAATCATGAGAAAAATTGTTGCAGGTATCTGTGAGGGAAATACAGCACGCTTCACTGCTACCACCGATTTGTAGTTTATCAATGCTTACCTAGGAAGCAAAGAAACATGAAAAGCGGTCACAGAAAAGCAAATGGCATCAGAAGCGGACAGGATGTCCCGCCGAGACATGAGCTAGAGCGGGAGGTGGGAGGTAAAGCCACGCATCCGCTGAGGCTGCCAGAGTCCACAGCGGGATGAAGCGCCAACAGGGACAGTCAGAGAAGCGCGACTATTCATCACCTCCTCTTCACAAACCGGGACTTCCCTGCCTGCTAGGTCTGGGACTGTCCCTGCGGCATGGCTTTTGACTATAATAAATTCCAGAGCAAACTGCATGGAATAGGAAAGGAGACTAACGTTCAAGGTAAGGCTCCGCAAATCAGTCTAACAAATGCTCCAGTAAGCCCCTGGAAAACATTGTTAGAGAGTGCCCTGACATCTCTGAGAATTATATTAGCGCAATATGTACTCAAAAAGCCGATTTGGGATTGTTTAGTTGCTGACTTTGTCAGCCTTTTGAAGGACACAGAAAACAGTGCAACTGATACAGCCTCTAAAGCTGTTGAGAAAGTTGTTTTTTCTAAACTAATAGCTACAGTAAATAGTAGACTTCATGTGAAAACACATTCCTTCTGCGTGCCATGACGTGTTGCCCATCGTTACCAGCCCACGAAACAGCTTCGTTTTCAGAGAGCGCCTCACATCGTCCCACTCTGGGTGCTTCTCTCACAACTGCTCCTTCCGAAGACAAGTCCTTCGCCATGCGTCACTCTGTGTAGAGCAGTCAGCAAGCAAAGGCTCTCCCTTTCTTTTAGGCTGGTTAAGGTTTAAAACATTAAGGTTTAAAGTTCAGAATTTCCCCTTCCTTTTCATCTAGTTTATATACATTCCCTGTAACACATGAAAAATGAATATGATGATGACCTCGAAGTAGGAAGCAATCAAGAGCAGAACTGGGCAAATAATGGATTTTGGCTCAGGGGGTGAACTGGAGACATAACAAAAGTCTTGAACAGGTGGTTCTTTTGTTTTCAGATTTACTCCTTTTATGTAACATCTTTCAAACTCCTGAACCAAAATAAAAATGAGCTTCAAAACAAAGTCAGATATGTATTTAATAAATTGGACTCATTTGTAAATAGGATTTTGCTCTTCCCTGTTCTAAGCTCTGCTTTTGTTACAGTTTCTGTTGTTAAAAAATGTTGCCCATATCCATTCAGGAGTAATACAATTATAGCATTTATTACTAGAGCTAATACAGTAGTTTTAATTATTTTGCCATATGAACCTGAAAACATATTATTCATGTTACTTGTAGCAAAGATAAATAAGAAACAACATAAAGTTTGCAAACACTAATACAGTGTTTAACTCACTAGATTCTCCTTGAGGAAGGTTAAAATTGAAGCAGAACAAACCCAACGCTGTATCTTACAGGTCAATTTAAAATTAATCATAACTTTAGTCCCACATGCGTTTAGCTGAAAGCCAGAAATGATTTAATCTTAAATTCTAAGATTGCAAAGATGTTTCCCTTATGTGGTAAAGGGAAACCAATGGCTTGAATTCAGGCCTGTGCTGTTTCAAGACCAGTCTTTGAAAGGGTCTGTCAGGGATTTCACTCCACTTCGGTAGCTTAAAAAACTATTCGTGTCAGTGATCACAAAGGAACTGGAAACAACAACTTCTCACAATTATTTTCCTTCCAAAAGCACTGGAGAACAACCCCTCTCCCAGTCAGGATTGCTCTACAAAACTCAAAGCATTTGTCCCACCCAGACTCACTGGTGAGCTAGTGCTGATGGGCCGGTACAGTCATACTACACAACCAGACAAATAACCAGGACCCGTAAGCAAAGAAGTGAAGCATGGTCCATTTAACGTACATACACTGTCCTGTGTTGCAATTCCACCTTATCATATACCCGAGAGCTGTCCTTAAATGTTCTGATGCAACTAAATACTTCAACAAGTAAATTCAACCCAGACTCTGAAAGCAAAATGAGATTCCCCCATTTTGTAGTCCTTATAGGCAAACGTAGCTCGACAGAAAACCAAGCATCTCCAGAGACACGTGAATTATTTTCACTGAAAACTTCCTCATTAAAACTCTCTTCCCTGCATCCTTGACTAACTAGAATTATCAATATTCCCGATGTCCCAAGGGCATCTACAAAAGCAGACGGCATTCTGACTTTATCGCACTACCTAAAACACCTTCTGCTCCACCAAATGACCCTCAGAGAGAGCCTACCTTCATTTTGCAGTTCCTTGCTTTTATCTCTGCACGGTGACATAACAGCTACTAGCCTTTTTATTAGCTAGCACATTCTTTAACGACAGAGCTACAGGTATTTCCCAGTGACCCCCACGGATTCCCCTGCACCTGAAAACCATTTGACTGAATCAACAGCAGCATCTGCAGAGCAGTCTGGGGGGAAGAGGATGGATTAGAGGACAAAGGTCTCTTCCAGCCCTATTTCCTAGTATTCTGTGATGCATATGTGATGACACAGGCATTTATGCCTTTTTGTCCTGACCTAAAGGCAGTTGCTTTTCAACAAGCTGGAATACAAAGAAAAGGTACCTGGACCGACGGTATCAGGTGCAGATCAGCAAACTGTGGACAATGCCAGTCGGATTCTTAGCTAACTGCTGCTTTCAGTCTTGATGGGGAGCTCTCTGCCTGTGTACTTGAACAACCCCTGGGGGGAAAAACCCTCTTCTGTGGACATGCCTGAATGTTCGTCTGGAAAGCCACAACCACGGCTCCAATACGTATCTGTACCTCTGCCAAAAAATTTAGGGTCTCATGCTATGTAAGGTCTTTGTAAGAATGTTACTATAGAGAGCAGTCTGCATTCCAAACCAATCATTTCTGCCATGACCTCACTGATGTGAAAATCACTTCTGTTTTATGCATTATTTGTAAAACACTCCCAAATCAGGAGACTGGACTCTATGAGTGGGTACAAGAAATGATAACCTTCTAATAGTTTCAAAATAATGATGAGAAAAATAGCCTGTGGTAAGAGGAAACTTCTAAATGATCAGATTAAAACTGACAATTCCCCTTTCTCCAAGGGTAAGGAATACGAACAGCCATTCATCAGGGGAAACTGCTAATCTCCTTGGTTTCAGCACAACCAAACTACTGTCTAAATTAAATATGGGTGCTATTATTGGATAAACTTTGTGCAATACCTTTTGGACTGCCTAAGGGAGTGTATGGCCAACTCTAGGAGTCATTCTCTAAGATGACCTTCTGCAATGCTTGGTGTTAAGCTAGAATTTGGCAGGGTTGCAGCAAGAGAAGTAAAGGAAGTCTAATTCATCTGATATTGTTGGCATTTAAGTGCAGGCCATAGTAAAATCGCCTTCCCCCTGATGAGGGGGAGCCAGGAATATCTGATAAAACAATAGCAAGAGTGGACATAAAAGGTTCAACAGCGCCATGTTTCCCTGGCTTACTGCATTTATTGCAGGGGGGATGACAACAGTTACTTTTTGAGGGTAATTTTTTCCCTTTCTTGGACTTACAGTGGTTTTGCAACTGCCTATTTTGTCCAGCGTTGCCCACTGTTACTATATTACTTCTCAATGCTGAAGTTACCTGATCATCCAAAGCATATTTTTTTTCCCCCTAAATCAAGCAATACTTTGTCAGGGAAACATCACCGTGAGCCAAAAGAGTGTTCAGAAGCTGAACAAGAGCCACAGGAGGGTCTTCCACCCTGGCGGTGCTTTTGGCCCTCCACCAGCTTGCAGCTGCTGTCCCAGGCTGGCAGGCCGGAGGTGGTGGGCTCCCCGCCGGGCAGACACGGAAAGGATGCGGCAAGGGCACGGAGTCACTCTTCTACAGCGAAGCACGACGTCATGTTATAGAAAGATAGAAAAGGTTGATGAAATTTATCAAGAAGGAAGGGGGCAGGGGGGAAAAGGAGTTGAAGCAGAAAGAGTCTTCTGCTGCGTGCCAGCAGAGGCAGCCACAGCTGGTTGCAATTTGGTGAGCAACCCCTTCCCCACCTGGCCTGCTCAGAGAGAGCCTCAGCTGTCCCCACTCCAGCCGGCACAGCCTTCCTGCCACAAAAGGAGCCAGTTACACCACTCACTCCCCTCAAAAAAAAATTTTAAAAGTCTTTTTAAAGAAGCCTAGCTAGCGGTTGCAGTATTTCTGTACTGAGGGGATCCATTCACTAAAAAGGAGACTGCTTCCTCTGCTGTTAGCATGATGTTGGTAGGAAACATTTGCAGGCGCTGTTACGTTCATTTCCAAGTCAGACTATGTTCAGTGTAGGCGATCTTCAGCCCATGTAATGGATAAAAAACGAAGGGGGTTTTGCTGAGTGTGTACACAGTCAATCATTTTTAGAAAGACTTAAAACGTGGCCAAGACTGAACGGATTTTAACATGATAGCAAAAGCACATCTCTGACAGAAAGGCCAAAGCTGTGTTAAACTGCAAATCCTTGCAGAAAGGCTGCGTGAGGAGCAGATGATCCCTCGCCTTCTTTGACAGTTGAGATATTCAGAAAGCAAACTGCTGAGCTATGTATGACATTCGCAGGACATGGGAATTCCTGACATCCCATACATTTCTTCCATATGATTCCCTCTGATGCAAGCCCAATATTCACCACAGAACTTTCTGCTATTGACTTTTTCCTTTCCTTTCCTTTTCCCTTTCCTTTCCTTTATTCTTCTGGTAATGTGTTTAAGTTTGGATGATAGGTGAAGAGCCTGAGGTTTTTGCCTCTCCTCTTCCCAAAAGGCTAAAATCTCAAGCCAATAAAGTTTCATCACTGTCCCAAAGTTTAAATACTGCAAGTAAGATGGCTAAAACCAAATCCAGCCCCCACAAATGTGACACATAACAATGACTCCCTGTTACATTTTCAACGGAAATCTACCCATTAGATATTGCTGTCCACTGAAAGTTAGCCTGGGTGAACATACACACAGTAAAAATTCTGTGTAAACTCTTCTTTTAATTTTAAAATTGCGTCCAGGAAAGGAGGTGCCTTTATCATAGTAGTAGAGGTTAATTTGCACTGAAAATTGTTCCTTCTCATCTGCTTAGCAAAGCTGCATTTATGATTCAAGAGAATCAATTATTGTTTAATTCAGTTTTTGTAATTTTTTTGCCAGTGTAATTGATTCTTTTACTATGTGGATTTTAGCATTAAACATCATTAAAATAATTTAACATTGGCTTATCCAATTTACATCTATAACCTATACTTCAAAAATTGCTTTTGTTATCTCTTGGCAAAGACTCATTTCTTGGTTAATTTAACAATGTGACCACATTAAGACCTATTTTCTTTTATAAAATATGACAAAGTACATACTCTTAAGTATTACTATAAAGTAGCAAAAGTGAAATAAAACCAGACATAAACAATCACAAGCACATAGACATTTCTCTGCGTATATGCATTTATCCCAAACTTGATATATTGTGAAAATCAGTCATTCAAAGCAAGTATTCACACCCCTATTGCAAGTTCCAAGCGCTGAAGTTTCATAAATAAATAAAATCATAAAAAAACCCCAACACTTAAGAGTAGCCCATAAACACCAACATGAGATTTAGAGCAAAAAAGGCCAATGCAACCTGGAACGCACTAGCCAGGCGCTAACCTTATGAGGTGAGAGAGTAAGAATATCAACCTTATGGAAGCATCAACGTTCTGGCAGTCCTAACCACTACAGCAGTGGAGCGTAGATGGAATATTACTTCTGTTGTGCTTGTAACAACTGCAATAAAATTAATGTAACAGAATCACGGGTATTTCAGGCAAACACATTTGGTCAAACAGAGTGTTTCTCTATGGAATTCCTTTGGTTTATAACAATGTACAATGTTTTGAGAGAAAGATACACAGACAAAGAAAATAAATACCCTCTAAACTTTAAAATATTTGTCTTTTAGCTGTTAATCTGTTTCACAATTTAAAATGTCTAACAATAGTTGTAAGAGGAAAAAACCAAACATAGTCCCTGAACCAACCACAAATACTGACATCCTAGAGAAATCTAAATATTTTAAAGATGGAACCAAGACCAAACAAGCAAAGTAAAGAACACCCTTCTGTAGGACTTCAAGCTAAAATCAACTGGCAAAAAAAGCAGTCTGTGGAGCAACAATCATCAGATGAAGCCCAAGGATCTTCTGCTCAGTAAACTTGGGTAGATTTAGGGGGAATAAGCTTGCAAAGTAGGAGATGTTTTACTGAAATATTTACTCAGTGGAGCCTGTGGTGCTCTTATTTAATGTTCCTTGTCATCTTTGAGACCCCACCTGGAGCACTGTGTCCAGCTCTGGAGTCCTCAGCATAGGAAGGACATGGACCTGTTGGAGCGGGTCCAGAGGAGGGCCACAAAAACGATCAGGGGGATGCAGCACCTCTCCTGTGAGGAAAGGCTGAAAGAACTGGGGTTGTTCAGCCTGGAGAAGAGACGGCTGCGGGGAGGCCTTATTGCAGCCTTTCGATACTTAAAGGGGGCCTACAAGAAAGATGGGGATAGTCTTTTGAGCAAGGTCTGCTGCGACAACACAGGGGGTAATGGTTTTAAACTAAAGGAGGGTAGATTTAGACTAAACACAAGAAAAAAAATTTTCACAATGAGGGTGGCGAAACTCTGGAACAGGTTGCCCAGAGAAGTGGTAGATGCTCCCTCCTTGGACACATTCAAGGCCAGGCTGGATGGGGCTCTGAGCAACCTGATCTAGTTGAAGATGTCCCTGCCCATTGCAGGGGGGATGGACTAGTTGGCCTTTAAAGGTCCCTTCCATCCCAAAGCATTCTATGATTCTATCTTACAGATTTTTATGGTTTAAATCCTTTCAAGTAAGCTAGAAATTAAAGAGTAACAGGTTTTCTGCAGGTTTCATTTCTATCCTGCTACTGGTCCCTATGCCTTTTCACTTCACAGCAACTGAAAAACTGTGTAACACACACAGCTACACAGAGTGAGGGCCAAAACCAGACAACCAACCAACTGAAAAGCTAAGAAACCTGTTAGTATCAAAAACCAAAACCTTACTACGGGGATAGTACTGAAAAGCTAAAACAAGAGGACAGAATGAGTGAAGATAACATACAGAGAAATAAAAAGTATAAATCTGAACTTAGTGTTGAGGTACCAGGCAAGGGCTTTTTTGTTTGAGTAGCAATAACATAGGACAATATCATAGTATTTGCCTCTACTGTAAAAGAATAAACTGACTTTAAAGAAAAAAAATTCCAAAAAGCCCCTAAAACACATCAGTATGCCGTGACAAGTGAAATGCAACTTTTTATTAAAAACACAAAATAGAGCTTTGAAGATATGCTAGCTCCTATATGGAAAGATCAGAGTACGGTAAACTATCTGAACAATTTTAAAGCAATTAACAACCAGAATTACGCCAACTTTACTTTAATTATGAGAAAATCAAACACCTGCCAGTGAATTTAATGAATGCTCATACTGGAAATGAGCAAAGAAGTCTGTAAGAAAGAACATATCCATATGTCCCCATAACATGAGTCATGTGATACTAAAATAGCACTATATCCTTGGCATTTGCTTATTTTAAGCCAAAAATCTTAGTCTCGGGAATGCTACAATTAATTACCCATTATTGCAGGTTACTGGAAGAAGCTTGTAAAATTACTAACTTTATATTCTGTTATGCAAACAAGATAGCTCTACCTCCCAGCTGGAACCATCTATCTTATTTATATGATGTACTGAAACTAGGTCCAGAAAAGTCATTTCAGATGTGTCATGGGAAAGCATTGATGAGATGCTCTCAAAAAATAGTGGTCAGAATCCCTTTTTAAAACACTACATTTTGTAGGCCACAAATCATTCAATGATTTGCTACTGAGCCTTTCTCCCACCAGACTGAATTTTGCAAGAATCACATGACAAAACCATGAGAAGATTAAAAGAAATGGAAGAGACAGCAAGAACCCTTAATGTCCACGAATGAAATTACTCTTCACTGAATATAACTGTCTTCATAAAATTTAGAGGATTTAGATCAACCTGATACTTTTGCAGCATTTCCTACCAGCCTAAAGAGCTGTCTTAATGACTTCACACTGAGCTTAGGTCTCTGGGCTGACCAGACAGCAGAGTGTCTTGAGAAGCAGAGATTTTCCATGTACTTACAGACGCAGTCTCAGGGGATCTTATTATTCTGACCTTTAATAACATGCGGAAAAAAAAATAAATAACAAATTTATCAAATTCTGTAGAGTCTTACATTTAAGGTAGAGATATGGAGATTATTACCTCTTAGATGTAATCATGTTATTAATTCAGAGCAGCAGGCTCAGACAATGAAATTTGAATTCTCCCTAACTTAGGCACAAAAAAAGAAAAAACTTGATCCTAGAGTCTGACCAGTACATTTTGTGGGCAAAAGCCTGTTACACTGACAATAAAAAACAAAGAATGTGGCTTAAAGAGGATTGCATCTAACTCAGATATAGTAACAAACACACCTCCAGTTATTATTTATTACCTATAGACCACAAAAGTTCTAAGCGAGTTTGGATATGTGTTAAGCCTTTAGCAATGCCGATCTGTGAATTTACAAGGCAGGAGTCTCTGAAGCACAGGGGTGATTACAGAATGGGGCATCAGTGTTGGGAGTTTTATGGGGCAGGTAATATTAGACATACCTCATGTTGGACACACTTAAGTTCGTTCTCCAGATCATCTGAACTACACTTCTAGCACTATGTGTACACATCGCCACAAATTACACTATCAAATAAATATACTAAGACTTCTCCTTAGAAAATCCACATTTAAGAATTATATTATGCCACTTCCCTCACAGGTGCACTAGAAGGAAGCTATCCCACTACAGCCTTCACATAGCAGTAGTTACAATTTGCCGCTGACAAAAGCAAAAGCAGAGCTGCAATTGTGTGCAACCACAAAAGGCCCTAAATTAAGTACTTCTGGTCAACCTATGACCTAAGACAAGTTTCTCATTTGCACAGTGAGCCAGGATACCTTTCCTGTCACCAGCCGGTGTCAAAAGCATCACTCTACACTCCGAACTTTCCAGACTACAGAAACTACTATCTCTTAGAAAGGTATATTGCTCTTGAAGGTATATTGCCTCTTTCTTCTGGCAAAATGTTACCCCTTACAGAACTATAAAGATCCTAGTAAACATACTGTGATAACTCATGAACTGCAGACTGTATTTAAATTTGGAGATGTGCATTTTTATTTGTCAAACTTCTGCACAGACATTTGAAATCAGGTGGTCTTTACTGGTATCTTGATGAAAAGAAAATAAAAAGTACAGGACGAAACCTGCTAGTTATTTTTAAACACAGATAATTTGTCATTATATTTAACTGTAAAATATTGTAATCCTTCTGAGTGGTGACCTTGTGAAGCTGGTTCTTAAAAAGCTTGAGGTCATATTTACCTTACAAACAAGAAAAACCCAACACCGGCTAGATTTGACAACTTTCTAGAATATGTTTAAAACCAGTAAATGTCAAAGGTTTTCAAGAAAGTCTCAAGGTAATGTTTCATTGCTTATGGCATTACATAGGTGTACAAAAACAGTCTTTATGTGAAAAGCATGTGGGACAAAAAGCCACGCAGGTTTTTAGGACACTCAAGCCGTTTCTTTAAGTTCGCAACAGGAAGCCAGAGCCCGGATGGGAAAAGTTCTTAGCAGAAACTCACTTAACTGAAGCTCTGCCAATTTATAATTAGTGACTTCATCCATTATACTTTTTTTTTTTTTTAATCCTAACCAGGTATTTTGTTTGAGCACAAAAAAATTCCACAGTGCAAAGAGTGGGAAATATGTGGGAAAATAAAGCATTGTGACTGTGGTATGAGCAGGAACAAGCATTAACCCAAATTATTCAAACAACTAGTGCATAACTTTTTGGAAGGTCTAGAGCTAAAAATGTAACAGAAAGTGCAAGTGATCCAGCAGTGTCAACTACTGAAACTGCAAGTCACCGTGCAATAAAAGAGCTGGTGCGCTACAAACACTGGGAAGGATTCCCATGGAACAGAGATGCACTGCAAATCACTCCTTCTCCAAAATCAATACTTAAAATGACTATAATTACAGAGTTCCTTGGTCAAAAACATGTAGTTAATGCTACCAAAAGGAAATCAGACCAATAAAGTCCAACACTCCAAAAAAAATTAAAATAAAAGTATGTATGGAGAAAAAAAAATTAAAAAGGAAGACAGACGTGAATTTGCTGTGTGTTGCAAATATATGCAAACAACATCACCTGACCAGACTGAGCAAGCAATACATTGTAAAGACAACATCTACAGATCTTGGACTGCTAATCTCCAGAGTGATCTTTAAAATCTGATAGGCAAAACATTTCAAATTTGTAGCTGATTCAGGAAGAGCACACACTTTGATTTACAAAACCTGATGAAAATGCGAGGCAGTCATAAATTAAAGCAGCCCCAGGTCACATTTGATAAGAGGGATGAACAAACCTTACCCCGGGCAGTTCAGAGGCTGACATCCCACACAGCTCACCGGGAGGGCATGCAAAGATCTCTGGGAGACAGGGCCACAACTTAACAGCCCGCAGGCTAGGGAAGAGGAAGGTGGGACAGTGAGGGCAGCCCAGCCTGCACTGAGGCAGTGAAATCCTGGGCCTTTCTGGTGCCAGTCAGAAAAACCAAAACCACAGTCTAGCAATCTCATTGAGGGGAAAGAAAGAAAGAAAAAAAAAAAAAAAAAAAAAAAAAGGAGGAGGAAATACATTTTCATCCCATAGTGGAATATATATGGGTGCAGTAGATGCAAATAGGGTAAGAAAGAAAAGAAATAAAAAAAAAAGAAGGAGGAGGAAATACATTTTCGTCCCATAGTGGAATATATATGGGTGCAGTAGATGCAAATAGGGTATTAAGCTTCGCTGTGAACCGTGTGACTTGTCTTTAGCACCTTTTTAGCTTCACCAGGGTAAAATGAGGTCTGCAGAATCTAGAAAGTGTTACAGGTGCTAACATCACCCCTAAGTCTGAGAAACAGCAAAACAAGGTTGGGAAATCTCGGAAGGTAACCACAGCTGCTGGACTAGACAAGCAGAAAAAGGTATCCTGTGACAGATCAGGAGGGTTACTGGGACAGCGGTTATAGGAACAGATGGGGGAGCTGATGCAAAAAAAACCCCAACCCACTTAAGTATTACACTTCCACCTGTAAATACACTTGGACCACTGCTGTTATTTTTTTAATAAAATTTTCGCTCCTGCTCTTGACAACCCCGTTTTGAACACCCACCCAACTCCCAAAAAACACAAACCCACCACCACCACCACAACCACCCCCTACACCTGCAACAAACCTCTACGGGTTGCTTGAAATCAAATAAATGACCTACTGATAAGGGGGGGGAGAAAGAAAAAGATGGAGTAGATGCTTTTGGCACTGGTGGCATAACAAGATAAGAAATTATTGTCTAAGGGTAATAACCGTTGAGAGGTGAGGGAAGCAAGGTATACGAATAGTTGAAAACAAAGATATGCAGAAACATTATTATTCATACACTATCAAACTAAAAATACTTTTCAAGGACAAAGGTCTGCCTTGGGCTCAATTCTAGTCAGTATTTTTTATTCAACTTTGATAATGGAAGAGAAACTATACTTATGAAATGAACAGATTACACATCAAACTGAAAGGACTGCAAGCTTTCAGAAAGGGAAAGCTTTTCACATTTCTAAATTATATTGCTGAATTTGGAAGACAGCTTGAAAAATGAATTTTTACTTGTATGCAAGAAAAATAAAACATGCACTAAAAACGCAGAATAACAGACTATGAAGCAGAACACAGAAAAGTTTATTCGGTGATAATCACAAAGTATACACCAGTTAACAATGTGATGTAAGAAAGAAGGGCAAAGCCCAGTTCTGAGGCACATTGGTAAAGCAACTTTTTGTGTGCAAGGAGATGATACATTCCACTAAGCACTTGTGAAGTATCTGCTGAAATGATGCCCTTTGGGGCACCATACCTAAAGAGACTGTCCACAGCTGATCAACAATGACAAGTGATTTAAACACAAGACATATGAGGAAAGATGAAAGGAATACGGTCTTTTTAGTCTGGAAGAAGAAGTAAGTACAGAGATCTGACAGCTGTTCTACAGCATGAGCAAGTCAAATATGAATCACTGGAAGAATCACTGCTGAGTGGAATTGGCTTAACCTGTATCATAAAATATATTGGAGAAAGAAAAGGAAGATGACTTTTCTAATCAAAGCAGCATGGAAGGTGAGTTAGAGATGGTTTAATCCCCATTACAGATGTATTTTAATAACAGGTTATACAACCCCTGTCAGGGAAAACAAACATTGCTCAATTCTGCCTCAGTACGAGGATGGACTAAGCTCGTCAACATCTCTTTTAGTCCAAGCTGCAGCCCTAACAATATCCCTGAGGTTTAAAAAGAAAAATCTCCTTTCCACATCTATAGTTTGGGTTTCAATGCTATTGTAATTTGAACAGAGGCCAATATTTATTGCTTCAGTGACACATTGTTCTACACAGCTGTTAAGCTTAAGATGTTAGATATTTCTAACTAGAGAAAATGTGTTTGAGTAACAGGCTTACTATAAATACATACAATCTTGCTAGTTTGAACCTGTTGGTAGAAATCCATACCACTAAAGACAGAGCCGATGGGGGCCTTAACTCTCTAGGAGATTTAGACCAACTCCAGAACACACACCATAGAATTCCCATCTGGTAACAGCATCTACTTGAGGAGCCCTATTGATTTCTCAAATTCTCCAAATTTGTAACAGAGACTGTGAGGCTACAGGTCCAAATAATCAAATTATTCAAACAGTAACTAATACTGAACAACAACAAGGCTGAATACAGTTTACAAGCTTCATCTGACTATTTGATGCGGTAGGTGGGAGATTCTCAGAACTAAGAAATTCCATCTTTTCCCCCCAAAATCAGACTTCCAATGCTGAAAGTTAACAAGGAAAAGCAAAACCTATTCGGATTTTAGTTCCCGCACTCTACACAGGATGGCCTGACACATTAGAAAGAAGCACCTAATGAGAGCTGATGTTAATCGTGTCGTATTTAACTCCCTAACGTGTGGCTGTACAGAAGCAGAATCAGCTTATTCTTGGAGGTGCACATTAAAGGATGAAGAGCAATAAAACGAGTGGTAACAAGCGCAATTCAGATTGGATATTAGGTTAAAAAAATAAAAGTTCACAATGCAGTAGTCAAGCACTGGAATAAGCGTCCCCAAGAGGTGTGGAATCTCCATCCCTGCAGATACTTTAAACAAGCCCTGAGCAACCTTCAAGAGGATATCCAAATGTCTGATGAGAAGCAAAACAAAAAAATAGGACCTTAAGCACAAGACTGAATCACATAATTTTTTGAATAACCAAATGCTATGCAATCTATTCTGTTCATTGGACTACCTGCTATATCTTGGTAATTATTCCTATTATATATAGAGCTGAGTAAAGAATAAGGACATATTTTTCTGTTAAATACTGCCTTTTAAAATTTGTTTAGCTTCTGTCTTCCTGTGACCTGCTATCACATTAGTCTAATGAAGTCAAAAGGCATCTTCCTTCATCAGGCAGTTCCAAAAAGTCATATTGACCAATGGCCCAGGCCACATTTTGCTGGGTCTGAATTACAAACTTCTTGGCTGAAGTGAAGTTTCAAGTCAGTTAGTTCCATTCTTATCATCCACAGGGACACAGCTGCCAATGCAAAGAGTGGAGACGGCTAAGGGAAACAATCATTAAAAAGACTCTGTATTAGCTTTGTTGAGTTATAAAGCAATCTTTCCACTGCTGTAAAACTCGGTTCAGAGGTTTTTATGTTCATGGATTACATACTGCCTGTATTTGAAGAAGCTGCTTAGTGACACTGCTCGCTTCTATGAGGGGGGTAGCAGACTGGTGTATTGCATCAGGGTTATAAGCATCTAAGAGATCGTTAATTAGGGGACCTCAGAGTTATCTCTGTATCTCTACTCATTGTAATAAGGGCTTTTGCTCAGTGAAGAAACAAGCTCTTTACTACTCTCCACCACTTTACCAGACGTTTTTAGCAGGAAAAAAAAAGAAAAAAGTCTTTTCAAAATATATCTAGGGCATGCTTCTGTAAGCAGCAGTGCCAGTTTCAAGATCCTCCTCTGCCCAGTGCCTGCTGGTTTCAGCCCCTTTAAGTGGGCTGGCATAAATAAAGGATATGCACAGGAACAAGCAGCCAAAACCATGGAGTAATAAGGGGGACAGATAGAGGAAAAAAGACATTGTGCAAGCAGGTGTAGGAAGCACTTCTACTTAATTTTTAACCACAGTACTAAATGGGGGGGGAAGTATAGCTGGCTTGGGCTAGATTGCCTAATAGAAATCTGTGGCTGTATTCTTCTTCCTCTCAAGGAAGCTGTGCAGACTGAAGATTTTGAAGAAGCTGCATTCAACAGACAACAAAACCGGAGAAGACACTTTAGCAAGGCACAGGAAAAACAACCTGAACGCTTTTTAGAGAGAAAAATCAATTCTTTTTGCCAGGACCTTTCCCACCTTGAAGAGGGCTCAGTACAGGGAACCTGAGGATATTCCTGAAACCAAATTCCAATAATTTGAAGTCTAAAATATTTTCCTTACTTTTGCAGAACTTCATAGCCTAGATGATGCAAGAAAAAAAACGCAGTGTGTTTATGAGACCTTCTATCTTCAAATCCATTCACATTGGATCTCTCGGGCTTGGAGCTCCCACAGGGATCTTTCCAGGCTACAGCTCAGCTTGACACACATAAAATTCAAAAATCTCTCTGGTCATAATCTACTCCATAGGCAATTGCAACAAAAACAAACAAAAAAATCTACAAAATCCCCACAACAGAACAACCCCAACCCTTTTTTGTTAAAAAGAGAAACAACAAAAAAACCCCTCTATATTTCTCATATTCATAAAGCCCCTTATGCCAACTCAGCATTCACATGCAAGAGAAAGTCCAGAGCTTATGCTGCAGAGGTTTAGCAAGGAATCATCTGAGCCCACCTCTATTCTGCTCCTCAGTTGAGAAGGACACTACTGGAAGAAATTGCTAACAGTGAAAGCAAGCCCTTTAGCAGGATGACCTCAACAGAAGTTTTAATAACCAGCCCACACAGTTTTTCATTGTCAGCATACTCAGGCGTTCAGGGAGGCATAACAATCTGCATGGGTCTTGGTGGGAAGAGCAGAGGTTGCCAGAAGGAAGTGTTTGGAGGGCACATTACCAGGGCTAGGCTATGTGTACATGGCTGAAACATAAGCTGCTTTTCTGCAAGCAAGCTCTTTTAATAGGAATCCAGTTTATTTATTTATTCAGAAGCAGATGGCATCCTCTCAAGACGTTATGCAGAACATGACACACAAAACAAGTATTTTCATCTGAGCATATTTTTTCTAATCAACTCCCTGCTATTCAGCATTAAATGACAAACAAAAATTTAGTCTCCAGAGTCTGGTAATACTCTAGGCTAACTCAAGCTAACTCAGGATACAGCAGGAAGTGATGAAATGAAATGTAATGACTTGTAATACGCTGGAGCACAGACTAGATGACCTCAATGTCTTTTTTGACTTTAATGTTATATAAAAAAAAGCATTCTAACTCTGGGGGAAAAAAATTACAAATTGCAGCCTCCATGCTGATGAGCACATTTGATGGACAAACCCTACAACCTAAGGTTAGTCAGAAGTGCCTAACACAACCTTTTGTATTTATACAAAGGAAAACAAGAGGCAATAAAAACTGTCATACAGTATGTTAATAATACTGCCATGCAACCACTGTATTGTAGGATTCAGTATGACATTGCTGATAGCTGATACTATGTTTTCATGTAATTCCTCCTGAATCATGACCTTTGATCTCCACTCATTGCAAAGCCTAAGCAACCACTACAAAGACTTGTGGAAGGATATAATGTTAAAGAAGACGTTGTTGCTACATACAGACAAAACATAATTTAGAAGGAAGCCAGATACTATGAAATAGAATCATAGAATCGTTTAGGTTGGAAAAGACCTTTGAGACCAAGTCCAACCGTTAACCTAGCCCTGCCCCCTGTCCTGACCCTGCCTACTCCACACGTCAACTCTGAGACCACTGTGTGCCACCTTTAATAGATACTACGTGATTTCCTTTTAATAGGAAAGTCATATATATCCAAGTGTGTTGATGTACAGAGGTTTGTTTACCACACAATAATACAATGCAGTACACCAAAAGGGAGTCATCCTCTCATTACAGCCTCATACGACACATCATTAAAATATAAGGGACTCCCACAAACTAAAGTGAAATTAGAATTTTCTGCATGAAGAACATGAATGGTCCTAATATTTTCCAATAATTTAACAATTTACTGGTTTTGTTTTTAAATAAGAGCATGCTGAAAGAATATTAACTCAAGGAATTTGTATGTTATGCACTATACCAGGGAGGTCCAAATTCAGCAGTCATTGCATTCACATCCAATTTTTAAGGTCCCTTTCCCCTCCTGCCAGTGTTTCCAGCTTCTTTTCAATGCCTCCCCTGCACCCCCACCCAAGATCATCACACCTTTTGCTATCTGTGTAAGGAGGACCTTCCTGCTCCTCTCCCAATCCCGTACAAATAGCCCTGCTTTCCATTTCTTCCATTGGCAACAGCTGCTCCTGCACACACCATCCTGAGACAGCTAAACCATTGCGCGAGAGGGGACGGGCCTGGGAGAGCTGCTGCCGCCATGCAGGGCACACAGCTGCTGCAGGCAGCATGGGGCAGCTGCTGCTGCTGCTAGCGCCTTCCCTCCCACAAGCAGGAGCTGCAAGCCTGCATCCAGGGAAGGGAAGGGAAGGGAAGGGAAGGGAAGGGAAGGGAAGGGAAGGGAAGGGAAGGGAAGGGAAGGGAAGGGAAGGGAAGGGAAGGGAAGGGAAGGGAAGGGAAGGGAAGGGAAGGGAAGGGAAGGGAAGGGAAGGGAAGGGAAGGGAAGGGAAGGGAAGGGAAGGGAAGGGAAGGGAAGGGAAGGGAAGGGAAGGGAAGGGAAGGGAAGGGAAGGGAAGGGAAGGGAAGGGAAGGGAAGGGAAGGGAAGGGAAGGGAAGGGGCTTCAGGACTTGGACCACACTTGCTGCTCAAACGGTTCTCCACCTTCTTCGGGAAAGAGCAGCAGACTCCAAAGATGGATGGATCCTCTGGGCCCATCTCCACCCATGACCTGCCTGTGGGGATCAATACTATGTGCTGGATGTTAGAAGAAAAAAGAAATTGCATCTTTTGCCAAATTAACTGCATCTCAAGGAAACGTGTACCCAAAGTTCTCATGATCAAGAATGATAAAAGTTTACAAAGTCATAGCTGTATTAGTAAGAAATTTTAACATCCTCTTTCTCGTCTTATATTTATAAAGGTAAATCAAGTAGGTAAATGTAAAATGGTTTTAGTGTGAATACTCCATTTCTTACCAATGACTTATTCTCACTTTACTTTGTTGTGCCTGAACATGGGTAAGAGTAAAAAAGCAAAACTTAGGTTTTGTTTAAATGTGTAATTCTTATTTTTATAAGAGCCTGAGCCATTATTATTTGGATGATTTTGCCTAACTCAAGTGCCCTTGAGAAGATTAGCCTGCACAACTACTTTTCCCCTCTCTGCTACACCCAGAATGCTGAAAAGACTTTAACACATACGCAAATATCATTGGAGGTTGCCAAGGAAAGTTAAAACTTCAATTTTTCATATTTGTGAAGTTTTTCTTCTTTAGTTAGAAGTGGATGCCCAGACAATTTCCAAGCATTGCCAGCCAGTCTGATTTAGTGTTCTCCCTCCGCTTTTGGGAATGCATAGCTGAGACAATGACTGAGAACCCTAAACTCTCCTAGTTCCATATGAAGGAGCTGCCAAGCTTCAATCTTCCTCCTTGTCTGGCTCTTCCATAACTAACCCTATGGAAATCAAGCCAACTAGCAGCTCAAGACTATTATTAAAAAAAAAACAAAAACAAACCAAACTAGCAAACCTAGCAAACTAGCTGGTAAGAAAGAGCTAGTCAGACCTATCTGCACCTCTCTTTTTCCTAAAAAAACCCAAACTCTGAATGTGCATCTCACGAGATTCTAAGATTTTTCAAAATAATTTACCCCCTCACCCATTATAACTGAGAACTACTGAAATCAAGGTAGTCACTTTTTGGCTTTACTCTTTAATTTCTCCCTGATGAGAATAAAAACTCCCTGTGCAAACTAGGGAGCTTACAATTCACTATGGTGATGAAAATTCAGAGGTGGAAGAGGGCGTTACTTCCCCCATTAAGAGAAGAACAGAGTACACTCCCATTCTCAACCCTTCCTCTGATGGGCTTCACCTTAACTAACTCTAGATAAAAGTTTCTTTCCATGGATGTAGATATACTGTGAACAAAAATTCCATTGCATATTTTTCTTCACAATTCTTCAGCTTATTACACCAGATTTTAAAAATATATGATCTTATTTTAAACCAATCAATTAAATGCCTAAGTATAAAAAACTTCATCACCGAAATGGTACTGTATTTAATTTGTCAGTTGGATCAAAACAGTCATTCCACAGTATCTGACTGATGCAAATGAGACTAATTTGAGGTACAACAAACACTGGGCAGAGCACTCCTAGGATCTCACAGCAACAAAATCTACATGTAAAGAAAACGAACACCAAATCAATTTACCTACCTAACTTCACTCCCTACGAAAAGTTTTTACTGCTTCTAAGTGAAGCCACAGTACAATTAGAGCAGAATTACAAGAATATCTGTGAAAACTGGACACATACCAAGGAACTTACTGACCTATAAACAAGGTCTGTAAAAGCACACAACAACCACATAACGATCACATAAATATCACTCTGTGCCCAACAGAAATCCTCTTTAACTGCTGAGGATTGCCAGGGATGCTGGAACATCTCAGTTGTCATCCAAAGGCTCCAACAGCCTCCCCAAGGGCCTTCCCTAACCCTGACACAGTGCTGCCAAAGTCACTCCTGTGCTGATCCCTCCTCCCGGGGCAGGGGGGAGCCGGTACAGTGCCTCAGTGATGGTGCTAGGATCATAGCAGGGCTCAGCCAGGGGACAGAGAAACCAGTGAGCACAAGTATATTAAAAAAATATATTAAAAAAAATCAACACAGAAAAGACTGAAACATTTGAAAATGTGATCATCAAGGTTAACTAAGCTGTTGGAAGATCATACGCTGGCTAAATATTGAAATATTAGACAAAATTACAGCAAAAGTATAGAGATGTTAATGCCAGGTCAACTACAGACCCACTGAGTGGCTTTTATACAGGTTTATCCTGAAATAAATTTTATTTAGTATTACCCTCACCCTTTTTAACCTGAACATATGTAAGTATATGGCCTATTTGTGTTACATTACCCTACTAGGTTTGCAATTTATAATACACAATAGTGCAGTAATAATTTATTCATATTACACTTTAACTGAAAAGAATCTAGAGAGATGTGTTACTTTCACTGGGCCTAAATTTCACCTGCCACAACCTAAAACAAATATGATATAAATTAATTTGGTATCAGACTTCATACCAGGAATTTGAAAATAGAAAGCAAAATAATTTTTAAAAAGCTGGGAATAAATCCAGCTCTATTATAAGAATTCGCCGTCTTTTCAAAAAGAAAGCTCACACCATTGCAATGATATCTTTTATTATTTTGTTGAACAAATTTGTGTATTATTGATATGCATAAAACATTTAATTTAGCATGGAGTCCTCCTAAACATTTCATGCATCAATCACTAACCTACTAATATATCTTGTTCAATTACAAGATGACATTTCAAACTGGACTACACCAACAAAACAGTAACCCTTAACTATGACATGATTTAACAAGATGAATAATGATTTTTTGAAGATGACCACTGTGCCAGAGTAAAATTTAATACTAGAACAGAAGGGACTTAAGAGCAAAATACCTTAACATACCATTGTAACAAGCCCATTTTCTTCCTCAAAGTGTCGCAGGAAACCAAAATATAAAGGTCAGGGATACTGATTGTTTTGGCTTGTATTACTTTACTAGAAGACTGAGAGCTCAGCCTTTGTTGTTAGCTAGCTACATCTGTATTTGGAAATGGAAATCAAAAGAAATTTGATTTCCAAAAATGCAGAGCATCAGCACTTCCCCATGAAGTCAATAAACACAATAGGTATTTAAACCGTTAATTGAAAAAAAAAAATAAAAAATCATACCATTGATTTGTCATGTGTCTTAAAGACACTTACACTTGAATAATTTTACTCATTACTTTCAAAGATCATTAAACATAATATGCTTGTTACTTTTTTGCTTTATTTTATGACATCTAAACAGTTGTTGAATCTAGCATTCCAGAAAGAGAAAGAAAACCTTCGAAACAAACATTTCCTCTGATTCTTAAGAGCAGAAACAGCAAGCAGAACTAAATCAAGTTCAGAAACCCCTCATTTCAGAGTTCTTATTCCAGAATAGGTCCTGGATCCTGACCCATAGTTTGGGCAGCCACTCCATTTACTATCATCACTATCTTATACTACATGATCATTTGAGAAAACCCATTCTCTCACTGTATAGGTATTAGAAAATACACGTTTCTTAATTAATTGTAAGATTTTATTTATTTCTTTATTTTTACCTTTTTTTTTTAAATGGAAAACTTTCCACTTCCTAGAAGGACATGAGATAAGCAATATGTCTAAATTTCTTTTTTCTCCCTCTCACATATTTAAAAAGGGTTTTTTTTGCTGCTCCATTGTTTGTGCTCAGAACGGTCATTTCTAAAAACACCCCTCCAACCTAACTGACTCGAAAGGATCCAATAAAGCTGATGGAACAAAAAGCACTGTCAACGTGCAAAGCAAAGTGTCCTGGTTTCGGCTGCAGTTTTGGATTTAGTATGAGAATAATGTTGATAACACACTGATGTTTCAGTTGTTGCTAAGTAGTGCTTACACCAGTCAAGGACTTTTCAGCATCTCATGCTCTACCGACTGAGAAGGCTGGAGATGCACAAGAAGCTGGGAGGGAGCACAGCCAGGGGGGCTGACCCCAACTGACCAAAGGGCTATTCCACACCACATGACGTCATGCTCAGCATATAAAGCTGGGGGAAGAAGAAGGAAGGGGGGGACGTTCAGAGTGATGGCGTTTGTCTTCCCAAGTAACCGTTACGCATGATGGAGCCCTGCTTTCCTGGGGATGGCTGAGCACCTGCCTGCCCATGGGAAGTAGTGAATGAATTCCTTGCTTTGCTTTGCTTGCGCACGCGGCTTTTGCTTTACCCATTAAACTGTCTTTATCTCAACCCACGCGTTTTCTCCCTTTTACTCTTCCGATTCTCTCCCCCATCCCACTGGGGGGGGGGAGTAAGCGAGCAGCTGGGTGGTGCTTAGTTGCTGGCTGGGGTTAAACCACGACACAAAGAAACAAGAAAACAAAATGTCTCACTAGCTTTCAATAATGGTAATCAAAGATGTAACTTGTGTTTTGTATAAACTTTTAAGTATTTAAAACAGGTTTTCAAGCTAATTGCCTACACATGCCCAGAAAGTAAAAATAGATGATTCTCTAAACTCAAGAACGCAGAATAATCTGTCATGCTTTGTATTCAGAAGTTAAAACAGAAAATCACAAAACACACAGTAAATTGTTTGAAATACCCATTATGACCATATGAAGTTTTCCTACTTCTACTAATATAAGAAAAAAACCCTATATTTGAATTCCCTGGTGAAAGGGTGTTGCCCTTGCACTGCCACAAATACATCTTCAGACAATCACCAACTTTAAGAGAAGCCCTAGCAGGATATTCTTTCCATATGCTGAAAATTATTTTAAAATTACCTATGTCAATAAAATGTTATGCCTGGTAAAATAAGAATTAGCTTTGCATTTACAACTGGTTTTCACTCATTCCTGTATTTCTCAAAAGTGCCCACTGAATTTGAAATCTGTCCAGAAAACCAAGGGATGAGGGGAGAATACAAGTAACAATGTAAATCTGTTTACACTGGAGGGGTTTGTGATCTGACTATCCCGAAACAAAAAAGGATGAATGAAAAATCAGTATTTTTTACTTAAAGCATCTAAATTTTGTGGTATGTTTTTTTCAAAATGATTGTTTTAGACAGTTCTCTAAGCATTTTTTAAAGGATGTCATATATGGATCTAGAGTAGAGAAAGGTGCTTCACAGTAAGGACCTCAGTAGGGAACCAGACCAGAGCCACCTTCTTACTGCTTTTCCAATGCCTATCCTAATATCCTAACAGGACAACGATTAGAATCTCTGAATGTCTGCACAGTATAAAAGTAATTTCATAAATAATAGAGGAGTGAGTTATTCCATAAATAATAATGGCTAACAATGCAGAAAGAGGTACAAAAATCCCTGAATTACAATTTCCAGGTATGTCAGAAAAAGTTTCCTTACTTCTAAAGCAAGAGAACTTACATTCTTGGTAAAACTATACCATTCCTATAAATACGGTTTATTCCCATTATCCTTATAAACGCCTACAATTCTTTTAAATGGTCATTACCTCTTTATCTCTTGAACTCAAATATGTTTTAGCAAGCAGTTCTCAGGACTAAATGGAAGCTATATCAAAAGCTATTATCTTTCTGTTGTGAATTTGACACCCTTTGATTTCTTTAGATGTCCCCTTGTCTTATTCAATTCCAGAATTGAAATTTCCAACTACATCAGTCATGATTTCATCGCGTCTATAATTTGTTTCTTCTGTAAAATAATCACGTGCAATCTTTTCAGCATTCCCTACAGATACATGATTTTTTATTATTTTATATCCTCTTTGTCCCTGTTGCACCAGCTTTCATCAATAGCTTGGCCTAGATTCTCGAACTGTGTATACACTGGAAGTCCACTCGGACACCTGTCACAGGGAGCTAGTCTGAGAAGGCAGCCAGCCAGTTTCTCCACTCCCTCTCATTCTAGCCCGTCGTAAAAACGATACAGCAATCAAAGTTGAAATCTGAAGGCCAGCAGTGCTAACGAATGGAAGACATTATGACAGCCAACACATATTATCTACAGATTCATTATATGCCAAGCTTGATTGAAGAGTATTGACAAATGGGTGTGACAAACAGAAAAACCTTGAGAGGTTCTTTAGTTTGATATTAGGCCAAGTCTTCTTGGAGTTACCCTCAGCAGTGTTTAGGTATTCCTGTCTGCATCCCGGGCTAAAAACTCTTGTTTAGGAGCCAGCAAGGAAAACAATCAGTTCAAGTTATCTTCCTGCTGTTCATCACTTTGCTTAGCCTCCCGCTTTAGATATGTCCCTCTGAAGTTTCTATTTTCTTATATCTTAAGGAATAAATAACTAAGTGTTTCTCTGCAAGTTTTGTACCTTTGCTGCTCACTGCAATTTTTTTTTTTTAAAGATCGCTAATAAATATAAATAAGCACAGATCCTATTACAGAATCTTACAACATCCCACTGTTAACCTTCTGACACAACTAAAATGAACCATTAAGCCTACTCTGTTTTCCATCTTCCCAGCCAGTTTCTTAGCAGCCTTTTGAAGCACAACTACTTACTTTAGTTGCTTCTTTCAAGGAGTATTTTCAAAGAAAATAAATGACAATCTGTACTATTTCATCCACTGTTTCACTGAGATGCTCAAAGAACTCTTAATACAATGGTGAGATGCTCTGTCTCCTCCTCTTCTTCCACGTTAAATCTTACAACTTCCTGGTTTTCAGATGTGTTCAAACATAGAATATTCTAGTTCAAAGCACTCATGCTTATGATTTGCCTTTGTTTCTTAAAGGCATCTAAAATATAATAAACTTTAAAGCATTTTAAATTAAAAATACTTACTAAATAAAACCAAAAGATTTTATGCATTCTGAGATTGCAAAATTAAGAAACCACTTACTAGAGCAGAATTAACTCTTTGATAATTTGTGGCCTAATGCATTTTAGTGCATGCTGTTAAACACGTTTACAGTGTAAATGGTATGTACAGCAGATAATTTAGATATTTTTGTTGATTTGAGAAATTGCATACAGCATCACAAATGTACAACTTCTGTATTTACTTTCTTTTAAATAAAAGAATAGTACTTTGCTGTATTATTATCAATAACTCACAGCAGCAGTTTTAGATCATGATACGCCAGTTTGAGTGCTGCAACTTCTCTGGCTTGGTCAGAAGTACAGCTATCCCAGGGCAATATAGGATCTGGCTATTTCATTAGATCTCATTATAAAAAAAGATATTTTTGTGATCACCTGTAACATGCAAAGCTGTTCCCAGCTGTTATCCAAGCAGCTAGCTTTAAAAAAAAATTTTTTTTAAATCTCAGGTTTGCATCTCCTTGAATCTAACAATTTTCTCTCTTTCACAAGCATTGATGGAAAAAACCTGTAACAGTTTATTTACTAATTCTTTCTATGATATTTTATCCCCCCTGTAACAGCCTCCCTATGAGGATGTTTTCTTGACTGAAGATTTAACTGTACTCTCATCATCTCCCTTTTTTATTTTCAGTAGATAATGTGATCTAGGCAAATCTTCCCTGAACCACATTATGATTGTTTTGGTCCGTTTTTTATAGATTTTATATCAACCTATTAAGATTAATCTTTTCAAGAGAACACAGATTCATAATGCAGTTTCCTTAGCAAACATGCATTACATCCGCTTCACAGCCTTAACAGAGATGGCAGATGTAACTTTTTTAGAAATTGAAACAGCAAGAGACAAAAAAAGTTGCTGGTTACTCTGCCAGGCACAACTGCAAAAGGCACTGCATGACAATTTCTGATTGTGCTTCACATTTCTGCTATATTATCAAAAGCTGTTCTGAAGTTCTACAATTTTGACAATGGTGGAAGAAAAAAAAATCTAGCTCAACACTTTTGTTCTATCATTCAGTCTGATCTTCACCACATTTTCTCGGCACAGACGCATGCAAAGTAGGTTGAAAGCGAGCCTTGTAAACAGAGCCTTTGCTTCATTGTGCTGCATCTTTCCTAAGTTTTGACACAGCAGGTATGACAAACGTGTCCTCAGAAATTACTTTTGTCTCATATTGGTACAAGTACTGTAGGAGGATGTAATGGCTGCGTAGTCAAGAAAGATTTAGACTCCAGATCCTCAGTCCATCTAAACTGATGCAACATCAGAAGAACTGCACAGCTAAGAGCTTTATGTTTACCAGTGGGCCTGCAGGTGTAATACAAATTTCAGTGAAAATAACAGGAGTTTTTCTGTCAACTTAAGTTGAAGATTTTATGTCCAATTTTTTTTTTAAATACATTATACCCAGAGTTCCCATTAAAGGTTTTTCGGGGACAGAATTAACATACGGAAAAAGCATGTCTCTGTCTCCCTCCCCAGGGACACATCCTCTCCCTCATTGTCACTTCCAGAAGGCTGATAAAAATAAACCTGTCCTTAAAGGAGCAGTTGGTTAGGCCATATTACAGCCTGGGGCTGGGGAAGTGGGGGAAAGGAATGGGACCACTCTTTTCGAAGTAGCCACCTTCTACACCAGCTTAGCTGCATCAAAAGTCTACACCAATGTAGCATCCAACTGAGACATCCCTGTTCTAAGTGGAGGAGGATGGCAGAAGGCAGAAAAAGCAAGAAAACGGTCACTTATGCCTTACGTCCTCAGGAAAACAGCCTTAAAACTCAAGCAAACCCCGCACTTAAATCCTGATATATTATTATGATAATCTATTGACATATACCAATATGGCCCTGAAGATGAGAGATTTTCACAAGAAGCTCTCAATCCTGGAGCACCACATAAAGTGACAATAATCTGTACCAGAAATTGCACAAGCAACGGGAGACAAAAACCAGAACAGTATGGGATAACAGATCA
The DNA here is from genome assembly GCF_047370975.1 of Nipponia nippon. Lineage (NCBI taxonomy): Eukaryota > Metazoa > Chordata > Aves > Pelecaniformes > Threskiornithidae > Nipponia > Nipponia nippon. The sequence continues at coordinate 93,607,062 of NW_028262290.1, read as the reverse complement.
ATTTTCCATATAATACAGACCATCCAGTCTACCATATTACTTAACACTTTTGCATTTATATTAAGTCAGAAAATATAGATAAACAAGAAATTGGCAACAATTCAGAATATTATTTTACTTAAGAGTAAAGAAGCTGAAGAACTTGAAAATGACTTAACAGTAATACAGATGGAAAATGTTGCAATACAGTATGAAAGGGAAGTAATAATGTGAACTCTTAAAGAATAGAATCTAAATGAAATGCAACTTCCAAAGAAAAAAAACCCTAAAGGTGTCTTTAAGGTTGATTAAATGAAAACTGTTTTACCCTTTACTCTTAGTGATTTGCTAAATGCATACACCATAGAAAAGATACAAAACTACACACTGCTGCATTTGACAAGAAAGTTTAACCAGTAATTTCAGAAGTTAGGCAGGCTTTACAAGAGACTTTAACCCATTTCATAGGCTTTTGTTTGCACTAATAAAATACTTGGTTCCTTTCCAGATCACTCAGGAGAGATCAAGCCGCCATCCAAGTGCAATGTACAAACACACTGATAAAGGAAGTTCCTGTCTTAGGGCTTTTTTTGGAATCACATTTTACTACTTAACCAAAACAACAACAAACAAAAGGAGGGCTCGAAGTTGCTTCTGTCCTTCCAGTATGTCAAAAAGAAATCTGACAAACTGTAACACATCACCCCACTTTCCTTTAGTTGTACTGTCCGCTCTAATTCACACAGCAATGAGCTGCTGCAACTCTCCTCTCGCTTTTTGAGAGGGTTATATGCACCGCTTGTGCTCTGCCTGGGCAATTAACACCCAACACACCTTTGTCAACTGCTACGCTCTTCCCAGGGGGCTCTGGAGGGTGGCCTAATGAGCTGCGCTGGTGACTGGACTGTTCCTCACGTAATGCGCAACACCCGGGCACATACAGGGAGAGGGAAGAAAGTAACTGGGGGAATTTGGGAGGGAACTGGGTGAGCTCCCTTCACCCTAAGGAACGGGGAGCAGCTGAACTCCTTCCAGCTCAGCTTGGCATTGTATTGAGAATGTATGTTTCTCCCCAGTGCCAGTTGCCTCCGTAAGCACTTCTATGCTTGCTTGTTTCGTGTTGAGACTAAAGCTATCAGAGACTTAAGCAAACAACAGATGCTATTTTCCTTGGGCGTTGGAGTGGATTTTTGGTTTTCTGAATCTGTGGATTTTAATCCCATAAACTGCTTTGCGTAAGGGAGAGAACAGGTAACAAACAGAACTTAAGCTCAATCATTTTTCCCCTGATGCCTGGCTTTTCTTTTGGTGCTAATACCATTATTTTGAGATAAAACCAGCACCATTCTCCAACTGAAAAATCAGCAGACATCCTTGTTCCTTGTAGGGTGATGCACTGCAATCACCTTTGTCTTGTCAGACAGCCTACTGCTCCTGCAAGTTATTCATCTGAACTAATAGGTGCAAGGAGGGAGATGCTACTGCCACCCCGCACACTGGTGGTGCTTGTCTGTCTAACAAGGGATGTAATTCACTGCATTTCTTGTATTTCTCCTCTTCCCACATGCCAGCCACCAGCCTGCCTTATTCTCATTATAACAACGTATGCAGCTAGATGTGCTTTTCTTGCCCATTTTATACTTTGAGCTTTGCATGCCTTTCTGCCCAAAACGTCCCTTCTTGTGGCATTTATTCTCAATTACATCCACATGTTGGACATTGTTAGCTGAATAAAAACTGTAGAAACTATAGGGTGACCCAATAAAAAAAAAATACAGCAAGGCAACTAGAATTTGCCAAGCAATGGTATTCACCTGGTTTATGGTTAACTTTTGCAGAAGGTGAACCATCAATCTAGTCTTGTAGTCCTTTCTAAAATTGCAAGACAACTCTCTAGCCTTGTGTGACTGACAGATTAATTCCCTTTACAGTTTTACTTCTTGTGTACTCTATTAAAAAGAACTTCCCTGAATATTATGAGTGTAGTATGCCTAAAGCATTTGCGATAAAATTTCAAAGCTATTTTTTTATTCAATTTTGATGAAGGAAGCTTTCAAAAACTTTAAAGGTATCGGAACCTATTGTTAGACATAAGGCCACTTTTTGTCTTGGCTCATTTTGAGTAATATCCATTGCTTGTAGGTGCCGTTAACACCTTTTCCACAACATTTCTGTTCTTTGGTGGTGTTTTTCTGTTTCATTCATCTATTTAAGGATCGCTTCTATTAACTTTTAGTAACAGCTGATGATCACCACGTATTTCAAAAAACCAGAACCACCGCAATGTTCATTCAGTGACCGATTTCCACTTCTTCCATATATCACCCTTCTTAGACTTGTATGTAGTATATTACTCCATTGAGTGTGTTCTCAAGGGCCAGCCTTTAAAATATGAACATTCAATACAATGATTTTCTTTGTTAAAAAATATACTTTGGACAGCAGCTAGATTTTAGTGTGCAGAAACCACCAACTCCCAGAGCAACATTACTGTTATTTTATTCCCCCTGTACCCCTGCATATTTGTATAAATATTTGCTGGTTGCCTTTTCTGAGACTGTAGGAACTCTGGAGCAAGAACTGCATCATGGCAGTTTGTGTCATGAAAAGCACAACTAAGCGCTACAATAATACTAACATTTCCTAGCAATTGCAGTCATGGGATTTTCCTATGCATACAAGGTTTTTTTTCCTGATGTGTACTCTTATTATAAAAATGAAATTTAGAAAAAAAAAATCAAGACTGGGGAAAACAAACAAAGAACAGACTAAACGCTGAAGAGTTTCATTATCCTCAACTAGGACTAAAAAACCAACACGAGTCACACGATTCAAAAGCAGTCAGCAATAATCTCAAAATTAGGAACACTGTTCTCATATCAAAATTGTAAATAATTTTTCCAATATTACTTAAAAAAATCAAATTCTAAATCCGCTTTAATGAAAAAAGTTGTCAAAAAAGTTTTTGAAATGTAATATGTATTTTTCTGGAATCTTTCAAAATTATACTTTCCAATTAGTGGTTTCTGTTTTGACTAACTGGGTTTTTCCAACAAAAATGTTTTGATAAAAAATTCCTAAAGTAAAAAGTTATTTTTCAAACCATGCTTTTGTCTTCCTGACAGCATCCTCCATGTGGAAGTAGGAACTCTTAAAATTAACAGAAGGTGTATGTGGAGGAGGTGGGAAGTTTGGAAATAATGCTTCAAATGCCAGATCTATCATCTGTATTATTAATATGTCAGATCTGGTGCATATGAAGAGCCAGCAATGAGGGTACGAATTTGATGGCATTTCTGTACAATGATAGCTCTCATGATGTATGATTCCCGAGGTGGTGTTGAAAATGTGATGAGGTGTCCATTTAAGACAGAAGGAATGTCCTGAGTAAGGAGCGAAACAGGATCCAGGACCGTAACAACACCATGCAGGGGAGGGAGGGAAGCAAGCATCGATTTACAACATTTTAATGAATAGCAGTGTGAAGTTAAAAATAAAAACAGCAAGGAGAAGAGCACAGCTTTAATGAAGAGACAGAGAATGTGTCAGCTCAGGAAGCTCCAAGGCCAGGCTAGCTCTAGGAGACAGGGCTGCCTCTCTTGGCTTCTCTCTAAATAAAGGTCCGCTCTGGCCATGCAGAACAGATGAGCTGGAGCCTCGGCTTCTGTGAGAAAGATATCTGTCCAAGAAATCTTAAGAAGCTAGGAAAAGTGACTGATATCAGATATAGATGCAAAGTATTTTTCTTTTGCAGCTTTGTTTCCAAGTTTTATAATCCAAGAACTACTGTGTGATTTGGATGTTACCCCCAAAAATGTTATAGATGAGTGTAACTGCCTGCAAAGCCATAATAAATTTGGATATTTAGCATCCGTTTCCCAGCAGACTGCACAGCTCAGCTTGGGGATTGGCAGTGGTGTATCAGGACAAAGAAGGAAAGCCTCAGTTAGCGTACTTGAACTAATATCTCTCCAGCAGCAGATAGAAGGTGCAAATATATTGTGTAGTTTTGGGCAACCAAAGACTATCTCTTTGGCTCTCCTTTTTCTGATCTACAGCTTAAGATCTCGTGAAAACCTAAGGGTGAGAAAAAGTCTGATATTGTCATCACCCCTACAGTCAGACGATAGCTTTCAATGTTAGTTGCCCAGACAAATGCCTAAGAAGAGCTGAAGGAGGTGGTGGCAGTTGAGGGAATTGCAACATCTCAGTGAAAGAGATAAATGCACCTCAGCTAATATTTTATGTGTCGCTACCATTCCTGGGCAGGTCTTTCCACTTTCACTTGATGCCCTGTAACTGGGCCCTGGATGTACCACTATTACCAGAGTGAAAGGTTGGTGGGAATGATTTAATCATTTGTGGCTGCTGATCTACCCAAGTAAGGCTTTTGTGTCCTGATTTTTTTTCTGAATGCCATGAGGCAAAAAACAGGACACTGATGGCAGCGCTTATCAATCACTTCACCAGGAACATAACATACTCTAAAACGCATATTAATTATCACAAAACCATCACACACGCAAACACACTCCTCTACCTCACCTACTCAGAAAACTCACGTACTGGCATCTCTTGCATTTTCCCCTCCAGCTTTGTTTACATCCTCTGAGATTTGCATTCCTTCTTTAGCCCATGCAAAGGAAGAGATATTCCTGGCATCTGTGTGTGCATTACCATGGTTACCTAGTTCATCTGCAGCAAAATGGGTTGGTCCATGACCTGACACCGCAGCTCCAGGAGCGTGTTCCTCCCTTGTCCACCGCTTTGCAACCTCTCTCACCACAGCTGTTTTTTCAGATAATCTGAATGCAAGCAGCAGTGGGGAATCCAACAAACTCTCCTAAAGTCTTCAACATGGGGTTTTTTTTGCCTATATAGCTTGTCTCTAAGTGTGTTTTTTGGCAGTCCCAGTCCTTGGTTTTCAAGCAATTTTTCCAGCAGGCCGTCATCAATAGCATACCTGCAGATTTTACCCGCTGCATTTTATTTGAGGATGCAGTATTACACTTGAAAATTTAGCCTCAAAGGCATGCTTATGAGAACACTTGGGACTACACAACAACCTGGGTCTGTCAGGGAAGAACAAAAGTTTAGGGCGCAAGAATAAGGACTGTGAAGTCTTAAATGAGGGTCTCAGCTGGGGGGGGTGGGAACAGCTAGCTTCCTCTCACGAAAGCAGTTTGGGTTTCATTGGTGTCTCAAATTTTACAGTACAAGTTGAAGAAACTGTCATCTACTGAGATATTAGCAAACCAGGCATCAAACCTAAAAAAGCTCTTAATATCAAATGAGGTATAAACAACAAAATATTGATAAAATATAATGAAGACAGAATTCAATCCAGGCAGAAGGCATATGTATCTCCACAACTGGCTCAAATTTTCACTGAAACAAAACTGATCACCTTTGGTTTTTAAGCAAGTCATTGTCACAGTTTTTTTTCCAGGCAATATTAATAACAAAACAGATATTTATACTGTTACGAAGAATCCCTGTTCACATCATTCTTCTATTCCCATAATTTATGTTTCTAATATTCATAACAAATTTGACCTATTTAAAGAAACTTAAATCAATGATGTAATCTCTGGAAGTGGTACACGGAATATGTGTACCACACAATGTCAAAGCAAACAGAGATGCATCTTATGGTGATTCTGAAAACACAAATACCATTGAATGTCTGCGAGGAAAGCAAAAGCTGGCAAAATTCGAAATGGCTTTGTAATCATATAGTTATGTAAAATAAAGTTGTGAGTTCTCCAGACTTGATTTAACATGGCTGAAACAGAGTGGGTAATTTGTTGGCATCTGAACAGCAAAAAAGATCAGTCAAATGAAAAATGTACACAAAAATGACCGACTCGTACACGTACCTTTTCCATTTATTGTTAATGCTGATGCAATTGTGGCTGGTACTGGCACTGGCAATTGTGGCACTAATGGATGTATCCTTGGTCGGCTCCCCATCCTAGCACGCTCTGCACCAGGTCCTAATAAAGCTCCCACTGGTTTTTCTGCTGCTACTTCTGGTGCTACAGAGTCTTCTTGATCCTGCTCTATATGGTCCATTTTATCTGGGCTTTCGTTCTGGAAGCCATCAACTGATGTCCGGCTCTTAATTGGGCTTTTGGGCACTAGGATTTTAATACCTGATTTTGCAAGGTCCATATTTTTCCTCCCAGAGAGAGATGGCGAATTGTTTTTCCGGAACTTCTGAGTGGCAGAAAAGAGTTGATTATTTTTTGACTCATGGTCTTTACCCATAACTAAAGATTTAGTGGATGTCTTTGAAAAAGAACTATTGGTAGATCTAGAAATTTGTTTTCTGGCATTATTTGGAGAGGTCCTGTTTGTCCTGGTTAATGTGCTTTCTTTCTGCTTTTCATTGTGGCGTCTGTTAAATTCATGTATATATTCCTCACAATTAACAAGGTGCTGTTCTGGCTCCCAAGTATCATCTTCACTGTCGTATCCTTTCCATCGCACCAAATACTCTGTTTTTCCCTTCTTGTTTTTCCTCTTGTCAACAATTCTCTCTACCTGTTAAAAAGGAAAATGAAACATTAGACACAGACAGATATACAACTCAAGTGAGCAACCTCCATGCAAATAACTTGTGAAGTGCAGATAGATTTAAAAATACTCTTGTAGTTGTGTAATTCTGTATTGTAGCTACGTAGCTTACAGTCTTTCACTGCTGACTGGAAACTCCTGTCTTTAAACTTCAGATTGTTACTTCAATCTCATAAAAGATGTTTTAAAATACCAAAGTTGTTCTTCATAAAGTATTTTGCATGCACAAGAACCTGAATATGACATATTACAGTTGACTTCAACGTGGATAGGATTTCCCTCTCTGAATATAGAGGTCATGTTTAAATATGCTGTATAAACACAGTGTGTTTACCTTACAAAACTTATCAATTTGATATTGTTTGAATAATTTGCTTGCTTAGCATAAGGCATATGTGAGAATCTCTTACTTACAGTGAGCTATCCTTTAGTTACCAGAGACAATATGGTACAGCTCAGAAACTGGGGCAAATACAGGAGATTTTTTTTTTAGAGGCTGTTCTTCTTGTGAAAACAGAGGACTTGTTTTGGCCAGAGTCTTTGATACACATAGTTGAACAAATTACCATGCCTCACTTATCTGCAAATAGAGATGATATTTATGTCACAAGTATTAACATGCACATGGTACAACTGCACGTGGGACCCACAGGCTAGAGGAATTCAGGCACCGGGGTAAAGCAGACAGGGCAGACAGCAGCAGCTGCAGGGACAGAGGCTCGTGCCTCGTACCAAAACTCATGCCACTCATGCTAGTCCTGCAGAAAGGGAACTCTTTCACAGAAAAAGAGACGTAACTGCAAGGCTAGTCTCGGGATTTCCCCTTTTTATTTCATTTTTCCTACCCAGGCTGCTCCTTCTGGTAAATCCTCTAGCCCACTTCATTTCAATTATGGGACCAATACAGTTTTCTTCCACATCTTTATCTTCCTTTTCGTTCTTTTTAAGAAAAAAAAGGTGGGGGCGAGGGGGCGGGGGGAGGTGGGAATGGGGTGGGACTACCACTTATTTACTAGCCCTAGTGCTTAGCCCCTCATGAATGAGGACCACACATGTAAGCTAAGATCACACATACCTAGGAGAATCTCTGAAGACCAGTACCATTTACTGGAGTGGCATTTAACCGAATGGAACATCGACAGAACAGTTTGGAAGGACGGAAGGAGAATACAGGTATGTCTGTCATTATCAAATCATGTGATTGTTGATAACAGATGCACTTAAGAGCGCACCTCAGGTTTATATGTGGCACATTATTATAATGTACTGCCTGGTTTTCAACAGTGAGGTTAAATGATTACTATCCTTATAATCTCAGCAGCAACTAGCCATCCTAGAACTTACATGCGACACCCTGCAGGTGTTGTACTGTGCTGTCCTGTCATTAGGATGTTACATAGCTCTGTTTGCATAGGTCTTAAAAAAAAACAAAACAAAACAAAAAAATGCAAAACAACAACACACAAATAAAAACCAAACACAAACTGTCAGACTAACTCCACCCTTACCTTGTTACTCAGTTGTACAATTCAATACATTTTATAGAGAGTAATGCAATATAAATTGTCCAAATATTATTTAAAATGTTAAAGTACATTAAAACTATTTTTGTTCTGGTTATTTCACTTTTTAGTAAAGTTATTGGACTTAAAAAACCATACAGCTAGAAAAATGAAACTACTATTTTTCCATGAGACTATATTTAAGAATATCTTAACAAAAATGCTACCCCAAATAAGAAAGTCATTATGGAGAAATATGCCTTCAAAAATTTTTTAGTAGAGACTGAGTAAAAAGACCTTCAAGTATTAAGCCAGACATGTTAAATTAAAAAATAAAAACAAACTCATGAATCCAACTCGATATGACAAAAAAGCAGTTACTGCAATAGTCTTGCTTATCCTCTCTCCCTCTCTCAACCTTCTAAAACAGATTTTGAAAATACGATTCTTGGAGAAAGATCTCTACTACTAGGAAGGTATTTCTATTTTCTAGCAGGAAATCTTCGTAACAAACAGCATCGATTGCTGGGCACAAAATTCTACTGACGTCTTTAAATACTGAAAGGCACCCATTAAGGACATGCCCTTTTCAAGCAGGAAGCCATCACTCTCATCCAAAAAAACAGATACCTTGCAGAGATAACAGATGAACTCTAGAACAGGAGACGCAAAAATCCATTCCTAACTTGATGATTTATAGAGCAAACAGAAATGCATAAAGAAAACTGTTATATTTAGCTGTATTGTCCAAGACTGCAACAAAACCTACTTTGATGCTGCTCTTTTTGATTAAAAGGAGATTATTTCTATTTTATTTGCTACACAAAAATTATAGCAATTAACCTGTGATACACAATTTATCATATGGCTTCAGAGCTTTAGTGAGGGACTTTTTGGATTGCCTCAGCTTGTTTAGTCTAACTCCCCTAGGACCACTTGAAAAACTGCTCAGGAATATTCTGCCTCAATACTTTTGCTGGTGATAACGGCTACGTAAGCGTTCCTCAGACAGATTTGGGAAGAGGAAACTGGAATGCTTCCACAACGCACACAGGGTTTGAGTATAGAACAGGAATAGGAATATCCATCCTGAACTAGTGGCTTACTTAAACTCTTTCATGGCAAAACCAGAGACTACAAACTTGTACTTCTCCTCTTTTCCTACTGAAAAAGAAAGCTTGTCCAAGTCATCCATTTCTACTTTGGTATACAGTGGAGACATAACATGAAATACAATGCAAGACACCTCAGAGTCTTATGTTAGAAGATGCTAACGACTTACATCCAAATATTAAAGTGGAAAAAAAAAAAGAAAAAAAAAAAGAATATAACTGGGTGGGGAAAAAGCCTACGTTCCTACTTCCTGACACTTCAGTTATGGTGCGGTTTGATGATGCAGCTAACCTGTCGGAACAGCTAGGGAACAGCCAGACAGGCAGTGCTGCTTCGACCCCGGCTATTGTGGCCCTGGAGCTGAGCGGCTGCTTTTCTGATCTTATGCCGAGTGAGTTCAGAGAGTTACAGACTGGCAGAGAGCCTCTAGGCACCAGGGGAAGAGCAAGACCACATCCTTTGCCATAGTCACGCCAGAAATGCTGGCGACAACTTGTTCGTGCCAACTACCATTTCTACAGTGTCCAATGCCTTCTGCCATAGGGTAATATTTATTTTTAGTAATTAAAAAGTTCGGTACTGCCAGGATTTGCCGCTAATGGTTAGTTTTCAGGCGTTGTAGAAGAGTCAAAACAAAATGGAGACTTATATAAAAAGGAAAGATAAAACAAATGTGAGGGAGAGTTATCAGGCAAACTATCTGGGTGGCAAAAGATAACATCTCCCAGTTTATTTTAGCATGCTAAGTTATCACTTTCCCCACGTGGGGTACTGATCAATGACACTCAAAAACTCAGCCAGCAGAAAAACTGACAGAAAAACAAAACACTGCTCAGAGGTATAATCCAACACTGGAGTGCCCAAATTATAATCCCACCCACCATAATTATACCTGAGATTTCCTGTCTGTAAAATGGTAAATTGCCCTTCCCTCCATGAATGTGGTGAGAATCGGTTCCCGTTTGCTTTCTCTCCCTGAGGAAGCAGATACATTTGATTTTAATTGCTTTTATTAGCAAAATATACCACACTTAGACTGTTTCAAAAAATGGACAAGAACAAGAGAAGGATGCAGGCCAAACTGCTGTTTGGCTACAGCTGCGCCAGGTGACAACAGCAATGCTGCAACCGCTCCTCCCTGTCCTGTGCTCAGAGACAACAGCTCCTTCCCATCTGTCAGCACAACTTCTTCTGTAATTATTCCCTAATGTAGTTCTGTCAAAGTGACCTGGTTTAGATATTAAGAATACCTGAGCTAATGTAGGCATCCTGAAATAACTGGTTTGGAGAGCAGCCACAAATGCGGTATTTTCTGACACATCTAAGAGGACTGCAGCTTTCAGCAGAGGACAACAAATACCTATGGGCAGGACAGGTATAATAACCTCTTCGTTCTGCTGCGGTCAGAAAAAGGACATGCAATCTTAACCCGCAATGAAAGATCTTTACTTCGGGTCAATAAAAGTAAGCATGAAATTCAAAAGGATGTCCAAAGCATTGTAATTTGGACACATTTGTAAACTCTATATAAGGCATACTCTGTATGTGTATGTGTGTATATATGTGTTATTTATATATATATACACACACACATAAAGATCATACTTTAACAGAAGATTTGAAGAGATTAAACTAAAGGTAGAGCTGTTGGGGGGGGCAACAAAAAAACAGAATGAGCAAAATAAACATATAAGTAGGCATGTAAATATTCAATGAGCGCTGCCTTGTTTATCATAAATCCATTTTCCATTCCCATCATGTTCCTCTCTGTACTCACATTCATTTCAGGCTAAATTAATTTAAAGTTAACAGAACAGAATCTATTTGACTTTATCTGTTGTCTGTAAAATATAGAAGGCCGCCTTCTGTTAGCTGAAGGCTATGTTTACACTAGTATTTGGTTCAGAGCAATAGCGCAATTTAGAAGCAAATCCTTCTTCCCTCCACACTATTCCCACTTACTGTGCAATGGTTTTGTTCACAGACCAGTTTTGGTATACATGATGTGGATTCTTTATAGAGAAATATAAACTGGACATGGAAAGGTACCAATGCAATGGTGTTGTCGGTTGTGCTTCAACCCCTAAGGGAGCACACAGGTCCAAGCAAATAACAGCTCTGAACAGTTTCAACACACATTGTGGCATTGATATTTGATCCTGAAAGGCTCCACTAAATCTAGTCCAAAATAAAAGTGCTGCAAAGCAGAATATGTAGAGGTGGGGGCCACAGCACCAACTGCTTCACTCTACTGATTTTCTCCAACTGAGCCAAGTTACTACCATAGACATTCCCCAATTCAGAGACTGGAGCTAGAATAAATGCAAGTCTTGCACACATGCATGTGCTACATGTGAACTGTCACCCTTGGTTAAACTGGAAACTGTTCTATGTACAAATGGGACCTAAATGATCATCCATAAGCAATCAGCAATGTTTATGAATAACTGTATCCTCTATTTATTACAATCTTGCAGAGGTCAACGATAAACAGTATTCAGATATTTCTTATTGTAAATAAAATAAATTCAATCTACATTAAAAAATGCAACTAATATACAGCAGTATGCAACACATGAAAACGGTTAAGTGCCAAGTTTTGCTTAAAGTAAAAGGAGAAAGTAGTTTTGTGAAGACAGTTATTCAAAAACAAATACGATGAGGATGTCAAAATACACCTGAAGCTCTGCAAAATGTGCACTAAAATCTTCAATGTACGCATTTTATTAGCAAATACATAATTTCCAATAGTATGACTTAACACCAGTTTAGAGCATTGCTCACTGCAGTTAGCACCAGCAGGTAAATTTTATAAACAGCTTAACACGCATATGTTCAGAATAGCAAAACCATAGTATTCTAAGATTTAAATTCAAATAACATCATTAAAAAATTACACTAGGATACTGTATAAATCCTAGAGTTCATCTTCACTGCAGGTCCGTGTTACTCCATTCGCCTGAGAGCAAACGTAAGCCTGCTGCCACATGCTCCTGGAGCTGACTGATTTGATTAGCAGGACAGAGTGATTGGATTAACAGTCGATAAACTGTTGTAAACTGAGACGCTGCATCCTTATAGCATGACTGGCCAGAGCGTCTATACGGTACAGGACTCTCTGCCTACGGTGATGACTGTAATACATATATATTGTTCTGGAAACCAGAGCTGTACAAAATAAGTATGGATCAGATGTGGGTGGATTATTGCCTTTCTGTCAAATTAGCTACAGCAGATGATACAGCTTGCGTGTTACTTTTGTGACAGCTCTGGGATGAGGGATGATACCTGATCTGGCCCAAGGCCTGCCAATACAGAGTTCACCCACTCGACTGTCTTCTGGCAATTGGGACCAGCAGGACAAGTTCATACAAGATCATCGCTTTACAACCCGCAGCCACTCCCAGCCTCCTTTTGAGGAAGCAGCGTGTGCAGTGAAGTTGGAACACATTCGTGTCTATGAACAGGAGTCACATAAAGGGCTAATACACTTCCAGTGGTCCTTCATGCTAGCAGTGCAATAAAGAGAACTGCATATCTCAACCCTCCTTCCAAAAATTAAATAACCATGCTAAAACAAATATTAAGATTTCTCTCTCCCCCCAGCTTTATTTCAATCAAAGACTGTCCATTCTTTTAGGATTCCTGGACACAAGTCATGCAAGATCTAACTTTGTGGCTATCTGCAACATTCAATTAATATACTGGCCTGCAAGTCATAATTAAAGTTTTAATTCACCCTCTGTATAAATTTCTAATCAAGTTGCCTATAAAAAGACAATTGTCTCAGTCAAGCTTGTAATTTATGACTTATATCCTTCCATAGAAAGACAATAGACAAAATAATTTAATTACCACATTCTCATCAACACCAATGGTTGCAGGGAATCACAGACGTGGCATGTGCCAATCCTGGCTGCACAGCCACCTCCTGAAAAGGCACTTTAGGAAGTTTTATGCCCTGTACTTACACTCAACAAACTGAGCATCACTGTACCTGCAGCTCCTTTATGATCTATTGAAAAGTACAGTTTGCAATCAGAGAAAAAGATCTTAGAAAGCCTTTTCCATAGAGGACACCAAGGAAGCTGGTGGGGAAGGAGAGCCTGTGACATAGTCACTTTGCTTTGGAGAAATAACTTACTGGAGAAGCAGTTTGCCTGAGATTTACTTCCTCACAAGTCACCACTGATGACTGATGCTAAAATGTCAGCATCACAGATCTTTCCAGATACAATTTACATAGAAATAATCACAGCAAGTGGTTGTGCAAGTTACAGCCTACTGCAGAATTTATCAACTGCCTTACCCTAACTATAATTATCTAGCTACTGCAAAAATGGTTAGAAAATCTTACTCTCGTCAACTCACTTTTCGTAACAGTGCTAAACTTTGATTTACAAAGATATGAGAGTGTCTTATAAATTTTCTATTTTGCACAAAAGCAGAATGAAAATACATGAAAAGTTGTCAATATTTGTACCAATAGTGAATATAAAAAAATGCCTGCAACAATGTATTCTTACCAAACATGCACTGTTTTCCTCCTTTTGAAATAAGAACAAGTAACATCAAATCGGTTTATCTTCTTAAATGGAAATGGCCCTAATCAGAAGAAACTATTAGAAACTACTAGCATTTGATTTAAGATATGCATTCTGAATGGTCAAAGCTATTACATAAGTATTGCTGTGTTATTCTCATAAAGTTATCAAAATGTTTCTCATCACTAGTTACTAGAAGATCTCAGCATCACCCACACATAGAATTCCAAAGGAAATTCTTCACATCTTCAATTAATTTGTAAAATCTATATCCCAGGAAGCAAATCCTGGATTTTTTTTCCCAGGGGTAAATATGCCACCTGCACTTGTCAAATTCTGCTGCTGGTATAGTACAGTTCAGTAACAATGAAATACAGAAGTGTATTTCACTTTCTTTCAAATTTGACTGGAAGGACAGGTGAGAGTTCCTTTCTCTCTACACATTTGTCTTTATACCTAGCCATGAAAGGTGCAGGTCCCAAACTTGGTGCAACCAACACTATCCCAAAGAAAAAAATATAGAAAATTGAAATGTATATTTATTATTGGCAACTCTGGCAACATGAAAGACAAATCTTTCACCCAAAGATGATCATGTTTTGGGATGTGATAATTTGGGAAAACATAGTAATAAATTAAAGCTACCTCACAGTAAGAGCCTCAACAGCTTGACTATTATTTACTTAACGTATAAGGCCAACAGAAATCATCACTTTATCCTTCAGCTAGAATAATACAGAGCAGCAGATGAAGAATTCATCAACATTAAGCATCAAGACTACAGACTTTTCCTTTCAAAGCAGGAGAAACTGAACCTTTGACAGTGCTCAATTACAAAGACTCTATAAAGGCAAATGACTGATAAAGATTCAAAGTATTTTATTTAAAAAGAATATCTTAAGGAGAGAGCAGGTCACATCAAAACCTCACTCCAAATATGTTAGAGAACACTTTGTCATGGCTAAGCAAACTTCAGAAACAGGAACTGTAACAAGAAAGAAGAGCAAGAAAATCACAGGACAGATGAAGAGGGAACTTGGTATGCTGTATGTAATTTATCAAATACCACTTAATTCTACAATAAAACTTTTATCTACCAAAATCAAATGAGGCTTTTCAGCAGCCTACTGCTTGCAGAAGGGAATGACATGAGTCTGCTGCTGTAGATCTCTTGACCAAACCTCAGTAAGAAGGGACATTAGACCTCACATAAGCTCTTAGAATCTTATTCAGTAGCACTCTCGTTTCTTTTTTCTCTTAGGGGTCCTGAGGTGCTTGTCCTAAGTAAAGACAGTCACAACAGCTTTCTTCGGAATCACTGCATCCGAGAAGGCACAATATGCACTTATGGCGTCCTACCAGGCTCCTCTCACCCTTGCACCAAAAGCTTATTTCAGCAAGACATAAGTCAAGCTTCTGGATACAAGACCATGACTGCATTTTTGTTTTCAAATACAGAAAAACACACTAAACAGTTCCAGAGCATAGTTAACAACATTACTTACTGGCTCTTTCTGTATTCCTTACCTCAATTCCAACACATCCTAGAAGAACGTACTGTATGACCACAGGTCCCCAGTCGCTCTGCCTGCAATATGATTTTTCTCAATACTTGATCTAATCCCATCTAGAAAAGCTGGTCATATGGAAATTTCCCCTAATTAATCAACCTCAGTGCTGCACAGCTGCCTCTTAGTTCTGACATTCTGTTTCTCTATGGGATTTATTAGCAGATGAACTATTTTTCCAGTTGGAAAAAGGCATTTCTCTGTTTTAGGTCTCAAGCCCCTCCATCTCCCGAGCTTCTAGTCTGAACCTAAATTCTTGTTTCTTACTTAATACCACTACAGCTTCCATGACTCCACTCTCCCATTTTCTTTTGGAACTGGGCTGTGGGGTACAAATAAAGCTGTGGGATCACTGGTAACTCTGGTTGGCAAAGATTCTTCCAGCTTGCAAGGTTTTAAAGTTTATTTGTGAAAAAACAGAAGTTTTATAACATTCTTCCAGTGTATACCTTCCTAACAAAAAAAAAATTCAGAGTACATACAAGTAAGTTTGTGATCTTTGGCATATAAAAGCTGGGTAGCAGCAACTTCTCTATTGCATGATTAACAAGAATTTCTGAAGTAATATAGATATGAAAACCTTCTTCAGAAGAATCTTCTATTTGCTATCCTCTGGAACGAAGTAAGATAAGGAAAAATACACACAGTTTCCAGAATCAGGTAATAAAATTTAAAAAGTTATTTGTTACTCAAGACACTTCTTCTTGCCCATTATTTTTGTCCAGAAAACATTGACTCAAAATTGGCTGTAGCATGAAGTAGCCATTGCACTCTTGATAAAACACTTAAAAACTATGCCGTTTAAGGTTACAACACAGACGTTTATGAAACCTAAACTATTTGTTCTGCAGATTTTGCCAATGCTCTTTAAAGTCTGTGGAAAGCCAGAGCTTCTTCCTAAAAAGAACCATGGCTGAAATCTTCATTGAGGCAGAAATGGCATGGCATTATAACTTGTTAAAGTCCACCCGCAAGAACAAAGGAACCAAGAGTTACCTTCTACAAGCACAAACTTCCTTCTCTACTTGCATTCAAGTCTTTCCCTCTGCAGAGATGTCACATAAAATAATCTGGCAACTTTCTATTATTACTACAAAATTATTGTAAGTAAACTACCACATGCTCTTTTGCAGAGGAAGGACATATCTTCCTGTATTTTCCACCAGATACGGATACTGTATGGCTTTTGGTGCATCCTCACCCACTTGCTGTACTCCCTTCTAAGATAATACTTCATCTGTTTAAGAGAGTAGTTCCTGGAAAAGAAAAAAAATCATCTCTCATGCCATCTCCTTCAGTCTCAGTTGCTTTTTATTCTTTTTCCTGTGTTTGTCCCTGTCTGAATCTGATACTGCTATTTGCAGTGCTTTTCCTAATCCCACTTCATAGTTTGCTCTCCAAATAACGCCTTGAGGATTATTTTCCTCTTCATTTTATACTGTAATGGCATATTGAACCCTTACTCATTTCTCTGGTTTCAACACTGAAGTAATTTGTAGAATACCCTGCAAAATAACACTGCTTTTATTTTTTTAAAAAATTAAAAATCATTACGTTCACTTTAATCTATGCACCTGTTCGTGGTACAGTCACTGTTCACAAACAGGTTTTTTTATTATAGAGAAAGTGTTTTAAGTTAGACCCAAACCTTTCTTTTTGCCTTAGTTATGTGTACAATTTCACCGACGGATCTCAAATTATTATTTCTATACTGTATAGACTGTAGAGAACAAATGGCTGTCTTACCTCTTTGTTTATGAAACACACAAATTCACTAATGTGTGTGTGGAGAATCAAGACTTAAGCATGCAATACACTGGGATCTATTTTCCCTTTCACTATGTCTTTTCATATTTAAAGTCAGTTTAAATACGCAGTGTAAGCGTGAACACTTTTCTACTTAAGACCTGTTTTTCACATGTAACATTTTAGCATTATTCCCCTTTCTCCATTAAAAAAAACCTGATATCCAAACTAATGCTACAAAAAGAATGTAAAAAGTCTCACGTAAAATTATCTTCACATTGCATCATAAGCATTATTTATGGATTGCCTGCACTGAGAAACGGACATCACAGGCCAGTGTCAACACTGGGGAGTTACCCTTCCGAAATAGTTACTGCCTCCCGAAACGCCTTTCCTGCAGAAGTAATGCCGGTTGGTTTCTTTGCACAAAGTCCTCAAATTCAGGAAATGCTCAGGCAAGGTCTAGCATGTTGGTCTTCCAAACTTCTAGCCTTGGTAATCCCTGCCTACGTAAAATAGAAATAATATATTTAGAAGCAAGGTGCCAAATTCCAGGAATATTGCATTATACTTATTTTGTCATAGTACAGTTCAGTAACATTGAAATATAGAGGTGTATTTCACTTTCTTTCAAATTTGACTGGAAGGACAGGTGAGAGTTCCTTTTTCTCTACATGTCTTCATACCTAGCATTATTACTGCATACCTATACTGCATCCAAAGAATTTATGCTGCAAATTGCTTGCCACAAGTCCATCTGTTTCTAGAAATAGTCACATTTTTTGAAAATCTTTTGAATTCAGGATCTTCTTTAAAACCAGATAATATCCCTTTTTTCAGGTGCTGGTAATTAGTCTAGTCATCTGTTGGCAATGTCCAGTAACACCTGTAAATTCAAAATAGCTAGTGGTTAACTTGAGTATGTTTTAAAACATACCTTTAAAAAAGATGCTTGCATATTAAAGGTCTTTTGCGATAGTTTATGATAGTTTTTTTAATACTTTAGCACCATAAAGTACAATTAGCGCTACTCAGCACAGGATTTAGTCTTATCTCTACAGTTACTCAAAAATTAAACTAAAATAATTGATATTGTTACTGTTACAGTGGTGCTACAAAGAAGAGAACTGAATCTCCAAAACAAATGCACAAATTTAGATGCAATCCAAAGCACTAATGATTTTGTAAAGGGATTTCCTGGAAACTGTGTCCAAACTGCTGCACTTTGTCATGTAGTTCATGAGCCTGCATCTTCCACACCTTGCTACTTGAGTAACACAAAGGTTCAGCTTTTTCCTTGCTATTTTTATTATTACTACTCAGTCACCAAGATATCTATCACTGATTAATTTAGACTTTGATTTTAAGGCTATGCTTTTCATTATATTGAGTGAGATTAGTCATGCCATTAATGTGAGAAAGATTTTTTTAATCTTAAATCACACAAACCGTTAAGCATTAGGTAAAGTTAAATATCCTTTAATAATTCCTTCAACTCTTTTTTTTTCTTTCAAAAAGTGCTTTCCTCCTAAAACTTTCTGGGTTTTGTTGGGGGTTTGTTGTTGTTGGTTTTGGTTTTTTTTTAAAGGCATGTTAGTAATACATGTACTACATTTCTGGGGGAATGTAAGATTTATTTAGGTTTTTTTCCCCCTCAACAGACAAGGTCTTAAAAAAAACCCTTCCTTGTTCTCATAATTATAATCCATGACAACAAACACCTTTGTTTCATATTCTGTTGAATCTGGAACAACTTGGCTCTCCTACTGCGAAGGACATAGATGATTCCTTCCTTCTGCAGAAAGTAACAATGTTATGAATTAAACTGGTGAATGGATCTGCCTAAAAATAAATACATCCCAAAATGTTTTGGTTTTCAGCTGGTTTATTGTGTAATCATACGCTTATATGATGGAAGTGGGACAGAGCAGGAAAAAAAAAAAAGTAAGCAGAGATAGAGCAGTGGTGAGTTTTTCTGGAATAACGAGAATGTGGAATTATGGTGAAGACTGCTGCAGTTCGGCAGCAGCATGGTTTACATGGGTTTGTCATGAACACAAAGAAAATTTAACCCTCAACCTGAAAAAAAATCAGAGATGAGGAAGTTACCCAAAGGAATGCATTATTTTTGGAGATTACTTTAAAGCCTGAATACTGAATTTATACGCATTAAAATAATTACAAATTGTATATAAGTATTAAGGATAATTGCATAATCAAGGATTCTTAAAGACTAATTAATTACATTTCATAGAATACTGGAAACTGTATGAATTAAAACCTTCCAATTTCTTCCTTGCATATGTTTGTCTTTCACTCCTTGTTTTTGAAATGCCTTCAATTATACGAGGATGATTTCACAGTTTTGAAAAGTCCGTCTCCTTCAAAAGCTTTTCTACTGAAAGTCTTTAATCATTTGTTTTATGACATGAATCTTTTCACAGTAATCAAGTACAATGTGGTGTCAAAACAAAGGATTAGGACTTTGTCTCTTCTTCTATGTATTGCTTACCCTGACTGCATGTTTAAAGAAGTCTTGTTTTCTAACAACTAAAACAGAGGATAAGTAAAAATGAAACCATCCCAATCCAGAAAAATAAAAGAAACAAAATTTGGCAAGGAACCTATATCAGTACTCCCCATAAATGCAAGAAGGGTTATGAAAAGTTTTTATTTTGTTCTGTAGACACAATATCATTTTAACTCATCATCTCACATTTAGAAATAATTATTCAAGGGCCAGATTGGAATCTTCATTCAGAGAGCCCCGTTTCAAAAAAAAAAAACAATGCATGACTGCTTCCAAACTGCAAAAGCATTTAAGTCAAGTTTTGGGGTTTTTTTTAATCCAGATATTCAGATGCCAATTTCTGAATGACATTATTTGTCTTGATGCTTCCAGAACTCTGTGACATCTCACTGGAGTGAGGAGGAAGGGAAGAGAAACAGACTCCTCTTTAATCCTAAAGGATAAAGTTACTGATGAATGTGAAATTTCATTTCAGGTTCCACAAACAGCGAGTGTCGCTTTTCAAAAGAAATCTGGGGGAAAACGGTTTACTACTTCTAAAGGATTTTGTATGTGTCTGTGTGTATGTACCTTAAAGACACCCTGCTAACAGTACCTTAACTTATAATGGGATGCTTTTTTTCCTACCTACCAGTCTATGATGGGATATGAAATAGAGATACTCTCGCAGACCAACTACTGCTAGAGCAGACATTTATTCCGCCTTTCTTTTTTAGCTTAACATTATGAGAGTGACAGCCCTTTTGTTGAGTGTAACGTGTGTACTAGAAGCAGTGTAAGCTTTCTTCTGCCGTCAGCTATAACTGTTTTAACCAGCCTCCTTAAACCCTAAAACGCTGCCATTAAATTGTGTCTTACACCTTCACAGCTTTCCAAGTGCCAGTATCCTGTCTGGACCAAGGCATCCACTTTGCAGTCTACACCACCATTCCTCCCCATGCCCCCCCCAAAAAAAATCAGATTCACCAGTGTTTCCTTTTCCCTCCAAGGTTTTATCCAAGGCAGCATATGTTTACAGTGTTATGCTTACTACTGCTGTTTTAGATGTGACCATCAGTTTGGATAAGGGAGTATTTGGATACCATGATGGATAGTCTATTCACGTGATCAGATTGACTTACTAATACTTGGATCTAGCAACCACGAATAGATTATATTTTGAAGAAGAGTGATATGTGCATTTGTGTAAAAAGGGAGGGAAACTGAGAATTCAAAATACTGTCACAAATTAGGGAAGTTATTCTTACAAAGTGGAGTAAGTTCTTACTTGAAAAAAAAAATATTAAGACTTAAAAAAATAAAAATCCTATTAAAAGTTGCCACCAAATTTAGATAAATTCAGTTTGACAGATAAAATTAGGAGAAATAAGATGGCAATGACTGACCATGGAAGTACATTTTGCGGTATTATTTGACATTTTAATAATTTTAATTGAAAATACATTTAACTGTTACTGATTACTGTTATTGATTATTGGGGGAGAGGATTTACTTTGTACTACACAGCAGTAATACAAATATAAAATTAAATTGCTGTAATTCTAGTTATCAAAGAGTTTGGAGCCAGTTCTGAAGCATGAAAGTGGTAATATCCAGAATTAAAGAGAAATCCTTCAAGACTTCCCTAAACTAACAGCTGAAATTAAGGTTCTGCTGACTGTATTAAAAATTTAAGTGTCTATGGGGTGGAAATGCTCATGTTTTATATGGGTGGGGGTGGACAGACAAGACAAACAACTTTACAATCCATCTTCCTAGAACAGATGGTACTCTGAGGGGCTTCACTTCTGAACTCCTGGTATTTGCAAGGATTGGTAAGTTGAGCTACACTACTCTATGTGTAAAACTGAATCCTCTGCTGAAACAGGCTTTAGATCTCAAAGTCTCTAGGCAGATCTTTATGAGGACCAGTGGTCTTCTGAGTTTGCTTTTGTCTTATCCTTTTTCCAACCTCACCTCACCTCACCTCGCCCCAAAATAAATCTAAAGCACCATCTTTTTTTGTACTTCCCAGCACCGCTGGGTTCTTGCTTAAACAACTCATCACAAACATGAAAACATTGAACTCTGGGGACCAGACCTTTTTCCAACCTGGAAAACCCCAAAACACAATTAATGAACTTTTTGAAGTTTACTTGAATTCCTCAAGTACTGCATGATATAAACCCGAAAACTATCCATACTGCATGTGCAATTGTCTCTCCATCTATTTTGGGATCAGATGATCTCAAGTGACAAGAACTATAAGAAGTTTGCAACTGTTTCCAAAGAAGGAAAAACTAAGCAGACCTGACGCTTCAGTCTGGGGAAGAGATGAATGAGGTTAAGAGGTATATGAAATGATGAATAAGAAAAGGAATAGGAACTATTTCTTATACTTCCCATAACAACAACAACAACAAAAAGCAGGGGATACCTAGTGGAAAAAAGAATAAACAAATACTATATTTTTATTTAAAAATAAAACCAAGTTGCAGAACATATTGCCACATCACACAGTGGAGAGACTAAACAAATTTATAAACTATAGATCCGTTATAGATTACTGAGTGCAAACTGTAGCTCAGGAAGCTCTTAAATTACTGTTTCCCAGTAACAAGAAGGGTATGCCAAAGGACGAGTCACTCTGTGCTGTCTTATTATTCTTTATCCGCACACTATGGTCATTTCAAGACAAGACACTACCTAGGTGGATCTTCAGGCTAGTCCAGTAGAGCATCTCTTACATCAAAAGCCACTCAGTAGTTTTAAGAAGTAGAAAGATGAGGATTAATACTTCATTGACAACAGGGTAAAGATGCTTTATGGAAAAGCCAAGGCCACCAGCAGATCAAGTGCTTGAACTGAAGTAGTAGCCCTTATGTTCTGTATCAGTCAGACCAGTGACACTTTAGAGTCAGGGTTACAGAGGCAGTTTGGAAAGTATAGGCAACATAAAGGTAACTAGTTATTAAATTTAAATGTTGTCAGGAATTTTTCAAAATAAATATTTTCTTATCAGTAAGGCAGTTTTCATTAAATCAATGTTTCCACGGGGAATTTCAGTTCTCCTGAAAGTTTTATTTTCTCCAGTCAACAAAATCATAAGACACTTTTTCATTCTTTGTCTGATCCGAGTTGGAACATCTCCACATGATATTTAACACAAGTCAATGCACTCTAATGTAATTCAAAACCAATTTAACTTCCTTTTCTTACAAAAGTCGACATGATGGCCTCTCCTTGGACCTCCTAAAGCCCCCACTCTTTTCAGAGGATCACAAGCCCTTCCTCAGAAGATGATGCAATTCTTCACATTATGCAGGCATGCCTCCTACCTGCCTGTGCAGGAAGCACAAGAGAGACATAAGTCTCAGTTCATTCTGGGAGAAACAACTTGGCCAAAGATCCCGGCTCATTTGGGTAAATAATATGTTGAGGTTCCTAAATGACAACACCCTGAAGACGATATGCCACAGTGGTGAAATGCAGGTTGAAGTATCAAAAGTCAGCTCAACTCCAGCATTCCCAAGAAAAGACAAGATGAGAAGTTCTGCTGTCAAAAAGTTAATTTCAATTGACTTCCGCCAAGAAAAAGCCCAACCATCCTCTGTTGTTTCCTCCCAAACCCTCCAAACCCAAACAAATCCTGTTTGTC
This sequence comes from Nipponia nippon, assembly GCF_047370975.1. Classification (NCBI taxonomy): domain Eukaryota; kingdom Metazoa; phylum Chordata; class Aves; order Pelecaniformes; family Threskiornithidae; genus Nipponia; species Nipponia nippon. The sequence goes on along the minus strand of NW_028262290.1, from coordinate 93,583,864 downwards.
AGAATTTCCCCATGTTGGAAATTCTAAGTTTTAGCTAGCTCTTCACAGAAATGCTTTCAGTGAGGACCCTGATATTTGAAGGTTAATTAGCTTCCAAGAGGGCAAAGCATAGGACACTTGAAAACATGTAACACTTTTAGAGTAGAAAGCCACAATACAGGTAAGATCCGGATTACCCCAGACACCAAAAGTGACGTGTTCTATACATACACAGCCTGCTACAGTCTCCGGATTTAACACCCTCAATGGAATTCAACCATACCCTACATCAAGGTGATATTCGGGCAATCACATAGCTAGGATACCAATGCCAGAGATATGGGGTAACGCAAAAGCCTTGCCTTCTAAACTAAAACAAAACAAACCACACAACCCCCCCCCCCCACATTTCCATAAGAATACGTTAAAAATACCAGCATAACTGAGACAGTGGTGTCTAACTGTGCTGGTTTTGGCTGGGATAGAGTTAATTTTCTTCATGGTAGCTAGTATGGGGCTATGTTTTGGATTTGTGCTGAAAATGGTCTTGATAATACAGGGATGTTTTTGTTATTGGTGGGCAGTGCCTACGCAGAGTCAAGGCCTTTTCTGCTTCTCACCCCACCCCACCAGTGAGTAGGCTGGGGGTGCACAAGGAGTTGGGAGGGGACACAGCCGGGACAGCTGACCCCAACTGACCAAAGGGCTATTCCACACCACATGACGTCATGCTCAGCATATAAAGCTGGAGGAAGAGGAAGGAAGGGGGGGACATTTGGAGTGATGGCGTTTGTCTTCTCAAGTAACTGTCAATGTGTGATGGAGCCCTGCTTTCCTGGGGATGGCTGAGCACCTGCCTGCCCATGGGAAGGAGTGAATGAATTCCTTGCTTTGCTTTGCCTGCGAGCATGGCTTTTGCTTTACTTATTAAACTGTCTTTATCTCAACCCACGAGTTTTCTCACTTTCACTCTTCTGATTCTCTCCCCCATCCCACAGGAGGGGAGTGAGTGAGCGGCTGGGTGGTGCTTAGCTGCCCACCAGGTTAAACCACAACACTAACACAATGATACAAGGTACTTTTCTTTTGCTATAGGCGCTGGTGCCAATTTAAGTAGTCCCTGCTCTTTGGACCCCCCTGCCCCCCAACAGTAGCACAGGGTTTTTTAGCTACATAATGAACCAGTCTGGAAACAGATCCAGCTTTAAAATATCCCAATAAAGAAAAAAAATGTTTAAAACTTAAATTGGTTTCCAGTATTACGTTGTGCCATTACTGCTCAACATCTTTGCCATGTACAGGGGCAGGAAGGAGCAGCCAGGCACAGGAAAAGAACTTTTCTGCTTTTTGTGGCACCAGTGCTAACTTATGCCAACGTAACATTAATTTTAGCTGTGGTCTGATGGAACAGAATGAAGGTCTACAGATGCTTACGGTAAGGTGTTATGCTGCAGGTAAATTATAAACTATCACTGAAACAGGCAGTCATAATTTCACTATTACTCTTCCCCATCCCTTATATCAATTATAGGGATATTGCAGCTCCTGAAGAATCAGTTTAGTTACTTTAATCAGTGGAAAGCTAGTCATTCTGGGGAATAACTGGCTTATTTTTCCTTTTATTCTTTTTTGTTTTCTAGCAGCTAACAGGCATCAGAAAGGCTTTTTGAATTGCTTTGAAACCAAGAACTTTGACAGTAACTAGATGATGAAACCGAAACAGAGAAAGGTCTTCTTCAAAAAGGACAGCTGGGTCCAGCTGAGACCTTGTTGTTGGGTTTGATGGCCTTTGCATCAGCTATAGTTTCCACTTTAAGACAGCTCTTCCCTGGAGTTGCAAGCTGTCTCTTCTGCTTGATGTGATTTGACAAACCCTGTAAGACTGTAAGAAGAAATGGCACCACTCAGTGATAATCAATCACAACCATTCTTGTGCAGACAGGAAGATGGCCAAAGACTTCTTGTAGTGGGTCATGGAACATTTTGTCCCACTGTCACAATATATTCTGTCTTACAGCCTGTTTTTATCTTCTCTCTTCTCTTTTCCTCTCTTCCTCCCCACAATTAACTGCCTCCTAATAACTGAGCCCATTGAAGATTAACTAAATGATTAAGTACTACAATGTTCCCACCCATTCAGCAAATAAAGCCAAACCCTTAGAAAGGTCGTTTCATCACATCACCTAGCCATTTCTCTGGCTTTCCTACAAGGCAAGTTTCATGACAACAACTTTCTGCCACAGTCCCACTCTCCCCACCCCCAGGGCGTCCCAGACCCTTCCCTTGGGAATAGCACTGGAGTTCATCTGATCTCAGAGGCAGAGGATTCAGGAACCTTTTACCCCCTGTACCCTCACCTGGTATAAAACTCACCAGCTCTCCGAATTGCATCACCAATAGATCAGCTCATCTGCAGCACTCATACAAGGCAGGAAACTGTAGTTTGAGACGGGTCAAAAGGGAAACCACAGAGAGTCCCCGCTCAGCTCAGCTTAAAAGCTGCAATGGAAATGCGCCCTGAAGCTGTTCATCTCCATCTCCTATTGTTCGGATACTCGGGTCCAGCCCCCGGTAATTGAGGACCTTTTCAAACCAGGAGTCTCCTGACTCGTGAGTCATCCTACACTTTGCTGGGTAGTTAACTCCACACTTGCTTTCTCAAATCAGCTGAATGAGTTTGGTAGGGGGTTTTTTAGTGTTGGTTATCAGAAAAAAACCCTAACAACTGCATGCAGAAAATAAGAAATAAACCAAACCACATCAAACAGAAAGCCAAAGTTAAAGGAGAAAATAGAAGAATGTCTCAGGTACTACAAATGGGTTTGAACAAAGTTCAGCTAGCTCTTGCTCAACCTGCTTTTTAAATTTACTTTTCCCACTCTAGCCTTCTCTTCATCTAGCCACTAATCAAATTTACTTTAACTCAAATTTGTTTCCACCTTCTTTCCTGCTCCTTTTTAACTCCCCTGCACGCACACACAAAATGGAAATGAATCAGATCAATGTAGTGAGAGTTGCTTTCTCCAGCTCAGTTCAATGGCCTTTTTATTCCTTCTCTTCAACCATATCTGCAGCTTCCAAAGATTCAGGGTCCAGTTTTGTTTCTCTCTTTCATTACATTTGGGGAACAAATCCTTTATGATTCAGTTTGTTCAATTCTTCTTCCTGGGTATACCCTTCCCTGCTGCACCAGGTAGGTGCTTTAACAAGAATGAATAAACTTGGAGGCATGGGAGCCGCTGAATGGATTCGTTGGAAGAAAAAAAATGAACAAAAAACCAAACAAAACTAAGACCACCACAGATTTTAATCCTGGTTTAAATCAAGGTTTTCCACTTGCTTGAATCTTACATTTTAACAGCAACTGCATCCTACATTTTAAGGAAAGGCCCATTTTCATTGGTTGGTATTGTTAAGTCAAAATGATGAACACCATCTTTTAACCAAAGCTGGCAGGTTTTGCTGAACAGGACGATACATCACTCACATTTATGAGTGTGATGATAAAGGTGTGAAAAGATTTAACTGATTTTTTTTATTCAGCCAAGAAATGCACCATTCTTAATCCTAAAAGAATTAAGGAGACCCTGAATGTCCACGGTTTTATTTATAACTTACTGAATTTTTATTTGGATGTAACCTAAAATTTAACTACAGTGCATGAAGCTTACTTTTCTGATTGTTTATTTTAGTATTATTTAACTAAAAATAGGTTATGCACTTAAATACATGGTTGTTCTTTGGGTTTTGTTTTTTGTTTGTTTGATTTTGTTTTTTACTTAACATAATCTTATTATAAATTGTTTTGAGAAAATAATCAGTAGCAGGGAGCTAAACTTGATTTTGTGTTTATGCTTAATGATTTCGGAAGTAAAATATCTTAACTCATACCTATTCTTTTATTTAGACAGGAATATATAAGACATTGATTTCTGAAATCCAAAATGTTTTCTTAGCTTTTAATAAGTTACTCAATTAATTGAGATGGTTGAATAAACTGAAATGAAGAAAGTATCTCTGTGCATCTATAAAAAGTTTGCTACTACTGCTAAGAATGGATTAGGTACTTAAAACTCAAGTTTACTTAAGCTCAGCCCATGACTGATCCAGTGATGTAATTCTCTGGCAGCAAAACACACAGTATTTTATACTTTTCTGTAGTTTTCTGTACCTTGGTAGGTTATAGAAAGTTCAGCCTTTTACAGTGTATCATATTTTAAGTATGTTTTTCAATAAAGTTAAATACTTATTTAAAAATACACCTAGCCATATCATCTCATATTCAGAATTTTATATTAATCTGTATCTTATTTGCTTATCTATCACAATATTGTTACTTTCGTGTTCTGTGAAGAAGAGATTTTTTTAAATTCCTCAGATTCAGTGTTCTTACAGCTACCCAAGAGTTACTGTATCTGTTAAATGTTATTACTTCACTGCCTAAGCCTCTCTCTCCAGAAAAAGAGAAGTTATAGTAGTAAACATTGGCTAAATTAAACTCAGACCAAATTCTAAATTTAAAAAACAGTTTCAGCCAATTTTTTAGACTAGCAGTGGGGATCTGCTAATGTACAACAGCTGGGGACAGCTATTTAAATCTAGGAAATGAACAGCTTCATTAGGCAAGTATGTTAAGGAACACGAGGAGCCCCAAGTACAGTATATGAGGATTCATTCAGATAACAATTTTCAGATCTGGGAATCAACATATGCTCCTTTCACATATTATTGTGAAGTGTAACTGATACATGTACACCTGTGTAACTGCTTCCGGCCTAAAAATCTACATACATACACATTTCAGACATGAAAAAAACAATTTGTTTTAATAGATCTTAAAATTGTTTGGGAAAAAAAGTTCAGTCTAAAGGTCTGTTTGCCTGAATATGCATTTTCCACATAAGTAAAAGTTGCAGGATTTGCTTTGCATTCTTTTAGAAAATAGAAGTAACTTAGCAAGGCATCAGCATTTACTTTATTCTGAATTGTTTCCAAAAAACTCTCCTTAATGGTGGATCCAGATACAATGGATCAAATGACAACAGTACTTGCTTTTGTATTTAAAGATTAGTGTGAGAGCAAAGGGTCAAAGGTAAATATATTCAATTTTAACCACCAAGTTTTACATTTAGTGGTGTGGTTTAATCATGGCAATGCAGTTTGCAAGATATTTTGCTGACTACCAACAATGCTAATGCGTCAAAATCAGCAGAAACAGATCTTACTGTGACACCAGATAAAAAAATGCTCAGCTTGGCACCTGCCAAACAACTTGAAATCCTGCTGGTAAGCACTTAGTTACATAGTTGATCCAAAAAAATTTAAGATACAGTAAGAGAAGGAAAAGGGCAGAGCAGACAAGAGGGTCAACAGAAAGGAACAATTAAGAGTATACTCTGAAAAAGAGCATTATTTAAAGGACAACTCTGCATCCCTCGCTGTGTTCAGTTCTCAAGGTGGAAGAATAGACAGTATTTTTTTTTAATAAGGGCTTAAGGAAATAACGTTTGAGAATAAGGATTCAAGCAGAAGCAAAGTAAACAGAGGGTGAGGATTAGGATAGAACAAAGGATACAGAGGTTGCACGTAGAAAGTACTGTACAGTCGTTTCATCAATAAGACAAGCAGGTGGCTTTTTAGCACTATGTGCAATAACAAATTTGAAAGTGACTTGGAGTAGAAGGCGGGAGTAAAATGGTCAAATGGAAAAGCAGGAAAAGCACTGTGGATGAAGAAGCAGGCCACAGCACTGCAAGCGTAGCTGTTAAGACAGTTGCCTGGCTGATGCTCAGCAGTACAGTGGTTTGAGACTCTAGATGCTAGCTCCTGGCTAAATTCAGTCAGGACTCACAAAGGATCAAGGATGTGCTTAAACCCCAGGGAAGACTGCAGTCTAGTAGATACGCTCAGACTACAAGTAACACTCAGATTTCACTGAAGTCTATGCAAAACTCAACTGCTCAAGATGTGTGTAAAAACAATTTAAGCAATTCTGAAAAAATTAAATGAGGAAAAGGGACATTTCGAGAAACAGCACTACACCATCACTTAGTTTTTTTCTTAGGCTAAACAAGAATTATTCCTACAGTGGAACTGGACAGCATTGAAATTATCACCTTCTTTAAGTATTGCCTTCCAAAGGCAGCTTTTTTCTCAAGAAAAGCGGATGGACATTCTGAAGTATCTTTATGGTGGTGCAATACATTCTTCTGAACCCCTCCTTCACCCAGCAACCAGTCTAAGGTCAGAACTTTAGTTCTCAACATAAAAGAATGTTTCTCATTATTTGCCTCACAGTACAATCCTTACTGTGATTCCCAGCTTAAGGATGTAGTATAGGTGTAAACAGGTAGATGGACAACTATACTTCATCAAACTTTCCCATAATCTGACACTGGGCAGAGATTACGGTACCTTCCAGTAATCTTTAGCGCCTTCTTTATTTTATTATGAAGATTATGAAGCTTTTTTGAGCAATATTCCTCCACAGCACTAAGTGCACTTGGAGAACACAGTATTCTTGAGAGGGTTTCTCTGATTCCAAGACTGTATGCAAACAAATTATTAAAGACAAAACAATTACACGAAGAAAGGAAGTTTCCTTGGGAAGGAAATGGAGGAGTAAGATTCAGAAGCCTTATAAAGCATCTGACCGAGCCTCCAGGACAAAACAATTTTTTATACCACTGCAAAAATAAGACAGCTTTGCAAGCAATCTTTTGCCACCTCTCCATGTACATGTTACCACTGGGACCTAGACTGTCTTTCTTTGAGAGGACGTATAAACTCAAGGGCAGAATTTAAGGAGGTACTAAGTGCTAGCAGTGAAAAAGTAATCTAGTACTCTTGATTTGCTCTTAGAGGAGGTCGCCGACCTGCCTCAAACAGCACCACAATTACAAAGCATTTAGAGGCCAATTTATTCCTTTTGAAAGCCAAATGAGAGAATGTGAAAGAGCTACTTCAACACTCTGTTTTGTTTTCTATGAAAAAATTAGAAAAATATGGGAGAAAAGGACAACAGAAAGACCACTTACAGCCAGATGTTCAAGCTGAGAATTCATCTTACTGAGAATGAACAGAAGCCCTTTAACGGCAACTTGCAGGAAAGTGTTACCCATTGGGTGACCTGCTACCTGCTCATCCTTGCTTCCTTCCTTTTAAGAATCTTTTTTAAAATGAAAAAGGAAAAAAAAAAAAAAAAAAAAAAAAGGACACGTTTTTCTTATAGTTCCCTTCTGTTTCTCCCCCATCTCTGTGCTGGCATAGTTGTTGTACAGATGCATATTGTACCCATTCGGAGAACTAATTCTGCTGAGAAGCAAACCAGGATAATATTTATGTTTTAGCTGAATTTCTGGACCTAGTTCACATTCAGCCATAAAAACAGATGAGGTAGCACAATGGAAGAGAGCACACTGGAAAAAAATCCCCCAAAACCAAATGTCGCCTCCCCCCACACCATTCCTGCCGCAGTACTGACTTAATACATATGAAAACTACAGCCTAACACTCAGATGGGGAAACACTAGTTTTATATCAAGGGAATAGAGAAATATAGGGAGACTAAAGGCCAACACCACCCCTGCCCCTACATAAACCCCAAAGGAACCTGATCATCATTGTCCTCTGCAGTTTTCCAAAGAGCACAAAGTGAGTCAAAAGACCACCTGGCTCCTTTCCTGGGCTAGCAGCTTGTCCCCCACACAGACAGCAACAGACACCACGAGAAGATGGTGCTCCCCACAATGAACTGTTCCACACCGTTCCTTGGGACTCCCCAAAATGAACTGTTCCACACCGTTCCTTGTTCCTCTGCTTCAGAACAAAGTATCCTAAACCGCAGCCGAGCAGGTTGTTGTGCTGGACACTGCCCACAGAGATACCCCCAGGCAAGCTTCAAATGCAGGATTAGACTGCTGTTCTGTAAGACTGTATCAAATAGGTAAAGTGATGGGGGGCTGCCTTCGGCTTACCACTTGTAAGCATCAGCCCGACCTTGCTCACGCTGCAGCAGTCAAAATCAGCCCTTTATGTTGCTTTGTTTCTCATACCAGGGAAGTTTTTAGACATATGTTGGTTCACAACGAAGGATCGGAAAATCACGTGTCTGAAACATTAACCAGTATTCCTCTAGAACTGTATTTCTAAACAATTGTTTTGGGCATTTTTAAAGCAGGCTTATTTCTGGAAATACCAACACGCAGGACTGAGTCATACACATCACTTGTGGTTGGCTGAGAACTGTCTGCTGATATCAAGAATTGTCAAGGTATTTTCAAAGTCAGCAAAGCACAACCAAAAGGTACCAAGTCCAAAATGCATGGAGTTCTTTTGATGTATGGCATAAGTGGGATATTTCTGAGAAACATTTGCACTCTGTGTTCTTGGGAATATGAATGGAAAAATTTACACATAGATAGCTGTGAACGGTAGGACTGATTATGTAAAACGTCGTTCTCTGAAGGGGGCAGAGGCCCTGAGGCAGAAGGTAATTCAAATGAAAAATTCCTCCCTCAGTGATGACATCAGTTTTTAGCATTTTGCTGGGGACATGTGTGGTGGTGCGCTCCTGTCAATATTCTGATGTCTAAGCCTTTCCATCAGTGGGGTGAGGGCTTTGTATTATGTCTTGATCGTCACAATTTGAAATCCATCAAGGCAGAAAACTTTTAGTTGTATAAGAAAGACCAATTTTTGTGTGGTCAAGTAATTTCCAAACTGAACAGCTAAAAGGAATTGGTAAGGAAGTGAAAAAGATCAGAAACTGACAAAAATCCTCTGGTTTTATTTCCATGTATCTACTAACAAACATACCTCCCAAATAGAAGATTTTCCTGTTAGAAGAGGTGCAGAGGACAAGCACTGCTGCAGCTGACAGTGAATACACAGTTCTGAATTTATGTGTAGATTAGCACTATGTACCATGAGAAAAAAAGTAGTCTACTGTTTAACGTTACTGTCAGCACTCTCAGAACTGTTATTACCAGGACAACAAAGAGACCTTTCTCTTTTCATACAGTTGGTTTTCAATTGCTCAGCCCAATTATAAAATCTTGTGCTTTTACAAAGCAGGCACCAGAGGGAGACCTGCACTTTAGTTCAACTATGAAATAATGCTGGCAGGAGTCATTCAAAAGTGGAGAATCAAAGCCTCTTGGCCAATATACCCTAGGTGGTTCCGGGTGAAATTGTGGCTAATGGGAACGCTCAGAGAGGGACTGGTGTTGGCAGTCCTCTCTTTTTTAATGGCTCAAAAAACTTAAGAGTGCTCCATGAAGAAAAGCAGGTGCCCAAATTTCAGGCTGTAGATGAGCATACCTCAACCAGTTTGGGCATAGCTGGGAAAGACCTGCTCTTTGCCACCCATGCCCCCAGCTTATCATCACATCCTGCTGACGGTTACCACTTCTCAAATCTTCTGGCTGAGCTGCATATATAAGAACTCCCTAAACATGTCAGTCAAAATAAGCTAGATCAGCTTAAGTAATTTAAATAACAAATCTTTCCTAACATGGCTCAATTTGACCGAATTGGATTAGGGAGAGCTCCCATGAGCAGCTCAGCTAGCAGACCAGAGAGGGCAGTAACCCCAGACAGAGGGCAGCGATGAATGCTTTGGGGTGGACTTGCTCTTCCATTGACAAAGCTACTGCTGAAGGACTGTAAATATATATATTGTAGGCAGGTTGCTATTGTTTTCTAAGCCTGATAAGAGTCAGCAAGAGAAGCTATATGGACAGGAAATACATTATTCTCTTAAAAACGGGTACTCTTAAGCTCAAGTGGGGAAGGACAGGGGACCATGGCTTCTAGGAAGCAGGCAAGAGCCCAGAAAATTGATCCCGTGCACATGGAGTCAAGCACACTAACTGGAATCCATGTTCACAAAGAAAACCAAAATCATTATTATGAATTACAGGTCTGTTGGTATGGAAAAAAACTACCGACTCCTTACCTGTATAGCTGGATACAAGGTTTACACTTATGATAATCAAAAGGGTTATTGATGGGAATATAGAAGTGGTCATGAGAAGTACTCCCCCTACCGCATAATTTTTCTTATTATCCAAAGGGCAAAAAACATCAACAAAATCATCAGCTCGTCATACGCATTCCAAGTTACGAAACTTCTTGAACAACAAAGGAGCAACAAATAAGGAGCAAATTCTAGAAGAAAACCAGAATTTGACTCTGCTCTCTTGTGATGAAACAACAGGCAGTCTTAGTCAATAAATTTCTAGGAAGTTTGTTTTTTAACTTCCAGATTGAGAAGCTGGGCTTCGCATTTTTGTTTTAAGTAGATACAACTCAAGTTTTTAATGAACAAATTCATTCTATATGCTTCCAACTACAAAAACATCGGTACTTCAACTACAAAGTTATTATACCTTTAATATAATTTCGCATGCTACTTTAAAGATATTAGAGATATAGGGGAGTTGGTAGAGAAATAATGCCAAATTTAAAGTTTGCTTACAATGGCAGTCTCTTTCAGAAGTTACACCACTTCCAAAGCTGCCAGCAGCTTCTGAAACTCAGCAGATTGAACTGTCCAAGGATGCTTTTCCACTGCTGCTTCAAGCAACAATCATGGGGTTGCCAAAATTTAAACCGAACCTGCTCTTGGAGAAAATCTGGCCTCAAACTAACTCTATTAAGCAAAACAGGAGAAAAAAAAAAAGTGGGGGGTTGTAAAGGAGAAGAATTTTCAGATGGATAAACTCCCTAAACTGACACTGTGTGAAATCTGGATGTCAGGGTTGGTAGAGGGAACACTCAGCTGAGGAGGCGGGGGGAAGGCAGGATATCAACATACATCGCCTTGGAAATACGTGGGAATCTCTAGACCTTGAGAATAAGGACAAACAGGAGAACCTAAACATGTCAGTACCACGGTGTTGCTCATGGCTTACGCATCTCTCCTGGGAGCACCAAAGGGGAAGTACCCCTTCCCACCTAATTCATCAGAAAGGGTAGATTAGCTGTGCACCTTCTAGTTCTCTTTTAATTACGACTGCAAACGGTTTTCTTCCCTGACCACAGGACCCATGATCCAGTCTGCGCACAAATTAGATACAAAGAAAGAGAAATAAGAACTCACAGGCAACCATAAATCTGGCATTTCCTCAATCTAGAGTGTTTGAATTTGTGACGTAAATAACAGTCTTTTTACGATGTGGTATAAAATCTATAAAGGAGGAAAAAAAAAAAAAAAAAAGAAAAGATGCTCAGACATAGCCCTTGCCCTAGAGAGCTCATAATCCTCCTCCTTGCAGGGGTGCAAGAGTTTTATCAGATTTATCAAGTATATATGAACAAGGGGCTAACCTAAATGTGGTTTCTTTATAGGCAAATGTCTTTATCAGGCAAGCAAAAGTAATTATCTCATAATTTGGTGGGAGCTGAACTTGAAATATCTTTTTTTTGTGGTAACACATATGAATTGCCGGTTAACTGTATCACAGAGTGGACTGGGTGTAGTTTCAGTTATATTGTATCACTTTTTTCTTTTTTTTTTATCAGTCAAATAGTCTTTCTAAGACATGTCAAATTAGTTATTTAAAAAGTTACAGTGAACTACCAAAATGTGCCCTAACATAAGGAATGTTTGTGTGCATGGCTACACTTCCTAGCTCATTTCCATGAATAATATTCAAAGGTAGTCTGATCTATTCTCAGCCTGCCACCAAATCATCAAGCAAGTTATCATGAAATTTAGCACATTGTGCCTGCCTTCCATTTTCCCACAAACCCATTAGGCATGGGCACATGGAAGTGGTGGAAAGAAGAAGGAAAAGATTAGGCCTGACCAAATTTCATCATTTAGAGAGATACAGTGACGTTACTCACTAATTGCAAAAGTGGAAAAGAAACCAAATTCATAGAGCTTTGCACTCCATGCAATTCATAGTTGTTTCTCCTATTTGGGTCATGTTTTCCTAAAAAGCGTGAGAAGCTAAAGCCACATTACAAGGAAGGGCATGACAATTAAAGAGGTAAGATGCTTGTTTTCTTCCCAAAGGATACAGTACACACTTATGTACATACACAGAGTAAGCATAAACTCTGTATCATGTCCCAAAGAAATCATATAGAATTTAGATACACAATATGCAATCTCAAGAGGCATATCACAAAACAACATTCAGAGATTGCCACAAAGAACTACCTAGATACATAAGCCTGTCTACTAAGTGATGCCCATTTTTAAAGTTAAAATAGATTTTCCTTGATATACCACTTTCCATCATACTGTCTTTGAAAAATGAGATATTTTAAATCTAAGATAAGCATAGGTCTTGAAAACAGCATTTCATTCCTTCAAATATTTTTCAATAAGATCTTCATTACATTACTAACACATCTTGTGAACTGAAGAATCTTAACTTGCAAACCATAATTTAGGCACAACTTTACTCTTAGAAAGCACTAAAGTAATTCAGAGACTTTTATCATAGTTAACAAAATCATCATTCAAACCAGAAAAAACTAGAATTCAGGAAATGAAATTAAAGATTTTCTGATAAAGATTTTAGATGCTCAAGTCAAACATCTGAAAGAATCCAGACAAGATGAAAAGCTACATATTGAACTCAAATTCTACTGTAAAATTGCCATTAAACTGGAATAAAATTTTTTAAACCACAGAAGTGTTGAAGAACAAACTTTTGGAAAACTCTGTGCCATTCGCAGAAAACAGAATTTTATATAGAACCTTAACTTTTTTTTCCCCTTGATCATAACAGCCTTCATTCCACTTGCAACTCCAGCTTTTCCCTGCAGTTACTCTGATGCAATAGTGCTTCTGGAGTTTAACAAAACAGAGCGTGGCAGATAGCGACAACAAGAGACAAAAATCTACATCTGAACCGTTAAAACCAATACAGAAATTGCACAAAATAAACAAAAACTGCAACAAAATGGGATTCTGACATATTCACCTCTACATTCACCAAAGAGAAAGACCTACTTAGTCTTTTTTACACTGTTTATGAAGTAAGTTAAGGCTAAGCTCAATAGCTGTGACATCGTTAAAAATAGCTGTATGGCTTAAGCACAGCAACTCATACTGCTCCACAGGAAGAATTATTCTCCTGGTCAAAATATTTGCCTTTTCAATGAGCTGAACTTTCAGGTCATCTGTTAATAATGTAGATTCTTTCCTGTCTAGAAGAACTTTATTGTCTCTCCTTTAACAAATAGCAGGGTATTGTTCCCAGCTGGTCGCTAATTCACACAATTGTCATGTAAAAATCTTTCAAAATGCTATAGAGAAGATGTATGTATTGCTTGGATAATCACACATTTTGATTTAATAAATCTCATACTTAATTCCTCTGCATGTGTAAAATAAATTTATACTCATCTTAATTATATCCTCTCCCCACATCCCCAACCCTCCCTTTCCCTTCTCTTTTTAGCCTTCCCTTCAAAAACACAGACGCACATTACAACTGAGTACAAGGTGCCTTTGATGCTGAAAACACTTTTGTCGGATTTTGTAGATGACCTGTGTGAGCGATGATCATTTAGTTTGCCTTCCTGTACAACAGATAATTTTACTCCAAAATTCCTGCATCAGGCCATCATATCGTGCTTGAACTAAAGGCATCTTTTTGGAAAAATTCACAGCTTTTTATTGCTGACATATCCAGAACATCCTTAAATAAACTGTTCTGATAGATAACTGCCTTCAGTTTTAAATTTCTTATATTTCTAGAAGAAATAGACCTGAGTTCAGCTTTCAGATCCTGTATTTTGTCATACCATTGCCTAGTATACCTGAAGGATAGCTCCTTCTGAAATCTTTGCCCCATATGAGTACTTACAGGCCATCAGTCACTTCCCGAACTTCCCTTTGCTAGACTCTTACTATACACCAGGGTTTGTTCACTTACTTGTTTTTAATTGTCTTTGACATGTTTTTTCTGATATTTTTTTTTTAAGTTTTGGTGTATTTTTTTGCATCTTAAGCTCAAATAGGATGTAATTTTCTAACATTATCTCACTAGAGCTATACAGCAAAATAAAAGCACACCTAATTCCACTTGAGATCCCCTATATCCATACCAAGGGATTGCACTGTGCATTTTAGCTATGGTACTGTATCACCGAATTACTCCTTTCCAAAGTTACTCCTTTCCAAATTACTCCTTTCCAAAGTTACTCCTTTCCTTTCCTCTCCATCCTACATGTATGATCTTACTGTCTAGAGAGATATATTTAGCCACATTAACATATGTTGAAATGATCCCCATTAACTAAGTACGGACCACCCTTCACACTTATTAATCCATCAATTTTTTGCACATATGCATTTTACCAGAGATTATATTCTATTTTCCTCCAGATCATTATCCAAATCCTCAAAGCAATGGGCTGTGAAAAAATTCTATAAAATCCAACATGAACGTCCTTCATCTATTACTGCTTTATGATCTGTCAATTAACCAGTTTGAAATGTATTTAAGATGGGCCATGTTGACTTAGCAAAGAGCTAGGTTTTAAAAATCAGAATACCATGCAGTACTGCATCAGGTGCCTTACGAAAGCTTACTATACCTGCATGAGTATCTTTGTCAAGAACCAAAAACGTTCAGCCTCAGAATAAAGAAATAAATACAGACAAGTTCTAATCTTCACAAACAGTTGGGCAAGCAGAGACTCTGCTTTCTTCAATTTTCTGCTAAGCAATTCCCGTTTCAGCCTTTCCACAGTTCTTTCTGTGATCATTATCAACCTGTCCAGTCTAGTATTTATGTTATATCCTGGCCTATCCTGTCTCATTTATACTTCTACAACAATTAAAATTAAAACAAAGCAAAATACAAAACCCAATACCTTAGATATCTTCAGTTGGTTGGGGTTTTTTGTTTGTTTGTTTTAAATCCCGACTCCTGTAGACTAAAGAAAAAAATTGTTTGTTTGTTCCTACCAGAATAAAGAAATATGTTTTGTAAGTCACTGTAAATTGTGAACACAACATCCAGGTTTTGGCCAGAGAACAACTGTATTTTGACTCACAGTATGTTTTTTAAAGAATCACAGAATAATATTTTTTGCAGTATTTCTGTCTCTTCTCAACTATCATTGTCCCTATCTAGTGGACGTATGTCATTACTAACATATTTTTGCTCTCAATAAGTAAGAGAATTTTCATATTGTTCTTAACCCCATTGATAGAAGGTTTATGATTAGTGTCTATATCATCTACTATGAAAGGTCTTTTCATTGTGACAGCTAATAGCCACTACTGCTCATGGCATTTTCTCTGAGTCTTCATTCATTTGAATCTTCACCTCTGCCTTACTATGCCATGACCGTTTCATACCTACCCCTAATGACTTTGCATTGTAAGCATTACAATGTAATTGTAACTTTTATTTTTAAGTAATATAACTTTGAGACAAAATTGTTTTCTTTATATTTTCAGTAAAATCTGTAGTACATTATTTTAGGAAGTCATCCTTTTAGAAAAAACGATTGTGTATTATTGGCAAGGCCTGTACTGGATAGCAGATTCAAATAAGCAACAATAACTATCAGTGCTGATTGTTTTCGTGGAAGTGATCCTATATTTCATTTTATTTTTGTCAGAAGAGTAAAATTGAACAGAACAGAATTTCTTACTCTCAGAAAAGTATGATGAATGACCTGCGCATATTAGAAATTCCAAGAAAATTTTATTAACGATCACCTAATGTAATCACTCTGAAATAAAAATGCATAGTTTCTTTGCATCTAGACATTTAAAGAAAGATTCCTCTGTCACATAAATCCCAGGAAAACGTGCCTTTATCTCTATAACAAGAAAGGTCAGACCTTACAGAACTTTCTGAGGCAACTTTCTATCCTTAAGCGTACACTTAGTTTAGCTGCTTTTATCTTGTGTATAATCAAAAATAGAATGCAATATTTTAATCCTTGCTTTCTGGGTGTAAAAAAACCAGTGCCTATGCCAGGCTGGCTGGCTGTTAAAACAATGTCAGAATTGAACCACAGAGGAAAAATGGAAGGGGCAATAATAATGGCCTGATTTTATAATTTGATTCTGCTCTTAATAAAGTGTGGCACTCAATAAAAACTGGCACAGTGGAAGTCTGTTCGACTTAGTAATAGTCACATAAGTAGTCTAAAATGTTCATTGTTTGGTTTTGGTTTTGTTTTAAATACTTTGTTGTCAAATAAATAAATTTTAATATATTGGATTGAGTTTCCAGGTGATGGTCAATGGAACTTTTTTTAAACTGACTGTAATCTTGTTTTGTCCTTTTATTTTTTTTTTTTTTTTCTTTTTAACTAAACGAAGGATCAATGCCAATGGCTGGCAATGCCATTAAATTGTACTGCTTTAGGAGCAAAGTATAGCTTTTAAACTTATTGCTACATGCACCTGTTAAAACAATGAGTCATCTGAATACACATTCATGCAATCTTAATTTTTGTGTGCTACACCCCTGAAATAACCAATATTTTAATCTATGTTATGTTTTCAAACTGCATACAAATGCAGACTACATTTGTAATAAGTATATTAAATCTTTTTAATAAAAGAAAATTGTCTTTAAAATGCTGAATACATAATCTAGTCTCTTTATCATCATATTTAACATTTAGAAATACAGTTCTTAATTAAGTATTAGCTACACCTAAATAATTGACAGAATATTTTTGCTTAATATAAACAAAATAAGGGGCCTACACACACAGACAGAACTGAGAACATTGGATTTGGGGCATTTAAACTACTTGGCTGCTTTCTAAATTCTCACTGAATTACTATCTCTATGTTCCCAAGTCCTTCCATAATACAGCACTAGCCTTGTAGTCTTTAGTATTAGTAGATACTATTTTTTCCTAACCACTTTTTATTTATATACTGGAAGGAGTTAAAGAGCAATACAGTTTACTTTCCTTATCAGTTTTCCCACCTTCACATAAACACATTCAAAGTGAAAATAATTTGTTCCTGCCCGTGAAACTGAAACCAAAAGTAATTAAAGCGTAAGTTTTTCTACCCAAAAGATATTATGCCTTGAACTTTAATTCCATTGGAGGGGCTAAAAATAATCTTTATGAATATCAGCATTTTAAATGAAATGCAGCTTAAAGTGAGCTCAACTACGAGGAGACATCCTGTCCCATCCCACTCCCTGCCCACTGCCAACTCAGTGAATAACCAGAATCCTTAGAAATAAATAATACTTTTAACTATGCTTGTATGTCACCTCCATCTTCAAACTGGGTTTGCACAACAGCATCAGAGTAGAATTATAATATAATCAAGGTGGACAGGGAAAAGAACCTTACGCGGCTGACAATTTTCATTAATGAGTGGCACACTAAAAGTAACAAAAAGTTTCAGCAAGCTTTGTAACTGCTATGCTTTTTTCTTTTTTTACTTTAAGTAAAATTCAGGGAATTGTTAATAAGTAGCAGTTATGCAGCAGGGAGAAGTAACTGAAATCCCAAACTGTTGCAAGCACAAGTTTTCCATTTTCACATTAAAATGGAAGCGTAACCAGCCACTAACACTATACAGCACAGCGTCTTCTACTCTGAACGTGACCACCCCATTACTCAGCGTAGCCCCTTTCTCAGGGGCGCTGCTCCTCACCCGGTCCCTGCATGGTGCCGCATGACCTCAAGGTGCAGCCCAGGGACATGGGCTCTGTGAGTCAGCACAAGCCAAGGGCAAGAAGCTGTGCAGCCACTCTGCAAGTCAGTCCAGCGAGTTGATCCAGCTCAAAATTAAACATGCAGTTTGACGGATTCGGGTTGGTTTTGTTGTTGTGGTTTTTTTTGTTTGTTTTCTTTTTTTCCCCAAACAGGGCCAGGTCATTGCTGCAACCATACCCCCACATCTACCTGTTTTTTCCTCATGTCTCCCTTCAACCATGCCATATATTCCTGCTCCGTTACTTGAAGTGGCACCTCTTGGATTTTGACCTGAGTCACTCAGAAAACTGCCAGAAAACTACTTCTACAAAAGCAGTGGACAGCCTTCAGCTAGACAGGCTTCTCTTAAATGGCATTCACCCGACCCAGTGACACAAATCAGTGCCGGTGCAAAGGAAGGGGGAAAAACGAGTGGCTCGCTGGAGGAGGCAGCGGTGGCAAGCAAGGCCCGCAGCACTTAAATTTGCTCAAGCTGTAGAGAACAGAGCCCTCAGACTCCCAGTTGAAAGTGGACAAGGAATAGATAGTCTCCTTCCTTAATATTCAGTATGTTTCAAAACTATTAAACATCACACCACTCAAAGAAACATTAAGGGAAAGAGAGGAAAACTGACACACACTGTCAGGATACACCGATTTCTTCCCCCAGTCTCAGGGCTCGCTCACTGGGACTGTTCTTCTGTGGACATTGCTTGGTGGCTCAACAGCTCCAATGACCTTCCACACCTGCTTTGTCATCCTGGCAAATACACACATGGCCACGCACTGAACCAGACTGAGGAACTGATTCAACCAAATAAACATTTTTGGAGCCAGAGTTTTTTGTTTGGTTGTTTTTAATTATGCCAGATCGATTTTCCAAGCCTCTTAACACGTGGCCAAGCTGCCGTTGTGGCTCAATGGAAGTAACAGCTGAGCGGTCAGAGGAAGGACCTGCTGAAGTCAATTATAAAGCACTGCCACCCGAACACCTTCTGAGATTTAATGTAACGTGAAGTAAAATACAACAATTATAATTTAAAAACGTAACTTGATCAGTTACTGTCACTCAGATAACAAACCTTAACTTACACCATAGTAGCTCAGTGCTGTGCCTGAACACTTTTCAACAGCACAATCCCTTAACAGCATTCACCTACTAACACAGTTTACAATCCCAAGGGAAGGCCTGTAATGAATGAAAAGTTGGGTATTATCCTGCATTAGGTTCAGAAGACAGTAGAAAAAGGAAAAAAAACCCCAAACCTTCAGTGCTTAGGAGGTCACATCTAAGTATATTTAACTTAACTGACTAAATTAACCCAACTAGCCTTTCTATACCTCTTTGTAGAGAACAGGGATGAAGTCTGATGACCTTCTAGAGGAATTTCACTTAGATGGTCTGAATGGCCTTCTGGATGACTCTCATCACTGATTACAGAGGATCTCAAAGATGACACTGCATGCTAGGTAAATACCTCTCTGTAGTTAGCCCCACCAAAACCAAAACAAAACAAAAAACAACATAAAAGGGAGACAGGTTTGTCTGTGGCTTGTACTTGTAGCATAGCTTCTCTCTGTAAGACCCGGTCAGCCTACTCTACTTTATTCTAAGATGTTCTGACAATATTTACCGGGGGGGGGGAGAAAAAAAGGCTTTATTCTGCTGGTGCTTCTGCTCAGGGATTCAAACTTTGTCAGGGAGATGAGCAAATGATTAGCAATCATCTCTGAAATATTCAGTCTGAGTGATATGCTCAGTGCTAGACTATGACAGAGGAAAGAGAGAATTATATTTTTCAAGACAGCATTCAGGTGTCCTAATGATGAGATCCTCCATTTTTCCCCAACAACTCCTGCCTACCCATCTTTCTACAAAAGATAAGGCAGCTCTAGCAGGATATGCCTTTCTTCCACTACATAACAAAGTTCCAGTTTCTTGCTCAGAAAAATAAAAATCATCCTTACTTTACAATCAATAGACAACTGATTCCACACTGCCCTTTTCTGAACAAGTCAGATGGAAAAAGATTTTTCTGGTGGTCTGACTGAAAATGAGAGGGACAGGTATTGGGAAGACACTGGGAATGTAGAGCTCAAACATTTGACAAAAGGGACAAATGAATGAAAAGGGAGCATTCATTTAGTGAAAAGCAGAATATAAAATTATCATATGGTTCCACAGTCCAATCGCTACTTTCTTCTTCCCCTGCTCATAATTTACTGTGTCTCAGTATACTTTAAGACTTTATTTAGCATATAAAGATCTAAAATCCCTTCCCCCAAATTAATCACTTCTATTCACATCTTAGTTCAAGCATCATAAATATAAACAAGTGTACAGAAGAAAAATAAAAAAGAGCTAAATAAAGCACTATTTTTCTAATGGAAAGAATAAAACCAGAGAGAGAGGTTAGAATAATGACTTATTAATTCCCATTATTTATGAAAACATCCATCATGAACAAGCAAAAAAGCCCAAAGACATTATTTTTATTTGACAACAAGAATATCATAATAAAGCGAATTATTTTGTGTGCATCCAAGGAATCAGTTTTGTTACATTTAATAGCTTTGATTAGAGATATATATGTTCAAGTGCAGAGGATTAAATTCTTTAGAATAAGCTAGGTTGTAACTACTCGAGTAAGAACTTTAATGTTGAATAATTCAACTAATATTGAATATATTCAAATAACACACAGCAATAAAGACAGGAACTTCCCATTTTACAGACCAATACCAGTAAAGAATGATTAACTAAGATATTCACTTGCACTGAAAAAAAAAAAAATTATCTCATACTATTTTAACTGTAACTTAACTGACAGCTGTCCATCATTCATTGCTTTTCATGAGTATCCGAAGGTATGAAGAACTAGAGCATAGCACACAATTTTATCTGGATAAATGGAGGAAAATAACACAGCAATAGGTATAAATGAATAACAGTCAAGTTTCATCTGTCACTATGGGTGGATCAAGAGCTAACGTTCATGGGGACAGAAACCATATGATATCCTAGTGCTCGTTCTATCTCCTCACTAAATCCATGTTATGCCACTAATGGCAGCAGAGATAACCTCCAAAACACCATCTTATTCAGTATGCTTCTTCTGCATTGCACCAGTTTCAGAGCAAAACTGAACTTAAAATTGAAATTGATCCTTGTAAAGAATTGGTTTTAAAGATAAGGTGATCTAATGATTTATCTCCATAAGCTTTTAAAAAAAAAAAAAAAATCCAACAAAATCCAAAACAACCTTGCTATTAAATCTTTACTGATAAGAAAGTAGAGAGGCATGGCACAGTTTGCATACAATTATGACACGTGTATCCTGCTGATGAAAAAATGAGCAAGATCCCATCTTTGTGTGGTTTTAAAGATTTGCGAAGTAGTAATCCTTCATATACTGGGTTTCTGTAGTCATGGACATAAGCTGTCAAATCAACAACTGCTTGATGCACTGGCTTCCATGTTTTAACACTCCTACAGTGTTACATCTCAAAGAAGCATCCTTAAATACAATAATTTCTATCTTCTCATTCAGAACCTAATATTTTATTCTTGGGCAGTTTAAATAAATAAGTACAGATCTCAGGAGATCTGATGAGTACAATGTGGGAGAGAGGAAAAACAAATCAATTAAGGAGCTGCCCTGATACAAGAGAGATGCCTCTATAATGAGTGAAGTAGAATCTGAAACACTGATGGATCTTTTGAAACAGGACGCTATCTTATTTGCCATC
Source organism: Nipponia nippon (assembly GCF_047370975.1). Classification (NCBI taxonomy): domain Eukaryota; kingdom Metazoa; phylum Chordata; class Aves; order Pelecaniformes; family Threskiornithidae; genus Nipponia; species Nipponia nippon. The sequence continues at coordinate 93,562,474 of NW_028262290.1, read as the reverse complement.
AGCATCTGGGAAAAAATTCTATGTTGTTATTGATCATCATTCCTTGATGACCTGGGTAAAAATACAGCTTTTTCCGAAGTTAGTTCTCTGGAAGTCATGCCTCTCAAGAGTCATATGATAATAAACTCCTCCTAGACTTCTCTATTACATTGTCTTATGGATGTTTTTTTTCCAAATTAAAATTAAATAGAGATCAAGTGTCTTCTACGCTCCCACTCAACACATACCATTTTGTACAACCAAATCAAAACACAAAGTACATAGCACTAAGCATATGAACCAGACAAAGGAAAGAACAAATTTGAAAACAATTTGCAAGCTGGGCTTTAACCTTCTCTAGCCATGTACATACACTATAAACAACCTGGTGTGCACCGACAGTTTAAATTTTAACTTTGAAACTTCTGACCTTACTATATCATAGGTGAAAATTGATTGACTCCTCTAAAACTGCACTAATTTAAAACTTCCATTGCCCTTGGGAATGTTTGGACATCTAGTTATTCCTTCAGCTGCAAAGGATGGTGGTGAGCTCTTCCTATGGATGCCTCGGTCTTCCAGGAGAAGCAGCTCTACGGCGTCACTTTCAGGAAGCATTAGAAATTGTTTAGCTGCAAATGCTCACTCAACTGTTAAGTTGCTTTGAGTACATCTATTTAGAATAAGTATATTTATGATGTAATGCCACAGAAAAGCACACTAAGAACAAAAGCTCAAGATTCTCAGTCTGATGTAAGCATCATTGCTTTTACTTTCTTTCTGTTCCTTTGTTCTTAGAAAGCACTGTTAATCAAAGATCAAGTTTGGTCCTTATCTATGACCCAAACAAGCGAGAAAAACCATACCAGCCTTGAAAACATGAGGGGCCATCTAAGAGTTACAGTGTAGAGTTACTGTATGGCAAAAAGCCTACAGAGAAGAAAAAAATCTGGTTTTTTTCTCTTTAAGGAAAAGTTTTCCATCCATCTTCCTAGTTTCAGAAAGATTATACTCCAATACAATCTACTATGGTTTATACTTACACTCATAAAATAGTATTAATTTCAAATCATGAGATTAATTCCTAGAATTATTATTACAAGTGCTATTACAGTTTGTTTTATTCTGTGGCCATATTCCTCTCTCTAAATTTTCTAGGCTAGGAGTCTACTCACACAAAGCAGTTAGCTAGACCTTATTTTGGGATACAGACCTTAAGCACCTGAAGTCTCCACTGAAGACTTTGCAGGTATCTAGAGCGTACACTGCTGATGACTTTAGAGTTCACTCAGAGTTGGTGTTTCTGTTTTGTTTGATCACATACTCTAACAACCTCTTCTTGAAAATTAAAGTTAATACAGTGTTCGGTAACAGCAATGTATTCTGCGGTTATGACTCAGAAGAGACTTGTACAAACGCTTTAAACTCTACCATCGGAGTGTTTAGAATCATTGTCTGAAGAGAAATGATGAAAGTTTAGCCCAACGAACAATTGTGCTAACAGGAGTGAGTGACCTGGCAACCACACCATACGCCTGCTTACACCATGCCCTGCCAGGATCAACAGAAACACGCACGGCATCGCTCTTCCCACAGATGCGCCCGCCTTTGCCCAAGCCCGCAGCCGCGACCCTCCGGCAGACGCGGGCAGGGAATGAAGGTGGGCTCTGAACATCTGGGGAGCTCCGGTCATGCTGCTGGCGTTTTATAACCAAGGCTGAAATCTGCCTTGGTCCCAACAAAACCAGCCACGAAAGCTCCCAGTGATTATCGCTGTGCCACCTTTTCCATTTTTTCCCCCTCTACAGTAAGACATTACAGACCTATGATAGGAATCAGGCTGCTGAACTAGATGGATCTTTTGTGTCAGTACATATAGTCTTACATTCCCATTATTTCTTAGAGACACAATCCCAGGTCTCTTAGTTTTAACCTTGTAAGTGATCTAGCCACTAAAATATGATGGAAGAGCCACACTGTGCTAACACAACCTATATTTTATATATACAATTGGGGAAAATCAGGTGTTGAAATCAAAACACAACAAACGAGCCTGGTTTAGCAAATAGCCAAACTGTAATCCGGCTAACTTTCCCAAAGTTACTTTGAATCGTTCTGTACCCTTCGTATATCTACATAGTTACTGGTAACAAAAATGTTTCACTGAAGAAGTGCGTTTTATGGAAAGAACTTCGAGAACTATAGACTTCTGAATATCCACTGAATACAACATTCAAACACATCACTGTGTCAGGGAAGTATTTTGGAGTTAAGATAGATTCATTTCAACAGTCTGAAGAATGTACCTCAATAATTCCCCTACATACGTATTTACAAAATGTACATCTAACATTTTTCTGTGATAAATACATCACAACATACTTCCCACAACTTGCTTTAAACTTTGGCATCTTTAAAATAAAGCCAAATTTTTTTATTATTCCCTAAACCAAGCAAATATCTATAAACCAGTGTTTTACAGGAAGTGGAGATGCTTAGAGAGGTATTTAAATGTCTTTGCAAAATGAAAATCACAAAGTCACTTTTAGAAAGAGAAAAAAAAAAAGTACGTCTCCTTCCTTCCCTGTTCATCCAGGATACTCAAAAAAAAACCCCAAAAACCCCTGGGTTTTGATTTTCCACATGCTACTATGACAATCAGCAAAGACTGAACATTAAGACTTGATTTACTTAAAAGCTGTGAAACTTTCAGAAACTGTGGGGCCAGAAGAGTTGGAGAGGCACAACTACAAATGTGGTTAGGCCACTTAAAACACATACCTTACCTGTCCCCACAAAAAAAAAAAAGAAACAAACAAACCATCGGACGTAACATGGTCAAGAAGGAAGATTTGATCAGAGCTGTACTAATTTATTTTATGCAATGTGATTATAAAATGTGAAGCCTCACTGAAGAATCACAACAAAACTGTTACAGTAGTTACTTTGTTTCAGTATTCAATAAAACAAATATACAGTTGAAAGCCATTTAGTAAATAGTTGCCTTATTTTGCATTTTATGCTAGCAAAGTGGCTTCAAAATCATTAAAAAATGCAAATCTATGGCTAAAAAATGTTTTTTATCCATATCCATTCTATGTATTCATACATATTCATAGATTCCTTGAAAAAGATCTACAGCAGGTCACCACTAAGGGACAAATGTAAATCTTCTGAGGATGTTTATGAAACCAGTAAATATTCTTGCCTTTATAGTGTACTGAACCAGTAACATGCCAATTTTCTTTTCCTCTAAGTAATATGGAGAGAAGTTCAAAGAAATTATTTCAAAGAAAACAAAATCCTTCTGTGTAAATATTAAAAGCCTATCAAAAATTAGAAAAATAAAAGCTCTTCTTAGAGAGATACTATGCCTTTGGAGAATACATTTGATAATGAAAAATACAGAACTTTCATTTTCAGTGATATTTTCTGGACTAACAATATACTGTCAGAGAAAGCACACCGTACATTTAATATGAAAATTATTAATGTTTTACTCAAAGATAAACAAAAAAACCAACAACCCTGTATTTATCAACAAATAAGGTTATCATATGCCATCCAGCCATCCAAAACCTCAAAGGCACAGAAGTTAACAGGGAGACACTTGTGCATCCCTTTTCACCTTGCAAATACATTCTGTAGAGCTCATGCTTCCAACAGATACCTAAAAATAATACATTGCCCAGTAACACCAGATTTGGAGTTTATTACAGAAGGGTAAGAGTGGCATTATAGGCCTGCATATCAGTTATATCCAACAGATCTGCACATCCAGTTATCACACATTTAAGAACTCATTCTGGTTGTCAAAGTTTTGTATCAAATACAGTCTTTGCAAGTGTGGAGGATTTATTGGAGAGAGATGAAACTATAACTGTCAGTAACTTGTTTTTTCTACTGCTTTGGCACAGGGCAGACACGCTGCAGCAGTCAGGAAGAAATGAAGTTGCACCTACTGAGAAGTCAAAGAGGGACACGACATTGCTGATGCTGTTCCAGCTACACCAACCTTCCTGAGGAACAAGGGGCTGTGGCGTGTCTCATTAAGTCCTTTGTGTCCAATAATTTATCCTCATTCAAGAGGTACTGAACATCAGCATAGTGGAAGCAACCTTCTGCGATAGTAGTCTTGTAAGTTGGAAGTAATTATTCCGTAACTCTAAACGTGACTGGCATCGCGTTAGTGAACCTTTGATTGACCAAAAAACTCAAGAAATAAAATCACAGCCTGCTGTGAAAGACAGAGACTGTGAAGGTAAGAATTATCAGAGCCTCACGTGCTTTGTGGATGGGGCATCTCTCCCCCTCTCCTGTTTACTCTCCGTCACATCCTTTTTTTCCCTGACTGACATGGGCAATTCAAAGCAAGTTACACAGGGGGAAAAAAAAAAAAATAATCTATTTTTTTAATATACCTATGACATATACATGTATGTACAGAAGAGTTTTGTGCATAAAAATTGCTAAGACATCTCCTTATCTGTGAACCATTTGCAGTCCTACACAGGACCCAGGCAGAATTTCATTCCTTTGGCCGCGGGTGTTTAAACACTGGGAGCAGCCGCCAGAGCCTTGCCAGGCCAGCGGCACCACAGAGGGCAGGGCACAGGCACGCTGCAGGAGCCCGTGGGGTCTCAGGCATTTCCCCAGCGGCAGCAGCAGAAGACGGAGCACCAGACCTCCTCAATTCTGCCTAGAGCTCTGGGACAGGAGATGAGAGATAACTCAAGCTGGTGAAAAGCAGTGTGGCAAGGGACATGGAAAAAAGTTGAGTTTCTTGCACTAAACACGGTGACTCCCTTCCTGCAGTGCTCCTGCATTCACGCTCTGATTTAAAGAAGTGAAAGTCGCCAAAGGAGGGTGAACAGCTAATCCTGAACTCTATTTTAAGTCAGATGTACAGTTCCTAAGGGGTGGAAGCAATGCAAACAGGTCTGATGTAAATTCCTAGTCTTGTTTAGTTGGCTAGAGTTAGCCAAGCAAGTCTTAGTCTTTTACCTCTTCTGAAACAAGCAATAACATTTGCACCACTTGTCAAAATAAAATCGGAAAGATTCAGGCATTACAGCTCAATGACTGTAAGACCCCCTTTATAAACAAGTGTCACTGATGTTTAACCATGATCTTAGGAATCAGCACACCAGAAACAAGCAGCAGAAGATAGATCTCAAGATATTTTGGACTTCCTGCAAGACAGGTTGAATAAAAACAACCCATTTCAATGGGGAAAAAACTGGCTATTGCCCAAACAGGCCGTTCTAATTTGTTGTTAATAGCAATTTTTCATCAAATAGCCATAAGAAATTACAACAAACTCCAAGCTGTGTACTGTAGATAATGGATTTACCCTTTCAGTTAACTTAAGCAAAACAAATGTTTAAACTTTCCAGTAAACGCATACATAACATGATGAAGATCTGATCGCTGCAGCGTTACTAAGGCTGTGAGAGAAACTTTGGGTTTAAGTGGGTAATTCCCATGCAGTATCAAATTTTCAACTAAATGACAGCATTTCTCCTTCAGTTTTCTATACTCTATCATTTAAAAAACTAGCACAGTAGCTGAAGAACAGCCCGCAGGATCACTTTTTTTGACTTGTCGCCACTACTGTCTACACAAAGTTTAAATTTTCATGGAATATGCGTCTTTGGGTCTTACTTATTAGGTGATCAAACTTGACGTATAGCCTAATGCAAGGCCATAGAACTTCAGCCCGTTGCTCCTGAAATTAGTTTCAGTTTGTAATTTCACTGTATCTGTATAATTTAATGTCAAAGGCTTTAGTTCTAAAAATAAACCCAAAAATACTGAATCATCATTGGAAGTGAAGTATCACCTTGAGAACACTAGACATCAGGATGAAAAAAATGCATATGTATTTTGCAAGACACTTGAAGAATTAAAAAAAAAAGACATTTTCCATTCTATAAAACACACAGAAATGTATAATTGTGGACTACAGGACTTTAAATATGTTAACCTGTAATATTTTAATGGAAATCGATTAAGTCACCTTAAAACACTAGGTTTACGAGCAACGTCAAGGTGAAAACAAAGTGAAGAAAAGACACTGGTGCACTGGCAAAGTTCACACAAACTGTTTTGCTTAATGCTTGGTAAAACCCAGTAAAAATGTTTTGATATGAGCAGCAATCATGGCCCAAGCCCAACTATGATTACGCAAATGGATCCAGCGGGCCATGTATACCATCAGCTGTACCAGTAATTCCCAGAGGAAAGATGGAAACACTTGGTCATTTGATTGGATACAATCTCCAACAGGCAGAGAACTTCAATATATTTCCACTGCACTTAGTACAAAAAAAGTTATTAAATTTTAGAAGAAAGAGACTCTTCCAAACTCAGCACAGCTTTAGTATTTGTCTACCAACCACCATTTGGTACTGCTGACCTGCTGGCTAACACACAGTTGTCCTAGGGAGTACATTTATGGGATCGCTTCCACATTTCATCAAACAAATTTGTCATGCCAACCACAACTCAGGATGACTTCAATCCCAGACATCACTGCAAGGGTCTGCCAGAAGGGGTTGAGTGATTTGACTGCAGAGAAAGCAAACATAGTCTGCTTCCAAATGAACCTTCTAAATGAGGTGGGTACCCTACTTCTAATTACTCCAGCAAAGATGATGAGAATAAGCAACAATCTTTCAATGGATGGGAATCAGTCAGTAAAGCAAAGCAAACTTGTCACAGTGTAAAAGAAAGTGGCCCTACTATTTGCTCAAGCAGCTGTACAAAGGACTTTCCAAAAGCCACAGTAACGCAGACGGCAGCAGGCACCCACGAAGAAAGATGCCGTAAGATATCACCGCCTATTGAAAGAAATTTTTGGGGAAAAAACCCGACGGTGCCTTTTCTTACGTTTTCCTTTACCTGTCTTGTTCACCAGTTTCTCCATGCCTGTCCACCTCACTAACATGTTGTCACTTGAAGAATCAAACTTACAAACAGAAAAACTATGTTTTTTGCCTCACCCATAGAGGTTGGCAACATTACTACTTGTTTCACTTTCCATCTAGGAAAAAAGAGTCTCTTCGATGTTCTTCAATAAAAGTTTTATTTTTTCTTCAGACCTTCTCCCCCTTCAAAAAAAGCAGGTAATCATTACCACGGCCTCTAAAATGCTCGGGAACAAATGTCATACAGGATATACAGCCAGCCCAACAAAGTCATCCTTCCAGGCCATTAGCGTATTTCAAGGTTTCAATCTTTGAATTCCAAATCACCGGCCTACAGTTCGGCTCCCTCTCTCCAGAGATGATATCCAGAGTAAAAATAAAAATCATCCCACAAACAACAAGTTAATCCATAAAGAGTTTTTTCTTAAAAAAAAAAAAAAAAAAAAAGGAACTTACCTTCATTTTTATTGTTTATAAGAGTGGTTCTCATTTGTATTTTGGAAGAACCATGACACATATCAGCAGTAGTTGGCATTCATGATTATACACTTTTTTTTGATCAAGGCATAAGATCAAGACCCAGAAGGAAAAACAGAGGTATAACAAATGGCACTGGATTTCAACCACCAGATTCAAAGAATATTGTATGGCATGAATTACAAAGAAAATATCCATGAAACAGAAGTAAAGCCCCAGTCAATAACCCAGGCAGTTCACAGAAGGGTTTAAATTACCTAATATTCAACATTCCAGGTTAACCTGCAGTTACGTACTTCCCAAATCAGTGTTCACTATATTTAAATTATTTATTATTTAATGATTTTTCAGGCACAGCTATAAATTTCCTTTCAAGACAAAACTTGTCAAAAATGAACAGCAATTTAGAGAAAAAGAAATTGCAAACAAGACAGCTTGACCACATCCGAGTCCAAAAGCATTAACAATTTCGGCATCTCAAATAAACTTTGCACTTACACAATTAAAGAATGTATCTGATTTTTAAAATAAAAAAAGTACTTTATCACTTCAGACATTTTGCGAAAGAGGCTTTCACCCGACGGACATCACACGCCACCTGCCCAGTGAGGACAGCCATGCTCAACAGACCTTTCATACAAGTCAACATTTCAAACACAACTTAAGTCAACCAAGAAGAGTAATGAGCAGTGGTCACTCTTAACCTTAGTCCAATGTCCAGCAAACAGAATTTTTCTGCTCATTTTTTAAGCCTACTGAAACCAATATCCCACTGTCCATCTTTGATCAAAAACAGCGACACACAAAGAGCAAGTATTGGCCACAGCACAGCCTATGGGCCCAACTCCACAAACCAAACAGAACTTCTTCTGAAGTCAAGGCAAGTTTTTGGCAATCCTTTCAACATGCAGAGTGGTCCCTAAATTTCTCTCCTACTTCCAGGGATGATCCCTTCAAGACTGGCTTAAGCCACATTATGAGGATAGGGAAACTTGCCAAAGCAATTAACCATGATTTATCTGTCTTGGGAACACAGGCCTTCAGTCTTCTAGTCTATCAGTTCAGCACCTCTGCTCAGCAGTCAACTTGCTTAAAATATAAGCCCACCCGGGGCACCTTTCACTGGGTTCTACAGGTCTGTTCTCCCGCGGCAGCACAGATGTAACTCCATTAACGGGAGACACACGTGCACCCACAGTACAGTAAGGCATCTTCTTCTGTCAAGCATCCTGAAGGCTGTCTGTCTCCCTTTGACCTTAGCCTTCCAGCCTCTGGATACAAATATTTTTTTTGCAGAACACTGCCTGGATGCATATTAACTATGAGATAAAAGCATTTTTGGTTTTGGGTGGCCACTTTTTTACCCAAAAGACAAGAATGGCTCCAAAACAACAACGGCTTTTCACTCACAGGGATGACTTCTTGTAAAAATAAAAACAAGGAAGTTAAATCCAAGAGAACCATAATGCTTTTCAATTAAGGGCAAGGATGTGAAATTACCACACAGAACACAGGAAATTCAAAGTTAGGCTGTCACCTCATTCCCTTCTTCACCCCAAAACCTTCCTCTCCCGTCAGCACACCCTTTGACCACCTCCGGAGCGACAAGTGAAGGATGGCGTGTCAGAGCCTTAACTTTGAATCTTTTTGGCTTCCCTCGCAACCTTCGTTAAGAGCACGAAGAGCCGAGGAGTTTAAATTTTAATATTTTGCATCGCCGCAGCTCGCTGCATGGCCAAGGCACAGGATGGTAGCCCAGGACTTTGGTACAGACACAAATCCAGGAGGAAAGCCCCTCTGCTCTGCTCTGCCCTCCCCCCACCCCCCCGGACACATGCAATAACTCGGCTTTGCACACATTTTTGCACACCGCCGGGCTCGCACTTCGGCGTGCTCACTCCCGGAGCGAGTCGCGGCTGTCAGCGCTGCTCCCCACCATCCCGCACCCCCGCCCCTTCTCCTTCTGGAGTCAAAGTGTTGTGTGAACGGGGGGGGAGGGCGGGGGGGGGTGGGAAGCGCAGGCCACGGGTAACACTTTGCCTTCTCCTCCTTTCAGTCACATTTCCGTCCTCCTCCAGCAAAACTGGGGAGGAGAGGGGGGGCGGGGGGCCAGGCTGGGCGGGGGGGGGGGGGGGGGGGGCGGACGGACGGACGGACACACACGCAGGCGCTGGGCCCAGCGGGAAGGGGCAGCCGCAGCAAGTGTGGGTGACAAGACCGCCGGCTCTCCCGAGAGCAACAAAAAGGCGGGTGGGGTGGGGTGGGGTGGCCGGCGGGGCCGGGGGCAGGGCCGGCGCTCGGGGGCTGTTACCTCGTAGAGTTCCTCGGAAGCCATGCTGGGGAGCCTCACAAGGTGGAGTTGGGTGCTGGTTTGGAAATACTTTGTTTCAGTTGGTGTCCGTGTGGCCTCCTCCTCCTGCTGTTCTCCCTTCTCGTCTTCTCCTTCTTCTTCTTCTTCTTCTTCTTCTTCTTCTTCTTCTCCTCTTCCTCCTCCCTCTCCCTCCTCCTCCTCCTCCTCCTCTTCCCCTCCTCCTTCTCCTTCTCCTCCTCCTCCTCCTCCTCCTCCTCTTCTTCTTCCTCCTCCCTGCGCGTCTCTCTCCAGCGCAACTAGCAGCTCCGCTCGCTAAATGCCAGTGAGGTGCTGCTGCTGCTGCTGCCGCTGCTGCTGCTGCTGCTGCTGGTGGCGGCGGCGGCGGCGGGGCTGCGCGCACGGCAGCTGCGCAACTCGCTCGCTCCCCGCTCGCGCTCGCTCCCTCGCCCTCGCGCTGCCTCTCGCACACCCGGGCGGGCGGGCAGGCCGGCACGCACGCACGCACGCACGCACGCACACACTCACTCGCGCACACACGCGCGCACACACACGCGCACACACTCGCTCGCACTCGCGCACGGCGGCGGCGGCGGCGGCGCCCCGCACCCCCACCCCTCCGTCCCCGGCTCGCTCGCTCCCTCCCCAGGAACACTAATCGAGCGCAGAGAGCGAGCGCCACACGCAACCGCTCCGCCTCGGCTCCCGCCGCCCCCGACACCATCCTCCTCCTCCTCCTCCTCCCCCCGCCCCCCCCCGCTTTGATCTCCCATTGTCTGCTCAGCTGAGCCCGGCGGCGCGCGGGGGGCGGCGGGGCGCGCGCCCGGGGGCGGGAGGGGCCGCGCCCGGGGAATGGGGGGGCGGCGGGACGGCGGCGGAGTTCGGGGAGGGCGGTGGGACGCGGGGCCCGCGCACGTCCGGAGCCCTCGTCGCTCCCCTGGGCCCCCCGCGGCCACCGCGCTCGCCCCTCCGCTTGCCCCCGCCACGCCTGGTCCGGACCCCGCGGCCCTCCCGGCCCCGCTCCTCGGCGGGCCCCCGCCGGCGGCCAGTCCGCTGCCCTGCTCTGCCACCACCGTTTGTACCAGCAACGTTGTAACGCGCCTGCCTAGGTTGTTCCAAACTTACTTGGTAGCGCGCCTTCGCCATCGGAGAGGGCAAATCCACGCCGCAACTAAGCGGCCCTCGATGATCATTGCCAACAGCACCGATGTGGCTTGCATCTCCCGACTGGCCATGTTTGCAAAACTGGGAAGGCCCCACCAAAGCCTCCCGGCTGCGATGGGTCAACGGAAAGTAGCTGAGTTGTTGGCTTTCTTGTGAGTCCAGTACGAGTTACGCCACGCAACTTGTTCTGGTCGCCTCACGTGTCATCGGGGGGTGCTTCACAGGAAACTGTGCAAATCGGGGGCCGTGCAGTAAACCATCAGCTTGACCAACTGAAGGCATTGTTGTGCGAAGGCAGGTGTGACGAGATGTGATTACTCCTTCAAGAGCAAATTCTGCAAGATGGCGTCTCTCATCTCGGAAGGGCTGAAGGGTGGGACAAAACCAGTGTCAGGACAGGAGCGCCTTACCACGAGTTCTGCCATACTGACGCCTTGGTTCTGGTGAGTGTTTCTTCTTCCCTACCACACCAGGAAGCCGTACGCTGCCCCAGAACAGCACAAGTTAAAGCAGAGTTCACCACATTTGTGTCATCAATCAACCCGTTGACTCAACTGATCTTTGATCAAGTTACCTTTTTTTTTTTTTTTTTTGCCAAAGTCTTTCAAAAATGTTTCTGGAAAGCCAAGAAACTTCTCAACGTTCTACTTAGATAAAGACATTTTGGACCATTGTCCAGCAGGTACCCATTTGGAAAGCATTGATCCGTTTGTGGGCTTTGGATGACTTATGTAGAAAGAGCTGGAGATTCCTTTCTCAGACTTGGGGTAACCGGCCCATTCTTTGTGACAAATGCATCATGTCTCCCAGGTCAATGTCCTTCTTCTGGATAACTGAAATTCCGGTACTGAACTGCTAGATGGACATCACTTCTGCAGATAAAACACCTGACAGCTTTCAGACTTTTCATGATTTCCTAACTAATCTATGGAAAGGTTAGAACTGCTCTGTATTTAAACTGCTTCTTGAGATCTTTAAGAGCTGGGCTTAATCTAAGCGGTGAAAAAGGGGGTCGTTCAGTGACAGTAACAGGATCACTGACAGAAGGATGGGCCTTATGTATGAAATGGAGACGGTTAAGATCTAGGCACACTGTGACTGCCTTCTAGAGGTGAGCATTTAATCACAGTTCCTAAGATGTGGTCTGAATCCTTTTTGAGCTGTACTCTCAGCACACCATCGTTGTTATAGCCACCCTTTGAAGGACCATCTTTTAAAGGAATTGGTACTCATGTTTTAGCAAAGAGATGGCAGCAGTGGTTGCTGAAGATGTTACTTTGCTTGCAAGGGCACAAGAATAGAACACCTTAATTTGTACTAAGGGTCTTACTATTGCAGTAAACCAGGTCTCAGGCATTTTGGTCTTCTGGGTGACTAAAAAGAAACACAGTTCATCACTACTGCTCTATTCTTCAAGGAAACAACAGCTTAGAGTTATTACTAATTTTTAATGTTTCAACCACGCTCCACATTTCATCTTTAGTGAAAGAAGTTCTTCTTTTACACATATTCATTGCTCGCATTGCCATTAATTCTTCTTTGCCTTCTATTCTCATCTTTTATCCTTGTTGCTTTATAAGACTTTTCAGGAGAATCAACCATACTATTCAGAAATACCACGTGACGGTACTATGGTTCAAGCATCTGAGAGGTACCAGGTTTTGTGACTGGTGCCCAGGTTTTGCAGTTGGATTTTGCTACCCTAAGTTCCATGATAGCTTGCTCTCATCTTGCTTTCTCTAGAAAAAATCAAGTTGTCCAAAAGCTGCATGGTGAATTGTCTAGATCACTATTGCCTTCTTATTTCCGAAGATGTTTCACACTTTCCTCATTGAGGCAGGATGTGTCAGTTTTTAACAATATTTTGGTTGTTGAAACCGATCTTCCCGCCAACTTCCTGAATGGCTTTACTAACATTGCATATAAATGTTTCTAGTAGAGAAGTTGTACGGAATACAGTAATGGAGCAGTCTAGGGAGAGTGGAAAGCCAGGCCAGTTTGAGTTCTGACAGTGGTAGCAAAGGTTTTTAGAGGTGCTTGAAACAGCCTCGGTTAATCCAGCTTTGGAAAGAATCAGACAATGTCTGCCAGGCTGCAAGTTTTACCATACGCATATGGTGCTTCCAGTTTGAAGTGGACAACTGCCTATACTGGCAGTCCTGGTAAAGTCAGGAGGACAGTTGCTCTTCTGTTTAGCAGAATGAAGAATGCTCTAATTTATGGGCAACGTACAGATCGTGGAATCAAGTTCATTTGAAAGGTCAGCTTCTTCATAGATGGTGGAATAGCTGAATTTGAAATAGTTATGGTGGTAGGTCACAGCTGGCTGAAAGTTTACAGCACTGAAAATATCACAGAGATCTGTATTAGATGGGGATGGGTCTACATCTCCAGGATTTGCTCTAACCAAGGGACCACAGCCCTATCTGATATGCAGATATTTATCTGCAAGATCATAACTCTTGATAATAACGTGACTATCAGTAACTTGTGATCGGTTATATTAAGGTGATTATCTGCCTTCTAGTATTTGGGAGTAGGGCTTGGAAATGAAGAATTTAGTAGTTGAGAAACAGTCAGGGATTAGTTAAAGGATTTCAAAAGGTGGGATTGATATGGCTAAATGTGATGATCTACGCTGTAGGCATTAACATCTGATGAAATCATCCTATGCTACTTTTTCACAGTCAATGAAAACCTAGTCAGCATAGTCAATGGAATTCACCACATGCTTCATCTCATCCTAAAGCAGATGCCTACGTCTGGTCAGATGAATTGAAGTCTAAATTTGATTTACTTTGTTGACTGAATTTTTACTGATTGGAAGTATGGAACCTATTCTGCAACTGCCTAAAGAAAGGTGAGATTAATCCTACTCATGTTTCTATGATGCAGGCTTTCTTGATCTAAGACGACTGGATGATTTAAAACTCCCTACTGGCCAAACTATGTTGACAGATGAGATATGAAATACATAATATCCCTTTGCACCTATTATTTTTTCTTTCCTATTTTGATCCTATGCTCAGTTGTCCTCATCTTAACACCTAGGATGTGGCTCATCCTTGCGCTCTGATATTCTCTGTAATTTCTGTCCCTCTTCCTTTCCTCACCTTTTCCTCATCTCCCTCTCAGCCTCTTTTCTTCTAAGTGGTCTGAGACGCTTAAGTTAAAATGAAGAAACAAAAATGCTAGAAAAAAGCATTTCTTGCAATCTGTATCTATACTTCCAACACAGAGCTGAGAACTATGTTTCCCATTTTGTAGTGGAGGCAGTTTAAACAGGTCATTTCAGGCAGAAAGAAGGGTTTAGTTCTGTGACACACTGAGGAAAATGGGATCACCTGAAAGAACAACTGTTAAACAGGATTCTTTACATGAAAGTCTAGAAGAGAGAGCCTCCTAATTCTCTAAATGACAAAGACATTACTTTCGTTGATCTGCAAAACATTGATTTCTAGATTAGATTAAGACAGTAACATAATCAGATTTAAATAACTGAAGAAAAGAATGGTAATTACGCTTACAGTAATAGATTCTTGGTAGTTTTTGTGGACTGACATCATCGTATCTAGCTCTTTAGTGGTAAGGATGTAGTTTCTTTCCCCAAATTTTTGCTTTCAAAGAATGCTGGCAGATACTCCACTGTTTCCTTGTGGACTTCAAGGATAGACTCAATGTAATAATTTTTTTTAACAACCATTACTTTTTTCTACACAATCTGTCCATGAAATGAGTTTCTATTGTAATCCATCCTCTACCCATGTAGAACTGAGACATGAAATTAAAGTAAATATTGTTAGAGATGTCCACTGATTTCTTCCATTCAATTAAAGAGGCCTAGATTTAAGTGCCTAAGAGAATACAGTACCTTTTATTTTAAAAATAACATTCTTATTGATATTTGTTACATGTGTAAATACTAGATGCTTCTGTAACTCCATCTGGGTACCCAACATCTTGAATTGAGTTTTCAAAGATATATATAGAAGCCATCGGTGACTACTATGTTTTAAACAACTTGCTTAGTATCAAACGAAGCTTTGTGACAGAAGTAGGGCTAAATTATAATCTCACGGGACAAAATGCATGTTTTATCTACAGGACCTGCTTTTCTCTTCCTGCACTCTCCTGCCTCTTTCACCACCCACCTTTCTAGTCCTGCAACACATGAAACTGGAATCTTAAATACAACAGCTTCCATCAGTACACAGAAACAGACATAGCCCTGACTATGGGAGCCATGCAGTCAATGGTAACAGAGATGAGATTAATGTCTCTGGTAAATCTGTCTGCTACACATCCCTGATTTATTCCTAGAAGACGCTCTGTGCCTTGAATGAGGCAAAAGCTCCATGGAAGAGTCAATGCGAATAGCTGATTGGAGAACACACATAGACAGTGAAGGTGTACAAGTATTACCTGACTTTAAAAAAGTTTATGTTTAAAAGCCCCAAACTGGAAATCTAAAATAAAAATAATCTTGTGCAATGATGTTGCTCACCCTTTCAGCTCACCCTATTGGTCACCAGCAGAGTTCAGATGTTTACGTCCACATCAGAGATAAAAAGTTTTAGCTACTTCCTTGAACTCCTTGGCTCTATTCAAAGTAGTGCCGTCTTACCACTGGAATGCAGCTTCCCTTGCCTTAGTGAGAATGAGAACTGGTTTATAAAATAGCTAAGAAAACAAAATCCTAGCTTAACAGTTGGGTTGGGATGGGAGCATGGAGTGAAGCTGAAGGATAATTCTATCCTTACAGAACACTTTAAATGGCTGATCAGCCATAACAGTTCACTCATTCTCATAGTCAACGTAATGATCATTATGAAGAGTGCATTGCCTGAAAATTAAATTAGGGAATGTCCTCTTCAATTTTTGAAAGGAGGTATCATAAGCTAAGAAAGTAGTAGGTTAAGAACCAATGTAAATGTAAGTACCATGTCTGAAAGACAGCCATTCTTTGCTTTGCTCTGGAATCCGTAATTTACCTCCTGTCGTGGTTTAACCCCAGATGGCAACTAAGCTCCACAGAGCCGCCCACTCACTCCCCCATGGTGGGATGGGGGAGAGAATCAGAAGAGTAAAAGTGAGAACACTTAGGGGTTGAGATAAAGACAGCTTAATAGGTAACGCAAAAGCCACGTACACAAGCAAAGCAAAACAAGGAATTCATTCACTACTTCCCATGGGCAGGCAGGTGTTCAGCCAGCCCCAGGAAAGCTGGGCTCCATCACACATTGACAGTTACTTGAGAAGACAAACGCCATCACTCCAAACATCCCCCCCGCCTTTCTTCTTCTTCCCCCAGCTTTCTATGCTGAGCATGACGTCATATGGTGTGGAATATCCCTTTGGTCAGTTGGGGTCAGCTGTGTCCCCTCCCAACTCCTTATGCACCCCCAGCCTGCTCACTGGTGGGGTGGGATGAGAAGCAGAAAAGGCCTTGACTCTGTGTAAGCACTGCTCAGCAGTAAGGAAAGCATCCCTGTATTATCAACACTGTTTTCAGCACAAACCCAAAACATAGCCCCATACTAGCTACTGTGAAGAAAATTAACTCTATCCCAGCCAAAACCAGCACACCTTCTCATGACTAAATACAGTTTTAGAGTGAGTAAGTATGTGGAGAATAGAGACAGATGAAATTCTATGTTTTTATAGAGAATACAGAGAGCCCTACAGATTTTTAATGAAGTAGATATTCCAATATAGCTTATGCAGGATATTTGTTCATAGAGAACTTTTTTTTTTTTTTTTCCTGGTTATGGGCATGGTATTTACAGGTTGACTTTTCCAGAGTTTAAAAATCTCCAGCATTTTTTTTTTCTCAACGTGACATATCAAGCCTTTTCAAAATCCTATAACCAGTGTTGTCAAGTGAAGAGAATGTTAGTCTGGGTGGTAACCCAGCTAACCCGTTAGCTGTTTTACATGATAAAGACATTTGCAGATATTGAGAAAGAACAGGGCATTCCTTCTGATAATTATAAAAAGATTAAAAACCATCATTTTTTCTGTTCAGATGAGAAAAATAAAAAGCTTAACAATCTTTTCTTCTTAAATAACTGAAAAAAGGGAAAACTGAAAAATGCAGAGGAAAGCTATCTTCTAGAGCAATAGAAATGCATTATTATGAATAAAGAATATGAACTTTTTGATCTAACAGTTGAGGTTTTGCACATCAGAAATGGGTCAAAAGATCTATATTTTTCTTTCAGTTTCAAGATTCAACCCTGTATTTTTCTGTGACTGGAAAAGTAGTTTTACTTTAACATGGTGATGTCAGAATATCAAATATTGTTGTGATGTCTCAACCAGGGTTGGTGACAGAATGTAACAGGTTGCGATCCTTTCTTTCCTGCAGTTCATACGACTGCAACATATCTCCTGAAGAAGATGATGAAGAAACAAACATCCATGGGATCACCTGCTTAGGTCTGATCACTTGGTTCTGTGCCTGCCTCTTGGAATTCAACTGACTCTGCAGCTTCCCCTCAGTACTGGGAATATAGATGTAGCTATGTGGGATTCAGTCCTTCATTTCCCTTGACTGTCCAGAGGAAGATTTTCTACATAGTGGATTAAATTTAGACTTTCTGTAATCATCATAAGGTAGGTTTATCCAGTCCACTGCAGTGTAGCCTAGTTCTACCAGTACCTCTTACCAAAAATTTTACTCATATATATTATGCTAATCAGTTAGGTTTGGTGCTTGATAAACTTTTCACAAAACTGTGCAAACTGCCTTTCAGCATAGGGAAGGGAAAGTAAAATGTCTGCTTGATTCATCATTAGACTGCAGATTTGACGGTGGCTTCAGTATAGCCTGAAGAAAAATAATGTTATCATCTCCTGTAAAGGAAGGGGTGCAAAAGGTAAGGAATCTTTAGTGAAAAAATGAATGTCTTGTCCTGGAGGTGGTTTGTGAACAGTTCCTTTTTGGGGAAGGGTGTTCATGTCAGTATATAGCTTAGTAAAAGTGTGACAAAGTGGAAGAGGAAGTGGTCTGAAAGCCTTTCATTTTGTTTCCTTATCTTTCTCTGAAGTTCTCCGTAGGGCTTACCGATTTGACTGGTGATCCATAGATGAATTAATGACCTTTTGCAATAATTGTGGCGATATGAAAGATCAAAACTATGCTATGGCTTGTTGAGACTTATTCAGCACTGCCATCGGAAATAAATGTCTTTCCTAGGGATAGACCATGACAGTATGATCCTTTAACATAGATGCTTAAGTCAACATGACCACTCCTCTTGGGTCAGTTTACAGATGGAGGTTTTGCTGCTGAGAATTAATGGATCTGAAATTGCAGATTCATGCAATTTTCATCTTTTCAGGTAGCCCCCACTAACAAAGGCTGGCACATGCAGTCAATAGCCTTGTTGTTTAGACTGGCGGCACTGGAACAAAAGGCCTTGTTCCAGAAGTTTGCCTGTATTAGGATAGGCTGAATTCTACTGGATTTGCTCTGTTAAATTTTAGCAGCTGCTAGCTGGCAATCTTTTGGTATCGTTATTCAAGTTTTGCTGTCAATAGACAAGGGTAATTCACTAGTAAATGCTTTACTAGGTTTTGCCATCAAGCCTCTATGTCGTCTTGAACTGTGTTCATTGTCCTCACACAAGGAGACTGTGTTTTAGCAGGGCATGGATATGTTTCTACCAGTCTTTCTACAGCAATGCAACAGGGAATGACTTTTCCTCTAGAAGGTCAAGCATTAACACAGACACAATGCCTATCTTTTATTTTGGCATTAATAACTTTACATTGCAACCTAATATTCATTATTCTAAGAAACAACAAAAAAAGTTAATAAAACAAAATGGTCTAAAGTCACGTCTAATCAAACTGAAAAACTAACTAAATGCCAACCATGTTGGTGTATATACGTCAGCTTGGCTCACTGAAATTCCAAAAATGATCACTGCTGTCATTCGGAAAAAAACTCTTACCGTTAAAAGTTCCCTACATCTACCTTTTGTAATCTTACCCTTAGATCACTATGCAGCAGTAAGGAAAAGAAGTGAGCAATGGAGATACAAGGACACTCCAGTGAGTACTTCCTCAAGGAGTCAAGCAGCTGTCAAGTTGTATTGTTGGCACATCCCAATAATGAGAAACTACAAAAGCTATTCAAAGAAGAACATATTTTTCCTGAACATTGTTCTGGGGGGAAAAAAAAAAACAAAACAAACAACAAACCACAAACTGAATCGTTTCAGGTGAATTATTCTTTTAAAGACTTCATCAAGAGGCGTACATTGAAAAGTTGTAATCCAAATGGTTTAAACTCAGCAAAGATAACAACGTAAAAGTGTCTTACACTAGAAAGTGTTGAGCAGCGTTAACTGTAGGCATTACTATCTGTGTTGGCTAGAATAAAAACAGTGTAACATAGCGTGTAATGCACTCCCCAAAGACACAATCTCAGATCAGCATAGGAATGCATAAACACTACAATGTATAAAGATTTTTGAAAATAAATATGGGATGATTCCATTACTCACAAATAGCATAGTTATGAATTAGTCATACAGGTCATCCCGAATGAGCACTGAAGATAACATCTTTATGTTATCATAGTGTTACATTTTTTCATTATGATACGTATACCAGAGAGGAACCATTTGAAGAATATTTTTGAAAATTTGAAAAAACAGTATTGCAATTTTTGTCTGTATCTTATGAACCTATAAAGGCTGCTCTAATTAACTTGACTACAATAGTTCAAGGTTCAGACAAGATAAGACTTAAGAGTAATGTCTGCAAAAGACCTCAGAACTACTTAAAATTGTTTCTGTATATGGAAGCAGTTTTAAAGTGCAATAAAGGGTTTTCTACACTGCCAAAGGCTGGAACACTGGCACTTCCCAAGGAAACAGACTTTTCACTCAAAAGTCTGCAGAATGTCAAGGAAAAAAACCCCGTCAACCATCAAAAATATATCACAAATCAGTTAGTAAAATTAGATACTCAGGTACTATTAAAAGTATCTAAGTCCAGAGCAGAGAACAGTGAATGTTCATCTTCCTGGCTCCATTCAGAGAATCTGTCATGTGGAACATGTCAAGGAAACCGGAGATGGCATCACAGAAGAAATTTCCCTGCTTCTGCATGAAACAGGAGGAGCCAAGGGCTCAGGGCCTACTTCAAATCCTATTCTTTACATTTGTTGTTCTTGAGTATACTTGAAACATACCAAAGAAAATCATCAGTAAATTGCATATAATAAGACAAAACAGATTTTTGTGCTTTATGGACACACTCAATTAGTCAGGTGATAAAACTCTCATCGACTTCAAAGGGTCAGAGCTTTACAAAGCAAATTCTGAGAGTCAGCAAACATAATTTTGCTAAAGAGAAGTATTCATTCTTGGGCAGAGAAGGGGTAATAAACTCCAAAGGGTTTTTTTTTTTGCAGAGAGTTCTAAGTCTAAGAGTAGACAGCAGAGTCAGTATCAGCTTTTACCAGAATCCCAAGATGTCATTTTCAATGTTACAGGAGTGACCTCACCTCTGGCTTCTCTCTGACTTGTCTGATCCTGGGCTTGTGTTTGTGTGCAATCTTGCTTTTCTTTTATTTTCAGTCAGGAGGCAAGCTCTATCTTGTATATACTAATGCCTATCATCCTGCAGATCTGACTGGTTTCAGGCACCTGTTTTTCTTTTGATATTGACAAACAGCTCCCTTAAAAGAAGGCATCTTTACTTAGCCGTTGGAATAAAGCATGAAAGAAAAGGGGATTTTAGAAACACCAAAGAGCCTAAGCACATATTTAGTTCAGTTTTGGTTAAAGTCCAGCTGGAACCAATCCACTTCATAGGGATATACAGGAATAACATAGTCATGCTGATAGTCATCAGATGGCTTCTCACAATTCTGCCCCCACCCCCAAGGACAGGCAACCTCTAACAACTGGCACAATCAACTCTGAAAGAGTATCTCAGCTCACATAACCTGACTTACAGGAGTGAGTTTAAAAACCAATGGGGATAATTCATGAAAGCAGTACTCTGTGGTGGGAATACTCTCATCCACAGAAGGTTAACCCAGATGTTCAGATTTATGGGTCTGTCACCTGAATGGAAGTGAAGATGCACTGCAAGACCTGAAAGTCATGTGTCCGGTGCCTTATGTATAGTACAGAAACTTCATATTAAGGACAGATACAAATACGGCATGAAAAATTATTCCAAGGCACACCCACAGTTGTCACAGTCACATTCCTATTACATTGTGTAAGAAGAAAACAGTATCTGGCAAAAATAAAATAAACAGAGGCACATGAATGAAAGAGAACTGGTTACAATACTTTCATATTTATCTGATATTTTAAGGTCAGTTAAAATATGTGTTTGGTGTTATCATGGAAATGTGCATAACGGAATATAATACTAGTTTACTCATGGAAAGTTGAAGAGGAGAACAGCTGTAAGTATGTCCTCAACAGAGATGAAACAACGCAATAGTTATTGAAGGTAATATATATATTTTCAAAGTCCGCTTTCTACCTTCTTATTTATTCTGTTCGATAAAAGTCTTTGCTAGCTTTCATCATGGGTACTTTCTCAGTAACATGAAACACAATTACATTCCTGATGATGAAAATGTAGCAGTGAACAAGGTAAGTAGGTTTATTTTCTGTCCAACTGGTTGAGGAGAATTTTCAAACCTGTCAGGTAATTTGGAATCTCAGGGGATGGAGGGAATTTATGAAGGTGAACATTAATAACCATCCTCAATGCTATTCCTGACACACTGAAAAGTATTTAAGACAGTGTTTTCATAGCTCTTAGGATCCTTGAGTTTTGAAGAGCTGCCCAAAGTAAGAATTTGTTTCACATTTTAGGATATAAAGAAAAGAATTTTTGTTTTCAGCAGAACATAAACCTTAAAGCAAGACACCTATGCACATAGACAGATTTTTCCCTCCACTATAAATAGTCTTCAACATGTAAACTAATGCCCTGCTGATTCAGGCTTGCCGAAGAAACGCAATTTCTATTTAAATCTTGTTAGGCAATTATAAATGTTTTTTTGGGAAGTAAAAACAAAAAAAGTCCCCTCATGGATATTATTTCAGAAAACAAACCCATACCTGAAAAGAGGGAAAACAATTCTGTTCCTCTGGGGAATTTCAAGTTCTGGCTTTTAAGTGTCTACTAAGGTAAAGGCTGGTAAGAAATTTACACTTTCAGATTATTGTCAATTGGTAATCAAGCAACAACATAATTTATTTCTGAGTATTCAACTAACATGCAAAATCTGAAAGATCAGCAACTGTGCTTAGTGATAATTCTTGTCATTTCTTGGGGTGTTCATTTTTTCTTTTTTTAATCACCTTGTCTTCTTTGGTACTAATCCTGAGTTCCTGCCATTTGTGAAACAAATCCTGTGATCTAGATTCATGTTGGCTTTGTTTAAATTTATTCTCATCTCTTTTCTCCTGCATGCAACAGGATCAAGTGAATGGATCCTTACGTTTTTCCATTAGTGACAGTAGTAAATTAGAGATATAAAAAAGACTAAGATTGGACAGCTTTGACTTCGATTCAGAGATGAACAGTCCCAGACAGATTTCATTGTGAAGAGTTTTCAGGCACTTCTAAGTTTTGAGGACCTCATTGGCACCTTAAGGCTTCACTTTTGCTTCCTGTTTTTTGCAGCTAGCTGTTAGTCTTCTTTAAATTGCATGAAATTCACTTTATCTTTTCAATCCAAAGAAAAATTATTGTTATTGTTATTATACTACACGGAACAAAAGTTAATTTTTTCCAACTGTGATTTGAGGGATAAATGTTCCAGATACTTTCTCCCTATTCACTTTAAACTGTGGCATCTTAAATAAGAGGTCATAGTTGTTCTGACCTCAGGAACATAGTCCATTAAATTCTAGATTCACTAACATTCACTTAAGAGTCACTTCAGGATTCACTAACAATGCCATGGAAGCCCACACTGCTGCCGCATTACACGATTTTGCTCAGAAAACATATTTTAATTTAGTTCAATTTATAACTGCAGGTGAGTTAGAGGACACGTTTGTTGTTCTTTTTACAAACATAACCAAAGAATTAATTGTCAAAAAATCGCTTTCAAATCCAGCCTGGCATAGACCATTTGTTACTAAGGCTCCTTTCATACTGTCTTTTTTATACTTTTGCGATGTATAGAGTGACGTGAGAAATATGTAGTAGAGATTCCCATCGCTGCCCCTACTACCAAGCTACAATACACTTATGCCAAATAGCTTTGGCATTTCTGGTTTTCAAAGTGTGAATAATGTCAAATTTGCTCTTTAGAGATTTTCTGTTGATCTTTCTTTTCTCTTCAGACAGTGCAGGTGGGCATGACATGTTTGGTGACACATTCAAACTATTTTACCAGATAATGCAATACATTAATAGAAAATAATGACATCTGGCAAAAAAGCCTGTACAGTTTTTTCTGATACTTTCCCTGGAGCCTTTGCTAACTCATTCTGTGATACAGTAGTACCCACAGAATGTGCTCTTGAGTTGCAGCTTAACAAGCCTTTCAAATGTGTCAAAGTCAGATTTTTTTCTTCTAATTAAGTGGCCATTTACTCATTTGGAGCAATAACTATTGGTGGAAACCATCTTCTAAAACTTACTAATATTCACAGGTATTTCCACTATCACTTCAGAGGACCTCCAGTAATGCTGACAACCTGTGCAGATTGGTCTAAGTATTTTCCTCCTTATCCACAGGTAAGTCCACCTCTTTCTCAAGTACTTTACAACTTCTGCAAAATTGTTTTGGCTGTGTTTTTATTGTAAGCTTCTGTAATAACGATTTAGAGGGTGTTCTTCTGATCGATACACTTTCAGTTGCAGTGATAGTGTAGTCTGCCACAAGATAAACATATTAAGTCTGTATCACATAAATCATATATATCACATATAACGGTTTCAAAACCACAACAAAATGAGCATCTTCCCCAATTAACACACTAGCACAAGGCTCTGATGGAAAGGGATGCTAACCCACAATCCTGACTAAGTCTTAAGATATGCTGCTTCTGCTAGATGCCAGTGCTAGCCGCAAAGGCTGAAGTGAATCAATCCCATTGCTCTGTCTTAAAAACAAAATATCACTAAGGCCTAGAGCCTCCCACTTCCAGTTCATCCAGTTAATTTTTGGCTCTGGTAATTGAAACTAAACCTTCTTAGTTATCACTACAAATTACTTTTTTCCATCTGCATATCCTTTGAGAACATGAATACAGCTATCTTTTATTTGGAGAAAAATGGGAAACATAAATCGTACAAACAGCTCAAAATCATTCCATCATACATATGATCAATCTCACAGGTGCAAATAGAAGTTATCCCACTCATCAACCTGCTTAGTTCTGGTGATATCAAGAGTTGCAAAGGGAGAGTCTCTGTTCTCTGTTCTTGTGTAAAGAAAATCACTTACATCGAGACCAACTTATTTGTGCAACTAGATGGTTCAGTATTCTGCTATAAGCCAGGCTGTGACCAACATGACAGTACTGCCATCGCCTATCAGTCCCCTTGGTGACATCAGGTCTGGTCTACCAACGCTACCAGCCTGATAAGATAATTCTCAGAAGTTGACTCTGCAAATACAACTGCCAGCCTACTCCAATCAAACTCACTTTATGCAGGTACACAATCCCCAAGCAGACAGGCCTGCACAGAGGAAATGTTTCCTCTCTGACTTTGTTGATTTTGAATTTAATTACCAAACCAAAGTCCACTTCCTATAAAGGCAGAGTGATTCTGTGACTTGGGGTCATCTTTTGCAAGCCTTACTCATTTTCCCTTGTCAACTATTAAAAATTTATTAACATTTATACAATTCAAACAAATTCTAAGCACAGCAACGTGAACTCTGTATATGGCATTTCAGGTAATTAATATTATAGTTATTTAAGTAAGCTGGCTGGTACTGACTTTTCCCCTTCTTCCTCAGTGTGAAAAAGAAAGTACTATTGCATTACTCGTAGTGGTACAGAGACATTATAATTAATACAATACAAAGAGTTCTTTTTGCTCTGCAGGTGCCAATAAGCAACCTCAAGGGAATACTCAAGAATCCTTGGTGTGTTTAGAGTTTTATTGCAGGAAAACTGTATGATGTAAGTGCCTCTCATTTCACTCTCTTTCAGCTATAGTGCCTTTAGTTGGCCTGCTTATACGTATAAAATACACATGCCTCTTTCTCCTCTTTCGTCAGCCTTTCTAAAATACTTAAGCAGAGTTTCAAAACAGCTTGTATACTACTACACATGCACAGAAAACATTAAAAGAACATTATGAAAGCTGCAAAGTCAAAAACTCTAAGTTGCCTTACTGGAACTCTATTTTTATAGGCATTATGATACTGCCTTTAGTTAAACAATTACATACTTTTTGTTTTTCCACAAGGCAACTTTAATTCCTTATCTCAGAATGCTTATTTTACAGGTTTCATAATCTGTTAACACAATTTTTTTTCTTTTTCATTTTTGTAGAGAATTAAAGAAGCAAACACCACTCCAGCATCTCCTTGTGTGGCATCATACAGATTGCAGTATTAGCATTCATTGGCAGGGTTAAAATTTTTTGTTACAGAAAGCAGGTTCCTACCGTTTCAGTTAGTGAGTAACAGTTAGTATTAGTAAGCTATCCACCTCCATATGGTCCACCAATAGAGAGGAAAGAGGGCATCATTTCAGGGTTGGTGTAAGTGGATGTAGGACCAGATAGTAAGAAAGAATTTGGGACTGGAGGTGCTCCCTGCATTCCTATCTGTCTCTGCTGCAGCTTCCACCATTTTAACTTTTGTTGGCATGAGTAATCATGTAGCAACGCAGTAAATCAGACCAGTTTGCTGATCTTACTGAAAGCTATCTCTGCAAAGTAGTATGTCTGATTAGATCTGTGAGCTGTATCAGCTCTTACTGTGGGTCCATACTACTTAGTGCCGAAGCAAGAAAAGCGCAGCCAGGAGCAGGAGAGAATGCATGTTCCTCCTTCTCAATGGCAGTGTGGTCTTAAATCCACTTAAGGCCACATACTGAGACGCCCAAACGTTAGTGAGTTTCACAAGTACTTGTGGACAACAGAAGAATGTTAGCAGTCAAGAAACTTGGGTTCAGGTCTAAGTGCTGCCAGGGTGTGCTCTAGTAGGCAGAGGACTTTGTTCACCACAGCTGGATGTTTACTATCCCCATCCACTCAAATCTGTCTTGCTGGTCCTCTTTCTTTTCTTTATAATCTTAGTATAGTCTCTCTGTCATTGACTTCTTGCCAAACTAATGTATGTCCTCAGTTGCAGGGTTCTTGCAGCTCCAGCCCTCCTCTCCCATTCTAAGATTTTAGCTGTGGCTAGCACCCAGTTTCCTGCTCTGGTCAGCATGCTTAGCCATGCCCAGGCTGCCCCTGCTCCCTGCTCCCCGTTCTGTTTCATTCTCTTCAAGCACACATATGATCACAGTCTCTTCTCCCAGTCCCACTATCAATTTCCACCAGCTTTTTGCCTGCTTCCTTGTCATCCTTGCCAGTTCCCATCTCCCAGTCTTGTGTTCCTCCAACCCAGACTTCTTGCTGCAGTTTCTTCATTTAGTTAGTCTCGGGATCCCCTTCAACTTCCCATTCTGTCTCAGCCTTTCCATCCCCTAGCTATCCTAGTCCCAAATCTCCCTTTCCTGAAGCTGATTTCCTTTTCTCAATTTGCCAATAACAGCAACCAGTTGCCTGATCCCCAAAGTCCACTCAAACTCCCCCAGTCCAACCTCTTGCTACGTTTTGGCATTTCAGACAGATTGCTTTTCCTTTCTTTCTGTATTTATTTTATTCAGGTTCTTACTCTGGTACTGACTTGGCAGCATAAGAACACCAAGACCATAGAGAAGAGTCTTCCCGTTTTCAGCTCCGATGCCTGCTCCTGCAGTGCTCTACAGCAACCTGGCGCGGCAGCGGCAGGGATTGTCCAGCTCAGCACCTCAGTGCAGAACGACGCTTAAGAGACCGTAGCTGTCAAATTGTGGCTATGCGCTGCTGAGCGTGTGCAAAGAGTGGTTCTCATAAAAGCCTTATCATTGTGGCAGTTCATCGGGGAGATTACAAAAGGCTCATCCCTGACACAGAAGCTATTTTGCTGCCAAATTTTAAGGCCCTCACCCACATCAGAAATACATATGAGCATCTCAGTAAAATAATTTTAGTATTTTAAGCAGGATCACAACAATTTAAAATAAATGCATCGAAGAGAAGGCATCACTTGACAACTGGTAATCTATTTATTAGGTCCCTCACAGCAAAGTTAAGAAAAGAATACATAATATATTTTTTCCAGTGACGTTTAGAAAAAAGCTGCTTCGTAGTCATCTAACGTTTGTCACTATAATGGTGAGAGGGAGACATTCCATTAGTCACCAATAAATAGTTATTGTACTTTGGAAATATTGTGTAACTGTTTGTCACAACTGTTTTATTTCTGTTTTAAAAGAGTTACATGCTAACTTATTTTATTTACATTTCCATAGCTGAGAATACACGGACTGTCAGTTACTGCATTTTATCTGAGAGATGGTTTCTTAAGAAGCATCTTAGCTTCCTAAGGTCTTGTTGACTTGAGTCTTGTTATCTATGTATTATAAGGCACTCTCTTATAAGGAAATTCCTCATTTTGGAAATGAAAGAGTGCTTATATTTAATAGCCTGATAAATTATATCTTATGTGGTATCTTTTACTAGAGTCTCTCTAATGACCTATAAACCTGCTAAATAATTTCAAACAAATTTAACAGAAGGATAAAGATCTCAGAGTTCCCTAAAATGTAGTGGACATCAGCAGCAAGGTAGTTAATCCCATCATGTTGCTGCTGAGGGAAAGAAGTAGATGTAGAAGTAACACACCCCCATCTCAAGCTACACAAATTAAATTTTAAAAACTCTTTCTTGTTATAGGCAGCCTCAGTAGTCGCTTGACATGTTCCATTATGAGTTTGTTTTCACTTGCCTGTTATTTTGAAAAACGTAAAAGCCATCTGGACTCAAATTTGGACTTATCCTTTTCCAGAAGGTCTGTTTCAGTTTGAGCTTCTGGGGGAAGTTTCTTCTGAAAGAAAATATAAAAGCTTTGTGGGTTTTTTTTCCATGTTAGAATAAAATTAGCTAACTAGCTGTTACAGTCCAGTAATTTTGCGCAAAGAATTAAATTTGGCAATGTTATTACTCTGCCTTGGAAAATTCACCCAGTAATTATAAGGCCAAATGGCATTCTTTGGAAAAGCCTAGAGAGAGATGCTAGCAAAATATGATAACACTCTTCTGTTTCACAGCTCCTTTGTGTAACTTCCCCTCCAAAGGACCTGCACATTCCTGCCCAAAGTTTTAGGGAAATCTAAATACTAAATGAAACTACTGCTCCTTGTTGTGGTATGTATTATATATGTCTACACATAGAAATACTGATAGCAGGAAAACAAACACTCCTTTGCTGTCAGTGTTTCGCTAGCATTAACGTCAATCCTGTATTTCTTGGTCCCTCCAAATTTAAGGACTTTATTGGTACTATTGGTTTTCAGGGATTTTAAGTATAGGCGCAGCTCACATTCAGGAATAATGTAAAGAACGACTGTTTAGGCTGAACTTCAGTAGCTCAGTTTTGTGACAATCAGTTTCCATTCTTTTCAATAAAGTGTTGTTAATGAGGATGCACAACTGGGATTTACATGTGGGATGTCACATGGAAGCTTCCTGACAGATAGTGGATGGTTCAGGTTGGTAACTGAGGCCATCTGAGACATCAGCATATGAATCGGACAGCTGAGTAAACTGACTGAGTAAACTTTTTGTACGCAATAACTTTTCCATCTGAGCAACTCCTGGAAAGTTGGCCCAATGAAAAGACAGTTGGCCCAATGAAAACTGGATGTCACAACATTAGTTTTACTCATACATCTGCTATACTGCTGTTATTTGCATGATGTCAGTCAGCTTTTATGCAGTTTAAAATATATACCTATTTTATTGCAATTTTTAAACAAAACTACAGTAACTATGGAGCTGAGGAGTGAAGAAGAACAGAAGCCTACAGACATGCATCTAATTGAGCAAAGGTGAAATGTATAACCCTCAAGGTTCAGAAGATGTATGTGCCAGCACTTCAGAACATAAATGCAGGTTCTGCTGCTCAGATCTCCAATCATATTTCAGCTCTGCTTGTTGCCAGAAACTTGAGTTAGGGTAAAAAAACACAGATTCTTTTTTAACCTCAGATGATGTTGCTGGTCCAGGTCATAACAGCCTCACAGAGTCATATTAGCACAACCAAACTGGGCAGTGAACTCCTATGAAAAAGCAGGAATGAATGGCCCAGGGCAGAGGAGGATAAAAACACTTTAAGCTGGTTTTGCCACCATGAGAAAGGTTTGTGTACTAAAGCCTAAGAAGTACTACAGGAAAGATCACAGTAACTGATGGGCCATGAGGCAAACATCTCTTGATCATTGCAGTAAGAGAACTGTACGGGGGAGACCTAGATTCTTTACTTGATTTTAAATGGATAGTATTTAAGAAAGGGACCTTGGCTCCTTTGGAGTAAATATGAAACAGCTCATACATACTGATAGGACATGCATTGACAGGAGCCAACAGAAATGAATAGACATTTTCACATTAGTTCTTGGGGGTTGAGACAACCTGTCCACCTTGGTGTGTGTTCACCTACCCTCCTTCAAAGTCTATCAATCAGTTTTCCAAACAACTTCACTATCAACATGGAATTTAAAGCACTCTGAAAAATAAAATCAGCTATTTCCTGAGGAGAGCTACATCTGAGGAATGCCTGGACTAAATGTCTCAAAGTTTTCCCGCAGAAGAAAATGATTCATTTTCTGGACACACCAGTATTCACTTATGTATATAGACTTCAGAACACTTAAAAGCTGAAAGCTGGTGTACTATGGGCATTGCATATTGGAAGTGCCTTAGTCAAATGATCTGAAGTTTTTACCACTAATTCTGCTTCCGTCCCTACTACTGTAATTTCCAAGACAATGCACTTATGTATGTAAATCAACCATCTTGATTATGAAAATAAGTTCCTTTGAGCAGAAAGGCAACTGAAGCAAATTATCTTAAACTTGCACTTTTAATTCTTCCCTTCCCAAGGCACATCAATTCTCAGAATAATCTGGGTATGCACATTGATTATAAAGCATTTTGAAATATTGCCTCTTAAACTGGAATCATTGTTTTCAGGGCAAATGTTCCTGAAAGAGCTCCTGCAGAATGCAAACACCACATATAAAAATCCAAGTGCTGTTTGGGTTTGATGGCTTCATCATGTTACCATAAGCCACCTATTTATTCTGGTACTAGCCCATCTGCAAACACTGTGGCTTGTAAGTGGACTCCACTCCTGTTGTACAAATTATTTTATTTGGGTCATTACCTGGACTTGACTCCCCTCTTATTTCTTCTCAGGATCTTTTAACGTACTGCTTTCCCTATGGAATTTGGAGTGCTGTGGCCAGATTTGAAACTTATGACTATTCTAAGAAGGATCGGCATTAAAATTTGGGCCAAAATGTACAAAAAATATTAAAATAACTATGGCAGTTTGATGTTACGTGAGTTTTTTAGAGGAACGGTGTTTTCAGAGAGTCTTGTTCAGTCTCAATTTTTTACCATAAACTTTAGCTGGATCCTTAGTAGGTTATTACTGTAGTCCTGCAACACAGAATGCAACAGATATATATAATCATCACAATCCAGCTTTGTTACGTATGCTCATTGAAGACAATTACCTTAGGTACTTATGTAATTTGTATAGTTACATTACGTACGTAACCTGTGTAATATGATGTGACATGAGAATAGGGGTAGGGAGAAACTTACTGTTGTCTGGTAGGATGGTCCCCCCTGCCATGCTCCCTCACACTCATCTTTTCCTGGGGAATAATGTAATAGTCCACGCTGTTTGTGATACAACAATGAGACGCAAGCTCAGGCCTGTAAGTGCAGCACCATTTTATTCCAGTATTCCTCTAATACTAAGTATCTTTCAGTTATGAAGAATATTATCCATCTTCAGATGGATGCTTGTTCTTAGCAGGTTTTAGCAGACATGTGAATGGCCTTCCTTCAGTTTCGCAGCCTATTCCCATGATGCTCTCTCACGTCCAGAGAACATCCCCGAATATCGCCAGCGCCTTTGCAGTGTATCGCACCTCCCCGCAATGGACTTCCACGGTAGAAGTAGTGAAATGCCTCTGCCTCTAAGGTAAGAGACTCTGTGAGTCTTTGTCCCTTGGATCCAGAACAATTGTGGATAAGATGGCTCACGAACCAATGAGGGAAAAAGATTCTTCAGAGGTTTGGGTTGCCCAGCAGACTATGAAGAAACGTGCATTCAAAAAGGGAATATGCGTAAGAGCGCACAAACTGGCTAGAGCATGCAGGTGACTCTTTTAAGTGTGAATTTTATCAGACTGAGTGGGATGCATGGTTGTTTTTGCCTGTTTATGTCTCTGATCAGATGAGCACATCACTAGTGCTAATGATTATAGCCTTTTGCCCTTGGCTAGCAATTTTCCCAGAGTAGCATCATAACACATGCAGTCTCCAGACCAGCCACATGATTTGTTTGGGACAATTACATTTACATTCTCTCCTGAATAATATGTGACTATAGCCAAGCACAAATATAGCTACATTCTTTATACCACCCACGATTTTGACAAAGCAGTTATCTGCTTGTTCCTGAACCATATCATGTTTCTTTCCTGGTATTTCTTAAGTGCCACAACTTCTAACCCATGTTTACTTCTCCATCTCCATCACTCAAAACTTAAAGGTACTTGAAAAAAGCCTGACATGGAATGATCTGTGTTTACAGTAAACCAGGATTATTTTGAAATAATAGATAATCCATTTTAGTAAGCAGCCCTCTGCAAATTTCCCAACGATGGCACATCTGGGAGGACAAAGCAGAAGTTAAGGCATAAGCCTGGGACAGTCGCCAACATACACATGAGTATCAGGTATGTATCATAGATAGTTGCCATATTCACAGAGTCAGCTCTATACCCTTTCACGTAGGTGCCTGTTACGTAAGTCATCCACAGATTCCAGGACTACGGGTAGCATGCAATTTAATGGAAAACTTCCTTATTCTTATGCTAAAAATATTTACCATTAGAATGTTGATATCATTCATTATATATCACAGGGAGGCCTTTGGAAACAAATGGATGACATAAGAAGTTGGAGCGTACTAACTGACCGCTGTAGCCTATTTATAGCTTTCTGACACAATCGAGAGGCCATGATTCTAAGTGCAGTCATAACCCTAGAAGCACCGAGGAAGCATGGGTCCTTCACGTCATGGGCATGATGTCATCACGCAAAAAAGAAGAGGAGGAAAAAAGTGCTGAAGTCAAGCCAGGACTGATGAGCTTGTGTCCGTGCGTTCAAATTTGCTCTGACTTTAAAGGTTTGGTGGAGTTTCTGGTCAAATAAAATACTTTTTCTGTAAGTGAATGAGGAAATTACAGTAATCTTCATTTGATTGCAACAGCAATTTCCTGATTTCATTTAACAACGATGCATGAAATTTAAAATGGGGGTAGAATTCTTCTGACTTGTCAACCTAAGTAACCCAATTATGTAACTCCTTTGGCACCTGGATCAGCTAAGCAAAAAGCATCGTTTATTTCTCCTTCTTTCCCTTCTTCAGTGAAAAAATCAGAAGTGGAAAGGGAGGGTAAAGAACCATGCAAAAGCAAAGTGCTAACTCTGGGGGACATCCTACCTACTTCATTAGTCCACACGGCTCTTGGATACCTACCAGTTTATGTGGTTCCTAACCTGTCCAGTAGGAACTGAGTCTAGAAATTAATTAGGAGGATATTCTTGGTAGTGGTCAGTATTCTATTCACTGCAGGGGGAAAAGGAGAGAAGCATGGGGAGAACTTGGCAGTAAGTAGACTTCATTGATTAAACAGAGCTTGTTTCTTATGATCTACTTGTTCGGCAGGCTGCTCGAGGTCACCGAGCTTTAAAAATGACTGCTTTAAAGCTCTAATTTTGCAAGCTCATCTGGTGGGTCGATTCTTGATAACACATGAAGCCCATTACCATCAATGGGATTTTGTGCAGGTATAAGAATCCTCCCCAGAGAATCAGCCCTGTAGTCAGCAGTAAAGCTCATTGTTGAAAGAAATAATTTTTCAGTAACCAAGTATGTAATTATCCTACACGTAATAAAATCTTCTGTACATCCTTTGGAGAATTCCGATCCATCCATTGGAACACGTTGATTCCTAATGCCAGTTATAAAAGCTAAAACACTGACATCACAAGCAATTATAGAGATGAACTGAAATACAGTTGTAAAAAAAGCTAATGGGTCATGGGTGTGCCATTTCAGTAGTGCTGGTAGATAAAATGTGTTTGTACTATTTCAATCTTTAATTAGGGGGAATACAATTTTCCTGAGAGCTAGATGCATTGTGGGGGTTGAATTCTACTCTCAGTCTTTTCACTTTCCAGAGGCAGGGGAGACTGTGCTTTTGAAAGTGGATAGGAGCCTCCTCCCCTCCCCCTCGGCTTAGTCATTTTCTCTGACTTTGCAGAATTGTGACTTATGCAAAGTCATAGAGAGCCAACGTCAGAGCTGCAAATAGTTCTTCCATCCCCCAGTTCTGACTATTAGATCACTGTTCTAACAGTGCACTGGATCAAAAGTAGGTGTGTTTTGAGGAACCTTCCTTATCAGACATTTAATATCCTTTAATATCATGTTGCAACTAAATTGGCATGCTCATAGAGTAAGACTCCTTTGAGAAAGCCCTAACTAACAAGCCAAGGGAAAGTTACTTATTAAAAATGCCCTAAGTGGATCACAAGTGTTTCTCTTATCATTGCTTAGTATTTTAGATAAAGGATCTCTAGCTAAAGATAGCAGGGAATGTTTCAAAAAATCCCAAAGTTTTTTTCTTCTGAAAACAGGATTTAAGATATATGTACGATGATGATACTCTCCATTTTCTGCCTCATACAAATTAACTCAAGATACTTTATAAGTTGCTCGGTTAAATTTTGTTTACATTTTCTACAACAAGCATGGTGAATTGATAAGTCTACGAAGATTTCCCTAACATCCAGATGGCTGTTGTAATTTGATTTTTTGAAATACTACCAAAATGTTTTCATCATATTTATCCTTGGCACAGGGCTGGTAGCCATTACAACTAACAGTTACTACATGAGTAAGATAAAATTTGATCTGGATTAATTTCTTCTCACTCTAGGCATCAAAAAGTTATTTATTTACTCTGAGCTAGTCATATAGATCTCCCTTACAATCAATGGATAGAGTTAGGAACTTCAGAAAGGACTCAGCTGCTGCCCTTCAGACATTTATTCTACATTTCGATTAATCATTGTTCGGAAGTGCTAGTCTCTCTCTGCTGACTATAGAGGGAGCCTTGACAACTCACTTAGACAGGTAGAGTCTAGCTTTTATATGATTAATATTAGTGAGCTGAATCCCACCCTTACAGAGATCAGAAAGTCAGCAGTCTATTGCTTCTTAATGCTTTCTCTTCTAATCCTTTTGTCGATGTCACATGAGCACATTATTCCAGCTGTGTTCATGTTTCTAACTTTAAAACATAAAAATAGCATAAAAGCATCTATAACCAGAAACCTTGCTGCTTTTACAGATATGTTTTGTAAGACAAAATAACCAAAATCCTTATCCCGTTTGTTTTAGTCCTCAATATTCTCAATCCTCTCCACTTAATTTTGAATTCTTTAAGAAGAGCTTTCATAAGGATATCAAATGATGGAGATGATTCCAGTTTTGCCTTCAAGAGCTGTGTCTGAAGAATATGCACAATATATAGAACAAACCGATTCAAATCTCTGTGAGTGTTAACAAAAGTGTCTATTTTTCTTAACCTTTCTGTACATCGGAAAACTATCAAACACAGCTGATCCACTCATTTCAAAAAATGGTGACACAGAGATGCCTAAACTTTGGTTTAGGCACCCTACCAAGGGATGCATTATTATTCCATATATTTATATATATACATATGTGTATATATATAAATATAACAAACATTGTAGAATAGGAATATATAAAGGGTCCACCATACCAATAAATTGTGCTTGGACCTAACAGGTTAGAGTGAGACATTTGAGGTTTATTACTGATGTCTGTGTAAAAGTACAAATGGAACCAGAGGTAGGATTTGTCTGACCAGAAGTAGATGTCAACAGTGTCTATCTTTGAGCTTTTTGTCTAGACTTCTTTTATAATCAATGAGAGAGAAAATGACACTCCTAGACATGATTTACTTAAGCATAAGGTAGATATCTAAAATAGGTCAGATGAATTATTCCCTATAAATTCTCTTTCTTTTTTGACTAGAGTGAGCCCAATATGACTAGCTCAGATATAAAAGCTTATATTGTAGAATTAGGTGAGACTGATCATAAGCCTTGCTGAAGCATTAGGGTTTCATTATTAAAGGTGGGATTTTGAGAGAAGCTGATCTCTGTTAAGGCAATGGGAGAAACATTAAGTCTTGTTAGCCCCTGACAAGCTAAATCAATCACTCAACACTGAAGCAGGGAGATTTTCTGGAGCACAGAATCAGTGTCAGAAGATTTTGATGAGATGCTGACATGTAGAAAGCCAAGATTTCTGAATGGCAAAACATCTACCAAATTGTTTGCTCTATTCAGCTTCTGAGTAGATGTTTTTTATTTTATACATCTTTCATATTCTCTATATACCTCTCCATACACCTCAAAAGGACTGTCAGTTACTGACAAAGAAGGAGCCTATCACAGACTGGATCGTAACAGTGAGTCATGAAACATAATAGTATGTGAGTGAACAGATTTTGTTGTGTTTACGCAGACAGACATGGAAGCATTGGTCAGAAAAGAAGACCGATTTAACATTCTGTTACTCTGCATCATTTTATCTTAGACTTAACATGCCAAGGAAGTTGCAAAGAGGATGAATTTGGTCCAGTTTGGTGATAGTGAGCTATTTGTGAAGTGTGCATATGAGATTGCATATCAAGAAAGAAAGGCAATAAGGAAATTGGTAGTAATTATTTTTAAATATATTCACGATAATTCACATTGAAAGAAAATCCATTAAGAAAACTTCCTTGAAGCATTAGTAAAATTAAAAGTACTTAATAATAACAAAGGAGTAACCTGAAGTATATTTAGTCCATCTTTTACCAGCAACTGCAATTTTTCCTACATTATGTTAAAATCTGGACAGTATGCAGGAAAACATCAGGACTAATTCCTGTGTTATTAATATTACTTTGATATAAACAACACTGATAGGAATAGAAGTGTATTGGGTTTGTGTGGCAAGGTTTTTGTAGTGAGGGAGCTACAGGGGTGGCTTCTGTGAGAAGCTGCCAGAAGCTTCCCGTATGTCCAATAGAGCCAATGCCAGCTGGCTCCAAGATGGGCCTGTTGCTGACCAAAACTGAGCCCATCAGCGATGGTGGTAGCGACTCTGTGATAACATATTTAAGAAGGCGAAAAAACTGCTGTGCAACAGCAGCTGGGAGAGAGGAGTGAGAATGTGTGACTGAAACAACTCTGCAGACACCAAGGTCAGTGAAGAAGGAGCGGGAGGAGGAGCTCCAGGTGCCGGTACAGAGATCCCCTGCAGCCAGTGGTGAAGGCCATGGTGAGGCAGGCTGTCCCCCTGCAGCCCATGGAGGTTAACGGTGGAGCAGAAATCCACCTGCAGCCTGTGGAAGACCCCATGCCGGAGCAGGTGGCAGGTGGATGCCCGAAAGAGGCTGTGGCCCTGTGGGAAGCCCGTGCTGGAGCAGGCTCCTGGCAGGACCTGTGGACCCGTGGAGAGAGGAGCCCAGGCTGGAGCAGGTTTGCTGGCAGGGCTTGTGACCCCGTGGGGGGACCCACGCTGGAGCAGTCTGTTCCTGAAGGACTGCTCCCTGTGGAAAGGACCCACGCTGGAGCAGTTTGTGAAGAACTGCAGCCCGTGGGAAGGACCCACATTGGAGAAGTTCATGGAGGACTGTCTGCCTTGGGGGGGACCTCAAGTGTGTGAGGAGTCCTCCCCCTGAGGAGGAAGGAGAGGCAGAAATAAAGTGTGATGAACTGACCATAACCCCCATTCCCCATCCCCCTGTGCCACTGAGGGGGAGGAGGTAGAGAAAATCGGGAGTGAAGCTGAGCCTGGGAAGAAGGGAGGAGTGGGGGGAAGGTGTTTTAAGATTTGTTTTTATTTCCCATTATGCTACTCTGACTTTTGATTGGCAATAAATTAAATTAATTTCCCCGAGTTGAGTCTGTTTTGCCCATGATGGTAATTGCTGAGTGATCTCCCTATACCTAGCACATCCACTAGGGCAGGTGTGGTGGTCATTTGCAGGCATATCCTTTCAAACCTGTGAAGTAATAAAAGAAAACTCAAGAAAACTCATGTAGGTAATTTTATTTAGCAGATATGGAAGAAAAGGTTGGAATAATTGGTCGATTGCAGACAGGAACTGACATACTGAGAATGAATGAAATGGCTTGAAAAGTGGGAATATGCCTGCAAGACATTCTTAAAAAAAATGAACTTATTCTTGATGTGATAGCAAAGAATGAGCCCATGGAGGGAGTCAAGAAGAAAGGAAGCCTGGAAAAACGGTCTTTACAGCAGTGGTATGAATATTGTTTCTGTTAAGAACAGCAGAAAAAGGTTGTACAGTTTGAAGATAAAGATTATGAGAATTTGGAAAAGAGTTATAACTTTGTAGCTATCTACAGGCTCCAGAAATAATATGCAAGATGGAAACTTAACCCGATTTTCAGACCTAAAAAGCTGTCTACATCACCTGCCTGTCTGACAAGCCTGGTGATCACATTATTCACAGCAGTTCTAAATGAGCAAAGTTGTAAGGACTGACTAGGGAAGAGAGGAGCGTATGACATGCTTTAGGCATACCGCATTCGAGCTGATAGCTATCAGAAGATGCTGAAGTTGAGAGACAAGCCAAGATGTTATGGATGAAGTACAGGTATAAATTTGTATCTCTGCATGGAGATGGTAGTTAAACTTGTGCTTGTGGATGAGACTGTTGAGACACAGGCAGGCAAAAAGAAAAGAAAGGAGCCAAAGTCAGAACTCCATGCAATCACCTATGAAGGCAGAGGATCCTTGAAAGCACAGACTAACAGAGTGGTGGGCAAGAGAACCCAGAAAGGACAAAGTTGCTGAAGTCACTGAAGCTAAGGAAGGAAAAGAATTCAAAAGAAGACTATTGCTATTGTGTTAAGGGCAAGAAACAAGTGAAGGTACCGATTTTGAGCATTAAGCAGAGGTAGGTCAATATAGTAATACTGACTGTAGCTTCAATTGAATGAAAAGGTGAACAGAAAGGTTCTGAAAGCTCAGCTGAACTGAAAGGAGGATGGAATCGGGGCATGAGACTCCTGACAGCAATTGCAATGTGAAGTCAGAGAGTGGAAAGAGGAGGGGAAAGACTGGATTTTTTTAAAATGGAGAAAAATAAAACATAATCTTTATTGTGAAAAATTCCATCAAGAAGATGGAGAAGTGATGAGAAAAGCGGGGGGGGGTAATATGAACGGATACGAATGCATCCTGATCTGCAAGGAGTCACTAATAGGGTCAGAGAAGGTCAGCAGATTAGAAATCTTAGTATGAAGTAGATGTAGTTGAAGTAGAGGAAGAACAGACTAGCCAAAATGAGCAAAAGAGTACCTTGTAGTTTGACAATTTTCTCTTGGAATAAACCAGTAACTTCTGTCACAGAGGAACAAGTAAAAACAGAACTGAAGAAAGGCAAGCTACAGATAAAAGGAAGACATCTAGAATATGGGAGTGGAAGTCTGTTGAACTGGAGAAGTAGAGTTGTTCCACCTGAAGACAGCAGAATTGGAAGGGAGCAAATACATTTGCAGCACAGGAAGGCAGCCTGTGCACAGAACTTTCCCCTGAAGACACCAGACAGCACGAGCAGAGGAAGCAGGTAGTGAGTCTGGCCAAGGAGCTGGCATGCTGCAGCAGCTCATGTCTTC
This sequence comes from Nipponia nippon, assembly GCF_047370975.1. Lineage (NCBI taxonomy): Eukaryota > Metazoa > Chordata > Aves > Pelecaniformes > Threskiornithidae > Nipponia > Nipponia nippon. The sequence goes on along the minus strand of NW_028262290.1, from coordinate 93,523,522 downwards.
TGTGACACTTACGAGAAAGATTTCGTATTTTCTTCGGATCTTTATCAAAAAGACTGACCATTATGGGGCTCACTGTAGCTCCTTGATGAATACACGACTAACCTCCACACCAGGGTGACAGCTCACCGTTTATGACTACGGACTCTTATCATGTTTTTAGTCTACTTAATGTAAGCTTCTTTGATTTTTTATTTTGAGCACAAATCACTTCAGTAACAGTGTGAGGCAAGACTAAGTTAAATTCCCTGCAGAAATCTCAATGTATGACGTCATCACATTATCATTGTCAGCAAAGTTTGTAACGCCTAAAAAATTTACTTTTTTTTAAACACGATCTGCAAGTCATGTTCATTTTGGATTAATAAATGTAGTGACTTCTAAAAATCGTTACAACAGACTCTTCTGGCAGTCTTGTTTCCACTGACTTGCCTGTGGACCACAGGATTTTGAAGTACCTTCTGAAGACCGACAGCTCAAACACTTGCTCTCCTTGGGAGCCTGGGTGTGAAACTGCAGATACCAGTATGTGATACTACTCCCTCTGGCTTTGCTGGAATGTGAAGAGGTTGGTTTCTAACACGGGGCGGGGGGCGTTTTCTGCCTTTTTGCTAATTCTACTGTTACCTCCTGCTAAAGGAACAGAATAGCACAGCAGGAGGGAACATCATGTGGAATGTGCCTGCCATCCCGCTGGGAAACTGGGCGCTGCCTAGCCACTATGAAGGCAGAACCAATGCAAATAGTTTGTATTTATATTAAAATAAGTAATCAGATCCAATTTTTTTGGAGGACAGCAGGTAGCCTGCGTCTTAATTACAGATGCAATTAGGAAGGAGGCAGATAACAGTTTTTTCCTATTAGCTCTCTTGTTCATTTTTATAGAAATAAGCAGCCAGTCATGTTTACAACACTTCTTCAACTATAAGCACTGATTGTTAGCCAATAGCAAATCAAGGAAGGACATCTAACGCATTAACTGACAACCATGAACAATTTGTTAGAGCTGGAGAAACCACAGTGGCTGATTCTGCTCATTCAAATCCCTATTTTAAGATTTGCCTGTTCCATGAAAACCACAGAAATTGAGTCAATATTTTTTTTTTCTTAAAAACCACAGCTGTTAACTGAGTTATCAAGTTCTCTAAATGCTTGAACAGAGTAACCAGGTGACATTATTGCTATAAACCTTGAACCACACCTTCTCTGTTCCGTTTCTTACATTTCCTTGATGTAGTTGGAACTTACTTAACATACACAAGTACAGCAGACTACCATTTGCAAATGGCCATTTGTAAGAATGGAGTCTTAGATTATAAAACCGTGAGACTGGTGTAGGATTCAATCATGAGAAAATGTAAATAAGGGTAGTTTCACTGACAGCTATTTATGTTACCTTCCTATCACAGACACATGCTGTGTCATCAGCCAGATTTTGAATCCTTCCTGCAAAATTAAAAATCACTAAAGGTTCACAAAACAGCCATCAAGTATTCCAGGTTGATCTTTGTATGTACTCAGCATTGCTTAGTCCCATACATTTTCCCTCACTGAGTAATATTTGCAGGATTTTTTTTCATTTAGGCTCTTGTGTGTGTTCCTCCAGCTGCTCAGTGGTAAGTATGCTATGGCACGTGCTTTGGCCTCATTCTTAACATGTGCCCCAAATATTTCTATTTTCCTTTCTCGATAACTTTGGAAAGATGGGTCTGCTAAACTCTCTGATGAATGTGGGCATGTAACACCTAGTACTTTATTCAGGCATTTGATTTTGAAGAGGCTTAGACATTTGTTTTTACCCCTTTCGGCCTTCTAGCTTTCACATACATACATTGTTGTGGAATAAATTTTCAACTGGAAACTGATAGATAGTTCCTTAAGCTCTAGGTTCTTGATAACCAAATCTTGTTTAAGCTTGTAAATACAGATGATAACATTTTAAAACATCCTTTCGGATGTTTTCTTGGCTTACATGGGTATGTTAGCTCAATGCTTAATAAGAGTCAAAAAAGCAAATACAATATTATGAATTGTTAGGGTAACACTAGAGAATACCACAGAGAACATCGTATGCCTCCATGCTGAACTTGTTTCTAGGATACGGTGTGAGGACCTGCTGACCCCTTGGGCCAGTACTCCTTCCCCAAAAAGGGGAGAGTAAAACTGGAAAAAGTTTAGAGAAGGGCTAAAAGAACATGGGAACAGCTTCTATACAAGCAGCAAATACGTAGGTTAGCACTCATCATCCTGGAAAAGATGTTTGAAGAGGAAACATCCGAGTCTGATAAAATCCTGAGTGGCATGGAGAAGGTAGGAAATTATTAATTATTCGCTGCCTCTTCTGCTACAAGAATTCGAAGGCAACAAAAGAAGGCGGCAGACTCAAACCAAGGAAGAAGTGATTCTTCACAAAGCATGTAGTTAAGCTGCAGAGCTGTGAAAGAGTGAGAATTACTGTTTACATTAAAACTGTCTCAGGCTCAGGCTGTCCCTAGGCCACAAATTAGAAATGCAGCCTCACAAAGGTTGGAAGGGACCACCTTCTACTCCAATCCCCTGCTCAAAGCAGGCCCAGGTAGAGAAGGTTGTCCAGGACTGCGTCCAGATGGGTCTCGCACGCTTCCAAGGTGGAGATTCCACAACTGCTCTGGGCACCTGCTCCAGTGTCTGACCACCTTCGTAGTAAAAATTCTTTTCCCTGTATTGAGTGAGAATTTCCCAGGTTTTATGCTGTGTCTGTTGCCTTTTGTCCTTCCACTGGACACCTCCAAGAAGAGAGTCCCTGCCTGAGCTATCTTGTAGGTGAGCTGGTCTCCAGCTGTTAACCATTTGGCCCCCAGCCTGTCCCGCTGCGCGGGGTTATTCCATTCTTGGTGCAGGACTTTGCCTTTCCCTTTATTGAACTTCATGAGGTTCCTCTCAGCCCATTTTTCTAGCTTATCTAGCTATAAAAATACACAGGAGGCAGGCATCTTATTCACTATCTCTACTTTGCTATCATCATCTGCAAACTTGCTGATAGTGCACTCTAGCCCATCATGCAGCTTGTTAATAAAGATATTGAATGGTCTTGCTGCTGGTATCCTGAAGGATAATCACTAGTAACTGGCTGTCTGTTGAGACTTCTTGCTGCTGATCACTGAGCTTCAAGCCCCATGGTCCAGCCAAATTTTTACCCACCTAATCATGCACTTATCCAGTCCATACCTTACTTATTTGCCTATAAGGATACTACAGGAGACCATGTCAAAGACCTGCTAAAGTCAAGGTGTACAACATGTACTGCTGTCCCATTATCCACACAGATGGCCATCTCATCATAGAAAATCAGTTGTTTAGACATGATTTGCCCTTGGTAAATACATTCTGGCTGTTCCAGTCACCACCTTCTCCTTCTTGTGGCTGGAAATAGCTCTCAAGAGGATTTGCTCCTTGACCTTCCCAGGGATTGAGGTGAGGCTGACCAGTCTGTACTTTCCCATACTTCTTGCCCTTCTTAAATATGGGTATGATGTTTGCCTTTTCTCGATACCCTTAGATGCACCTGATCTGGTCCCACGGACTTGTATGCACTTGACTGGCTTAAGAGCTCCCTAACTCTACCTCCCTCTACATTCCCACTGACTCAGTTAGTAGGCAGTGGGAACTGGGCAGTCAGAGGGCAGGACTAACCAGTGAAAACAAAAGCAATGAAACTTTGAATATCTCATCTTCTTCCATAACTTTTATCACTAGGTCTCCTCCCCCATTAGGCACCAGGCCCACACTTTCTTCAGCCTTGCTTTTGCGGCCAGTGTAGTTGTGGAAGTCCTTCCTCTTGCCCTTCACATCCCTCGCTATTTTCAACTCCAGCTGAGCTTTGGTATTCCTAATTCCTTCCTCCGTGCTCAAGAAATGTCTCTATAATCTTCCTGGGTAGCCTTCCTTCTTTGTACTTTCTTTTTGCATTTGAGCTCAGTCAGGATTTCTCCAATCACCCAAGCTACCTTCTACCATACTTGGTCAACTTTCTGCTCATTGGGATGGATCTTTCTTGGATTTTGGGGAAGTTCTGCTAAAAGATCAACCCGTTGTCTTGGGCTCCTTTGCCCTCTAGGGTAGCCTCCTATGGGATTCTACCAAGCAGATCCCTGAATAACCCAAAAGTTGCTCTTCTGAAGTCCAGGGTTGTGATCCTACTATTTGTCTATCTATCTCTCCTCAGGATTTTTAACTCCATGATCTAATGGTCACGGCAGGTAAGATGGCTCATCTTTACATCAGTGACTCGCTAGTGAGCATGAGGTCCAGGAGACCACCTTCTCTAAGCAGCTCCGTTGTAACTTGTGTCAAGAAATTGCCATTGACGTATTCCAGAAACCCTTTGGGTTGCTTGCCGCAGCACTATTGTCCTTCCAGCAGATATTAGGGTGGCTGAGCACCTAGATGTGCAATCATAAGGCTGCTCGATGTCTAAAGGAAACTTCATCTATTTCCTCGATCAGGCAGTCTGTACCACATGTTTACCACAATATCACCTGTGTTGGTCTGTCCTCTGGTTCTTAGCCATAAGGTCTCACCTGGCTCTTCACCTATTCCAAGGCAAAGCTCCATGCACTCCAGCCACTCCTTTGCATAGCGTGCAACCCCTCCTCCTTGCCTTCGCAGCCTGTCTTTCCTGAAAAGCCTGTATCCATTTACTGCAGCACTCCTGTCCTGTGAGCTACCCCACCAAGTCTCTGTAATCCCAGTGAGGTCACAGGTCTACAATTGCATGGACTGCTAATCCCAGTGAGGTCACAGGTCTACAACTGCATGGACTGCTAACTCTTCTTGTTTGCTCCCAGGCTGTGTGCATTTGTGTCCAGGCACTTGAGATGGGCCCCTAGCCATGCCGCTTTCACAAGGGGAGTGTGACAGCCTCCCCACTCATGCTGCCTCCCAGACACTTCCTCAAATTGCTGGCTGCTGGGAGAGTATTTGGAAAAGTATCATCATATGCTTGTTCCATTTTTGTACTCTTCCCCAGACATCTGCTTTTGATCACTGCCCTTGGTGTGTACCTGAAGAACTGCCACCAGTAAAAGGGATTACATCTGTTAAGTTCTGATGTCAAGAGTAGGACATGAACCCAAGTCTCCACAAGAAAGTCAGAAAATATGCCGCAGAAAAACTTATAGCTTTGAGCCCAGTACCTCCACCCCCGCTTGGCAACCATCTGAAACAGGATACTGGGCTACACAGACCCAGTACAACCATGCTCATATTCTTGGGTTGCTGCCCAGAGCAGATATGCAAACTGAATTACTTCTTTTGTTCCTTCGCCTTTTAAGATAATACTTGATTTGGAACTACTGAAATTCTTGCTAGGTGTTTTTCATAATTGTTTTTTAACTCAATCTTTTTGATGCTGAGTAGTCCTTCAATCTTTGCTTGCATGCTAATTGAGCTATCCCCTAGAAAAACTGTGTTGTCAGCAAAATCCAAGTCTCCTAATGCACTGTTGTTGAACTAGGCAATGCATGTGTTACAGCAAGCCATTTCTTTTTTTCATAATGAATGAATGACAAGATCGACAGAAAATGTGAAAGAACACTTTCCTATTTGACAAAGTCTATGTTAAACCTTTTAACATGTGCTCACCTTGATTCTACCTTAGGCTGAACCTTATAGGAAGACTCATTGATATTAATTTTTTTGGCATACACAGGATTTAAATATGTTCCAGAATGATTCACAGTGATGCTGTCAAATAGTTTCTGGAAATTTACGGTGTTTATAACAGCTTTCTATTTTTTTTGCTGCTCCATGCTCAACTTCATGACTGCTTTTAGGCTGAAAAAAATCTGGTTAACACATGACTTTCTGAATCAAGCCTTGATTGATCATCCTTTTGCTTCCTTTTTTCCATTCAAGATGATATTGTAGGAGATTTGGTATTGCTCACAAAAGCATAATACACATCAGATGCTGCAAAGGCATAGATTACTTTTTGTATTATTTTGATTATGATGCTATTTTCTTATTGTTCTGCAAACCAGTAAGGCTGCTGAGGCAAACCAAAAGCAAGTGTCAGAACCTCTCCAAACAGGTGTTGATTAAGAAATTATGTGATGAAAGTGCTAACAATATGTCATAAAGCACAGACTTGTAAATGTTTACTAGGGCTAGTAAAAAATAACAGAAAAGATTGGATGTATTTTTAAATTTCTGTACAGTTTAAAATGTATGGACTCTGGTTGTCAAAGTAATGGTTTTTGGAGACAATCCAAATGTGTGCATTATTAATAGAAAATGTCCTCAGGTCTATCTCATTAGATCTTACTCTTTCTTGTATTATTTTGGGTATAGAAACTGGACTGCAAACCCACCCAGTTCATCAGTTTTTCGTCCTCCCAAAACTTCTCCTCAGAGCAACAAAACAAAGGGTCTTTTTATTCCTGAATTTCACACTGATGAACTTACTTATTCTAAGCATGGGACTCTGCAGAAAGGATGGTGGAAACACCCCATCTGATAATGAAGAAGCTGCCCTCAGCATCTTTTGCACAGCATGCCTAGGCAGGCCTTTCTAGCAGTTATACCTCACAAACAATGAGTGGAATGAAGAAGACTGCAGAAATGAGTACAGAAACATCAGAGCTATGTTACCCTGCTTACATCATGAGCTATAAACACTAAAGTGTGTACAATGCAGATACTGGGTTCTCAGGTCTAACTCTTCCACTTGACATGTCCACACTACTTGCTAATGTAGACATAGCGTCAGTAGTCCCCCTTTCACATGTACCGCCTCATCTCCTGCCTCTTTAAATTGGCAGCTCCATGTGCTCTGCTTCTTCCTCTATGTGACTGAGATAGAGAAAACATCTACTGTACTTGAAAAGATGTTCTCTCATCTCCCCTTGATCATGGGTTTGGGAGTGTCTTAAAACTCAAGCTCTGTATTTAGAACCATTTAAAGAAAGTTAAAAACATCTGAGTCCTACATGAATAGGATAAATTTCGGGAAAGGGCAAAAAAGCCAGGGTATTAAAAGACAGAAAAACATTAAAGCCAAACAGTTTTAATTAATAGAGATAATTCAAGGTAACATTGTGAAAATTCAGATGTCACTTGGTTTTGGAAGATATACAAATTAACACAAACAAATAACCTAAATAAAAATCACAGAGCCAGTGGGTAAGTTGTGCACTAAGTAGATGAGGAATACTTTGACTTAACCATTTTGCAGCTCAATAGCAGACTGAGCTCCTCCAGTGTGTCTTCCTCTGCTGCAGGCTGTTTGTATAACGAGAACAATGTCTGAGAGGACGTATTTCAGTTTCAGTTCTTTTTCCACGTATTCCAGCTTCTTGACAAATATAAATTGCATACATTTTCTGTGACTGGGGGAATATTGTATAAGGAATTGCGACCTGATTATTTATCTACTATTTATTTAACTTTTAATATTTTCACCTCTGAGAATCAAACAGGTTGGTATTCCTCAGAATCTAGGAAATGGATTTTTAATTAGATACCCAGAGAACGACTCCAGATGCTGGATGCGAAGGTCATTTTAGTATTCTGTGTGACTCCTGCCCAGTGATTTTTGCACTGTATTCTAAGCCAGGGCTTAAGCTCAGGTACAGCCAGTGCACTGAACGCTCACTGCTGCGTCTAGTCTGGCATTGGTCACAGGGGAGAAGACAAGGGAGGGTGAGGTGAGTGAGGACAGTAGTTCCCATGACCCCACCAAGGTGATATGGGGGCTTGCTTGAGGAGTTCTCTTTTTTCTTTCTGGGAGGCCAGCAGGACTGAAACAACTATTAGGTGCTGCTACCCTGCTAGCATTGGGGAATTTCTTCCACAATGGAGAGAGATGGAGAACTCTAGAGCTAAATGAAGTTTTCCTTTATTCAGTTCCTAGTCTTTCTGGCAGCTGAGCAGCATTAAGTGCAAATATTACTAAGATGATACTGAGAAGAAGCATGGGGAGAGGGGAAACTGTATTTGGGTCTCAGGAGCTGTTTCTCCCCACCTTGCCTGGGGAGGCAGGACCCTGGAATCAGCAGACAATACTGCCACACAACTGGTACAGGAAGCTGGCATGGAGGAAGAGATGTTCCTTTGGTTCCAGGGACCTTTTACTTCCATCCGTTCCCAAAAGATATGTACTTATCACATACAAGCCTGAACCCTAACTTACTTCACTGAATGGCCCTTTCCGGCTTGGCAGGTTTTGGGGGTGAGCTAGGGGACAGTCAAGCTTGGATTTATATTCAACAATGTGAATGTAAATTGGGTTAGATTTGGGTTAGAGAACTGATTCAAAAGTAAAATGTAATGAATATATGCTCAGTGAATTGATACCTAAACTAAAGGAAGAGCCTCCTCTTAATCCTGTTGGGATAAGTCTGCACAAGTCTTGCTTACAGCCTGAGCTAACCAGCTATGGGTTGGATGCTGGGTAGCTGTGGTTACTGCAGTTCTGTGCTTGATCTAAAATGCTCTGCTGAACAGTAGGGTAGAGCAAACCGGGCTTAGCACTAGGCTCACAGTGCTATACAGTATCTCCAGCCTAAAGGATAGGTATATGAGGCACGTGCATCTGAAAAATACTATGCGGGTGTACCATCAGTCCAACAACTAGTTCTAGTCTAGTGTGCCAGTCACCCCCAGAGCATTTCATTCTGGGCTTTTTGTTGTTAGAAAGATGAAGACAAACTGAATCCTTAACTGTTGCTTAGTCTTTTAATGTTTACACTTTTTTTTTTTTCTTACTTTTTAATCCTATCACCTGGAAAGGCAAGGGCCTCATTACCCTTACTGTCTGTCAGACTGTACACAGAGCAAAAAAAAAGAAACATTTTTGTGACTGGGCAAAATTTTCTATATATAAAGGCAGAATAACCCCAATGATTTCAGGGTATTATTTCTGTATTACACCAGCAAAATTGAGATGAAATTTTGTGACAGCACATCTCTGTACCACTAAAAATGACCTAAAAAACCTTTTTTGATAAAACCTGTATGTAACAGTCTTAAAGGGCTACCTGTCTTTACAGCTGACATTAGGGTGTCCTTTCTTTTCAGTCTAAGTTGTCTATTACCCCACAAGCTAGCTGGAAATATTTCTTTTCCAGAGGAGCATATGGTCTGGCTTTGTGAATGCTAAACCCCATGGGGTAACTCCTTACTGGTTAAAAGGTTTTCAGAATATTAATCCTGAGAATCTGAATGTAAGGGAGAGATATGGGAACCATAAACTGAATTTTCATTCACTTTTTGAAGTTTCTATCTTCTATCTGCTTGAGGGGGTCATGTTTTCAGAAAGCAGGAGATATTGGCCGTTTGAAAACTGAAACTGTTTTAAGGTGTCACAAGCATGATAATAAAGTTTACTGGTCATTAAAAAAATCCAAACAAACTGTAGTGGGTATAATTAAAAATATTTTCGAACCTCAGATACCTTTAAACCAACCTGTCATCCCTATCTTTAAAAGCCAAATTTAATACTGCACATTTTACTTTGGTACCATTAAACTACAAACAAATAGTTTTCAAATGATAACACATTATGAAGCAGTCAGTTTACCTGTTTTTAGAGGTAGGAAGGACAGAAGAGATGATAAATAATTTTGTGGAATTTGACCTACTTAGTATATCTTTCCATATAAGCATTATGAATATTTGTTCTAAGGGATTCTAGCTCTCTCTACCAACGCGAAGTTAATTTTTTTCCCTCTGAACTGTGAGTCATATCCTGCATTCAAAATACCTTACAGAAAACTCACTGTCGCACAACTATGGTAAAATATCTGTTGTCTGCATTCTGGCAAGAGAAAATAGTTGGGGGCAGACCACTGTGGGTTTGGATTTTTTGGCTTGTAATTTAGTCCATGTTGCCCACTTTGATCTGAAGTGTCCTTTATGTCTAATAGTGCTACAATGAGCACAGGTAGCATTTAGGGCTTACTCCTGTTCAGATTAAATCAATGATGTTAAAACTCATTAAATTTTCTAAGCATGGGATAAAACTTTTAGACAGGTATGGTTTGAATTTGAGACTTGGGTAAATCAGAACGGTATAGAAAAACCAGTGTTGGTTTAAGTAGCCCAAGTGTTTAAAAATATAATGAAAATCATCTGTGGATCATGATTTTAAAGGACAACATAGTGTTCACTAGAACACGTACGCGGACATATCCGCATCCTTGAATTTACTAAAGGAATTCAGGCACTGTCCTAGTATCTAATGACTGTGAAATGAAAAAGTGTTTTCAATGCTGGCAACAAAACAGGCACCCCAGGTATCACTGGCTATTGTGCTGCTTACTTTGATTTCTGTCTGAAACATTTATCCACTTCTTTTGTTAGCCTTCATTCAGAGGTCTATCTCTTGAGGCCCTTGCTTAGTTTTTACCCCATAGCCCTGAATGCAAAAATGTGCACCTTCTCTCACAGGGCTGCATCTTCTGCTCCGTGCCCCCGAGGAGGGCAAGGACATAATCTCCTCCTTTCTACAAAAGCAACTATATTAGCAGTGTCTCACCTGCCTATCGAAGGCCAATGTCTGGTATGAAAAAGCAGTCTTGGGATTTTCAGTAATAATAATACTACTACGTAATTAGGAATTCTTTCTTATTTGGCATCACCTGCAGCTCAGTGCCATTGCCATCAGAGTAATCCATAGGGTCAGTGCTGCCATAAGAGAAAAGCTGCCACTGAAGAAAAGCAGAAGCATCATTCCTTGTTACTCTTAGAGTAGTTCTATCCTAGCTGGACTCCGCTTACTTCATAAGAGCGCATGAGATCTCAGACCTAAGTGGTGTGGCCACAGGCAAATAAAAGAAAACACAAATATAAATCTGGGAGATTTCTGTTTGCAACGGTAATGCTTTAAGCAGAAGCACTAAGCTGCACTTATCCCATTTGAATTCTGCTTTTCCAGTCTCTCCTAATAAGAATCACTTATATGAGCTAAGTATTCCCCTTAGTAACCATCCTTGCATTATTAATAACCAACTCAATTTTGCTTGCTAGAATAAGATACCTCCTTTAATATGTAAGGTTAGGTTCAAGTAACAGTCTTTCATGAATGCATATATTATCAGTCTTTTCCACTAATTGGTCTCAAAGTATGTCATCAATCTTATCATCGAATCCACATGCTTTGAAAGGTGTTCTCCTACTCAGATGCTAAAATTCAGCTAAAGACCTGGACAGACAAGCAGGAGGAAAAGCTGAGGCTTGTGTTAGCCATGGTCCACAGCCAAAACAGAAACAATGAGAGACATAAAGCTACCTAATGCTCTTAGAAGAACAAACATACTACACATAGAAGAACATCAGAAGCAAACATCCGTGATAGAGGCCCATGACTCTGGACCTAATCCTTCAGCTCCTAATCCATTTTGATGCATACAGGTCTATCACTGGAGCTAATCTCTGAAGGATGTGTGTGTACCTTAAACAGTTCTGCTAATTGTTAGATTATCCAAAATAGACACATGGGACACAGAATTAGGTAGTTCTGATTATAAAAGTAACAATTTGGTAGTCAAGACTATAGTAAGTTTACTTTTTTTGCATTTAATATACCTAGACAAATAGTCATTATCTGTAAAGAGAACCTGTATATAGCCCATGACAGAAAGAATAGGTTGCAGAAAATCCCTGCTTACCTTTGACTGATTTATTTACGTCAGCTATTAATCATTCTCAGCTTTTTTATCCACATGGAAGATGTGACTCTAAATGAAAGTATTGGAGCTGAGATATTTTTTTCTGCATGACAATTGTTTTTTTATGACATCAAAGTTGATCTCAATTCTGATGGACAGCATAATAGGAGCCACGAGGCTATCAAGCTATGGTTACCCAGTTGTGTCAGAGAAATTTTCTTCTTGTGAAATTCATTTCCCTCACTGCACAGAGCTAACGTCTCATGTGCCAGGGAGAGATGATATATTGGCACACCCTTGGGACAGGATTTTCTTTCAATAGCACAAATGTTCTGTTAAAGGCTTTAGTGTATATTACCTGTGTGTATTTTCTACAGGTGACATACTTATTGGTTACCACTTCCTCGTTGACAAGAGAATGGTCGTCCAGGGTTTTAACGCAAGACTAAGCAACATATAACACCTACATCGAGTACTGCTTCCCGCTTCATGGGCACCATTTGCTCTCTGGGCATGCTCTGGCTCTACCAAAGTGAGAGGCATCAGTTAGATCTCCTCCTGCTGAGCTGAGTGGGGCTGCTGGCTTGTGGGCTTTTCACCTTCAGATCCTTCAGGAACCAGATCCTAACATCTTTGGCAGACAGCTGGACCCTACAGGACAGTTCCAGGGGCCCCATTCTCTACACGTGTTGACCCTTTTGGGCAGCCAGACTTAACTCATCAGCCTTGAAGAGCTGCACTAGCAGCTGAAGCATATGAGGCTGAAAAACCTGGGCCAGACTGATGTCTTCCCCTCCCAGCTGCGAGGGAGTTAGCTGTCTGCCTCACCACATGTGAGCCCAGCCTGCCGTGGCGGAGGAGGCAGGGAGGGTGCCCGTGGGGCGGATGGGAGGGGGTCTGCATGGCGCAGGCCTGGAGGTGGTGGCCAAGGGCCGCTTCCCTCCGGAAGCCTCTGGCGGCTGGGAGCACAGGTGCTTGGGTTGCACAAGCAGCAACATGCGAGGGCGCAGCCTGAAGATCTTCATTTTCAGCTGACTAACCTCTTTCCTTGGCAAGAAGCAACATTTCCTTGTATTTTTTAAAAAAACAGAGAGAGTGCATGAGAGAGAGCGAGCTATTTTCCTCCTCAACATCTACTCTGGAGCCTGGGAGAAGGCCCTAAAACCTGTATGCATGTGTAATGGCATGTTAAGATGAGAGTATTTTCTCTTGTGGTGGAAACAAGGAGCTTCAGGTTATTGATCAGGAATTTAAGCAGTGGGGTTTCACCACATTTTGGTACTTTTCTGAAGGAGATGCATAGCAAGAGTGCCCACCCTACTCCTTCCTCCCCACTCCTCCTAGCTCATCTTTGGTCTCTGGGAAACACTTAGATCAGCAGTCCCAGCAACCACCCCACTGTCTTTGCCTATCTAGGGTGATCAGTGACAGCTTTTGTTTAAACTTCAGGATTTAAGATCCTTTTTTCAGCAAACGAGAGGCATTTTGTAATTTGTGTCCTCCCAAATCCTCAATCCTCCAAGTCTTTTCACCTAGCCTAAGAAGGATTTCACTGGTTTTCCGTTCTTTCTTAACAAAACGCATAGAACAAATTTAACGCTGCTTCTCAGAGAGTTAAATTGGATTTGTCCAGGTGGACACTGTTACAGGCCTCCTTTATAGGTGGGATTTATTTTATTAAAATATAATCCTCCCGTGCTCACATTATCCCCTTCAGACATTCTCTTTTAATCTTTTGCAAAGTAGCATTAAAACAGTTTCTGGCATTCATTAAGAATTATATTAAAATGCAGACACACCTTTTTAGGCTACAACTGCTGAGAAAAAGCAAACCTGGGATTTCCTTTTCTTGGAGCCCCTCTCTGAGCCAATGGGATAGGAATGAGCGAGATGCAGTTGCACCAGTCCCATCAACGTGACAACCACAGGGGCACAAAGCAATCCCATGACCACTCAACTGCTTTCCCTCTGGGACAGAGGCGCAGTGTATTTTCTGCCTCCCGGTCCTGGAAATCAACACGTGTTGCTCCGTTGCCTTGCTTTGAAGGAAGGTTTGCAGAGGCTTCTGTGATTTTCCATTTCACCCCCATGCAGCACAAGGCCTATGCACCACTTAAATCCTCATCAAAATAGGGCTTAGGTAATAGCCTTGGCAGAAGGGCAAGTTCCACCCACATTCCTCTGTGCTCATCTGGGCTGGAGAACCAGAACTGGAAAGCTGCGTGTGTGAGGGTTTTCTTTACCGCTTGGAACTAAATACTTACCGTGCACCTATTTCAGCTTTGTTTCTGGCCAAGCTTTCTGTAAAGCCAAGAACTACCCGAGTAAAAGCTGTTTACATTATAAATTTAGAATTCCAAGATTAGGTTGAAAGAATAAAAATGAGAAATCTTTGCCTTTCATTAATCTTGTACTGGGAATAAGCAGAGAGAGACTTCTCAGTTACATTATTTGCCTCAAAAGAGATTCTCAAGTTTCCAAAACCCTGTCAGTCAGTTATGAAACATATGCATGTTGCAAAAAAGTAAATAAATCTCTTTTGACCGGTCTCCTGATTTCTGGCAAAGCCCTACAGTATACGTACTTTACTATTAATGGTAGCATGTTAAAGTCCACCTATAAGTGAGAAATAAAGGAGAATTAAATATATATAGTACAATAAAAGGCAAAGGCCTGCTGAAAAGCCAAACAGAGAGGAACACGAGCAAAGAGAAAAGCAATGTGTTTGGAATTATTTCATTTTTAAATAAAACACAAAACCTTGGCAATATTATTATACATTTCAACATATAATAAGCCCTGAAGAAAATAAGATCCTCGATCTGTTTTTGTAAAAGTCGTATTGCCTAATATGGTAGGACTTCTGATACTGATACACCTCAAATGATTTGTGGGAAACAGAAGCACATTTTTAGTACGTGCTGTTACATAGGCATAAAACGAACCTACCCATACCTAGCTAAAAAACATAGCCACAGGTACCTAGGAGATCTGAGGAAGAGCTGGAAAAACAGACACTGGAAAGAGGAAATGTAAAAAAAAAGAGAGGGTGCAGCAGCAGTGTCTGAACACAGAGGTAGAAGGGATCATGGCACAGGTGCTCTTTTTTTCTCCTGTCACTGATAAAGGCAAGTTTTCACAACTCTTGTAATGTGGCATTATTAATGCAATTAAACCATAATAAGTTCTCACATTTTGTAGTGGTTGCTTAAGAGATCAGTTCTGAAACTGGAAAGCTCTCCAGTTTTAGTTCACTTTCTTAAATCTGTCTTTTTGGAGGGAGGGAATTCATAAGGGCCTCCTAAACTATCCTATCTACCAGTATTTGCTTACCTAAGTTTTCAGCTATCCTGTGTGAACTCAGACTCAGGCCTTGACATGCTATAAGCAACACATTAGCAGTTTTGGTCTCGGACAGGTCCATGCTAATGTTGGAAATGAATCTCTGCTCCATCTTCCTCCCATAGTAAATATCATGTTTGTAAAACAAGAGTGGAAACCTCTATGACGCTCTTCTTGATTGAAGCATGAACCTACTTCTTGTCTCTAGTATCAGCTGTGGATCTGAAGAAATCTGTCCAGCCACCTGCTCATCAGTCTTCACCAAGGAGATCATTCAGACCGAAACTACTACTGCATTGGATCAGCCCACCCAGCTTTCACTTGCATCATCTAACAGAGTTGCAGCCATGTAGCTATTCAGCCTCGTTCGGATGAGGACCACAGTAACCTGGTATGTGCATTACATGGTATCTTGGCAGGATGGAACTGGAATTCCTTGGTATGCCCAGCTCCTGGCATCTTTAGCCACCAGTATCTTGGATTGCCACAGCTACACTCTTACCAGAATCTCAGCTAATTAATTTAAAATCAGCCCTAGAGTTTCCCAGCTCTTTTGCTTCATCACTTCACATTCTAGAAATAATAGCAAATCTGTAATACAGCAGAAAGGATATTCTAGCTGCCTTTAGAATGTTCTCTCTGCTGGTTGGGTTATTTTTACATTGTTAAACTGAATTCCTTGTGCACTGTTCTCATTAAGCCACATTGCCACCATATGAGTGCACCTAGATACCGTTGTATGGCACTATATTGTGCCCTGTAGACATAGTCACAACTCCAAGCCATTGGTTTAGCAACTGAAGGGCAAGTATTTCCAGGTCAGACAGTATGACAAAGCTCTTGCAGGTAGGCTCTGTCAAATCTTGCTCTAGAGTTTGAAAAGTTATGGTTTTTATTTGTCTACTCTTGTCTCTTTCTTGGATATTACTACACCTGTGCAAGCAGAAGCAGAATGGGACAGGGCAGAGCCACGGCATTTCAGAATTCCAGCGCAAATTTAAGTTGGTGTACCTTTGTATACTTATGTGCTGCCTTCTTTTTGATGAATCAAGAATGCTAAACAAATTTCGTATAATGCATGTTAGTCCGTATCATGAAAGGGTCCAAAGAGGCTGTCTTTTGTTCCAGCAAATGCTATTGCTAAAAATCTGTTTCATCCTGATAGCAAAAATATACTTTACCTTACTGCAAAGATTTACCAGTTTGCTTTATGTCACCTGCTTTTATTAGGAAATTACCGTCAGTATACAGAAACTACATTTCCATTGTGATATGTATGTATTATATATACACATTTTTTTTCCAATTGTGAGATATATGTGTATATATAAAAATCTATATGAGTACTTTTCCTACAAAATATGCATCTAAATAATCCAATAACCTAAAAGAAAATTCTCCCTTATATTACAGTCCAACTGCAAAACTGCTCCCTCCCATAAACCCCCAGCAATACTTTCCATTTGTCCTACACAGTTTCCTACACATAGCAGTTCGACGAGTAGTAACCCACCAGCTTGGCAAGGAGATGAACACACTCTGGTGAGCTCTAAGCTGTGCGCGTGCAGACCGTCAAAAGTGATTGACTTTGGACAACAAGTTCTAAAGTTACTGGAGGGAGAAGGGGAGGAAGAAAATAAGGATTGATAGATGGTGTAATTGCATATGGTTAGAAAACCTTAGAAAACAAGGCTAACAACAAGGCTAGGGAAATGAAATACAAACTGCTCAATGAAAGCCGTAGGAGGCAGGTAATGGAAGTTACTTAAAATAAGAACAGCCAATAGCCAGAGACATCCAGGCAAACGATAAGATGTTAAACATTATCATAAATGGAGAACTTTTACTGCAGGTTAATCTGCCAGTGTTTAACTCTTAGCTATTAAGAGGATAAGGGATGAACAGATAAGGCTTTAGAAATAAAAACTGTATTTTCACATCTCTGCTGGTGAGGACACGGGTGATATTTCTGGACTGCTGTTATGTTTCTAAAGGTAATCAAGTCATAGTATTAAAGGTAGCAATTTCTAGCAATCTTATTGATCAGAATAACTAAAAGAAGTTGGAAAAAAGCAAATCCCCAGAAGCAATGCTACTCAAACTGCCACTTGAAGGAAATTGGAGAAAAAAGCAAATTAAATAAATAGATTGAATTACTAAATCTTATAAAAACTGTTAAACAAAAATGAATTTTAAAAATAAATTAGCATTTCAAAGTATCTATTTTTAGCATTTTTAATTATTTCCTCAACCAGCTTTAGAATTGTTATTACTGGTCCTAAGCAAGAGATGCACTGCATCTGCAGGAACAGAATGGTCCCAGACCCACCCAGATGTAGGTGTCTGCATCTAAGGCTGTACTTCCCAGTGAAGGATGATGACGCTAGGTTTGAAAACCTATGGGTTTGAAAGGTACTCTGGAGGCATACACCAAGAAAAGGTCATTGACCTTTGTCTCCTCTCCTCTCCTCCCCTCTCTTTCCCCAAATTGCCATGTTAAGTGTGTAACATTTACTCCAAGTCAATGGGAGGGAGCTCCAGTGTGTTGGTGGTGGGTGGCTGGCTCTCTCTCTCTCCATCCTTCCCTGTCCCTTGATATGATGGTGAGTTGTACTGAGTTTGGGGGATGAACCATGGTGATAGAACCAGCATCCATGAAGAGAGATGTGCTTCCCGTGGGAGCAGAGACTGACTAGCTAGAGGCAGCTAAAGGGCTTGGCTGTTAATAGTTCTGAGACAGAAACATGACTTCCTCAGAGCTTCTCTATTGAGTTGGAGTACCAGGCAGGAATACTGATGGGACGCATCAGGAAATAAATGAGTTTTCAGTGGGCTCAACTACAGGTAGAGAAAACTGGCTAAGAGTAGGGGAATGAATGAGTGTTTTTCTGGAAGCTGAGATGCAGGATTTGAAGAAAAGGTTTGCACTGGGGAGTCTGTTTTACTGAAGGCTGAGGTGCAAGCACCTTTTAAAAATGGGGAGTGGGTAGCATAGTTTATTAGGTAGCCACAGACCATCAAGACTGGACTGCAAGGAAAGACAGTCCTGATCTAAAAAGATTGAGAGCTACTGTTTTGAACAGTCATTTCCTCAGTAGTATTAAATATTTTGGTTTTACTTACTTCGGGGAAGTGACAACTGAACTACTGTAAGCAGTATCGTCTCATTTTGCAAATCAAGAAACAGGTTCGGGGAAAGATACAAGGTGGTTTTGTTGATTCATTCTTGACATCAGAGTCTGAATGCTGACAAGAGAAGAGGAAGAGTTTCTAAATTAAGGGACTAGCCTACAATGTGAATGATTTTGATTCAGTTCTTCAACCTTCATTCACCAGCTTCAGCCTTTTGCTCTGTGCTGTCACAGCCTGTGAGTTACCTAAACTGTTTAATTTCTCTAGGTCTTCATTCCTAATGCAACATAACAATGAGATTCAACATAATTTCTCTAGATCTTCAGTCCTAATGCAACATAACAAGGCTATTGTGAAAATAACTGCTTCATTCATGTTGTGAGGTGATGAGAAAAACCAATAAAAAGTGCAATGATGTAAATTTGAAGGGAAGAGTTGACTGATTGACATGAAACCACGTAAACGTCTAAGAAGTTTCATTTATGACTAGCCTGGTACTGAATATTCACTAGCTGACAAAAATAAATTTATAAAAAAAAAATGCAGTAGTGTTACCAGAATTGCTAAATTCAATTACTATTGCATTGTGACACAACTTGGAAGACCTTTGTCAGATAATGTAATTGAGAGATTATGTCACTGCCATCAGATTAAGATGTAGCTGAACTGTCTCTCATGTTAAATTTTTTTGCTTGGACTCCTGCTGAAATATAAAGAAATGAGCTCCTGTCTTGAAGTTGTTATCCTTTAGTGTATTGTCAGAGCATTTTAAAATAATCTCCAACAGCCAAAGATTACCTGTAAAATCTTTAAACTATTACTGTGAAATATAAAAGGCTGTAAAAATAGGAATAGTAATGGAATTTTAAAAATAAGAATATGTCTGGAAAAAAGGACAATAAAGAAAATCAGAGGTATCACTACTAAAATAATTCCTCTCTCCTGGAATTAACAAACTAACCGAGCTATAACAATTTGTTTCTTTAGCACTGTATCTCTTCTATACCCCATCTCTTGCTTAAAGATTAGAAAGTACCTCTTTTGCAGTTCATTAGCTCTTCATTTTCAAGGGGGACAAATTTAGGCAAGGTACTTTGTTCTTCTAGTTTACATGCTAGAAAATCCTCTTTATCTGTGTACATTAGGAAGCTTCACTGCTTAGATCAAGTCAGTTTAAAACCAATTTAATTGAGTGCAAACTATTACAGGGACACTTTATTTCAGTCAGGTATATGCCAGTTCCAAGTGGTTTAAAATAAACTGAAACAATAGGAGATTAAACTAGTATTTACACAAACGTTGCATTACCTTAATTTAAATTGGAGTCACTTTCTTGGCAGGTTCTCCCTAGAACATTGGTTTTTTTCCTCAGGGTAAGCCTGACTATATTAAGTAACAGAACTATGTAATTTAATGAATTGCCACCCTTCAACTGGAGGTTACTGCCTGTTTAGTTGAAATGTGATAACATTCATTTCTCAATGTGATAAATGTGAAACTGATTCTGGAGTGAATGCCCCACCACAAACACGAAATAGAAAAGACATGACTTCTACCTAAAGGCTTTCATCTAGTCCTACCATATAAGAGCAAGGGAACATAAAGAAATTGATTTTCAATTTAAAGCTATTGATAGACCATGACCAATTACTAATAATAAGCTATTCCATAAGCAGAGGAACCAGTGAAGCCTGCTTTCTTATGCAGTTGTGTCCTACGTGCTCTTTAAGAAATACGGACAGAAAACCCAGCTCCCTCATGTGACCCTCCTGAGTTCTGCCCCTGCATCCCACAGTATCCACAGCTTTCTCCTATATCCTTCTACAGGATGAGAAGAAACAGCATATGCAGTGGCTGAGTTGTAGCTCCATATGTGTAGATAGGCTAGATCTGATGTACGCAACAGCTGCAGAGTCAGAAGGACAAGCAGAAGAGGTAACTGTTGGGATCACGCTGTAGCACTTCCCTGAAGGGGCAGTGAGGAGAGAATGGGAATGCCACTTTGGCTCCCTCTCTGCTTATTTGACATTTTTCCGGAAATTTCAGTAACTTAATAACTACAAATGCTTTTAGTCTCTGTCTAATTTAGTTTAAAGTTGCTGATTGAGTAAAAAAATAAGTGTGAAATGAAAGACATCTCAGCCATATAAGCTTTACTTCCTTAGGCAAAGAAATACTTCGCACCAGTCTCACATCTATGTTTAGGTATTTCAAACACTTCAGTATATATGGATATCCTGAAGTGTTTGCAGGTAGGCACGCTGAGGAATGGACACATCATGCTTCTTGCCAAATACTGCTCACTTAGCTAATGGCAGGCCTATGAGGAGAAAACATGTAGTTTCACTTCCAGTTTCATACCCTAACCACTGGATAATGCTGTTCTTTGGCATTCACTTCCATGGAGAAATCAATGAGCTCACTTTCTCTGGGGAGATGGAAAGACTGCTCATAGTAGTGTCCTTGTATTTTTATTCTAGCAAGCAACTTAACATGACGAATGGGTTTCCAATTTCCAGTTGTCTTAGCTGCAGCAGCGGTGGAAGCACTGACCCGAGGATAAAATGTCAACAAAACGCCCAGTCACAGAACAAGGCCCTTCTGGGACACCAAACTTTACATCAATATTTGAATTTATCAGAAGCTGAAAACCTGCTTTTATCAGAAATTTCAAAACATTTCTGTTCTCTGTTTGGAAACATTTGAAATGGACTTATTTCACATTTTTTATTTTGCTAAGCATTTTTAATTAAAAATCATGGAAAGACTTATCAAAAGCTTTCAAGTCTTGCAAACTCTAATGAACTATTATGTTTCCAAAATGGTTTGGGAATTAAATTAAAAATGCCTTTGTGAGAAACTGATTTGTCTTGCCAGTATTGATAACAGGAGTTCGAAAAGGCAATTTTCGACAAATCTTTTCATTATTCCATTAGAGGGTCTAATGAGCATCTTGATGTAATGGGAGCCACACAAGGACTTTCCTACTGTTGTCATTAATTCAGTCAGAATCGTCACGCTAATAATACTCAACATCTTCGCTGCTTTCGATGCCATTGATTAGGGAGGAGGTTTCGCAGGCCTGGCTGTGAGACCTCACCGGGATGAACAGTTATACTTTAAGATGGCTTTGATCATTCCTGGCAGACCTGCAGCTACTCCGTTTACTCGTGACCTTTCACCATTCCTATTCAAGAGCACTTCAGCAGGACTTCTGGGAAAGAATGTGCAATGCCCTGAGCTACAATGCCAGCCCTACGCTGACAGCACCCACCTCTGCGCCTCAAGGCTGGCTTGTTCCCAGCTGTTCCTACTGTCTGTAGGAAATTGGAAGCCTGCTGAATGAAAGGCAGATGGTGTGATGGACAACCTCTGATCCCTATCGGCAAGTTACACAACGCAGACTGGTAGTTCTTTTCAGTACATGATAAAATGAATTGTGCTTTCACTGTCACCAAATTAATTCTTGGTTTTAGTGCTCACAGGCCATCGGAACTGAAGATGGTTTGCTAGTCCTATCTGCAATACTGGAAAATAGTCATGCTGTCAGTCTGATTTTACACCCTCTTCCTTCATTTTTGCATAAGAGAAAATTATCAGCTCAAGGAAAAAGGCTCTAATAAGTACAGTGAAGAATGTACAGTGATTTATTTTCATAGTCTAACATTAGGTTAGAGATATATACACAAATAGTAAAGGAAAACTGAAATTAACTTTAAAAATAAAGCCAAAATAGATTTTCTGAAAGTGACAACACAGAAGTTTATTAATCAGTAAACTGAATAAAAGCAAATACTTTCTGAAATAAAATAAACCCAGAACCACTGTCCATGAAATGAGTGGAACTGTAGGCTAAGACACTAGTTTTTCTGAATAATGTGATTGAAATGTATTCCTATATCCACAAAGTAGTTTATCTTCTACTCCAAATATTAGTCTTGCTGAAGTGAGGAACCCTTAGCATCAAATCCGCTGACTTATATTCATTGTCTGGAAAAGTGCAGTTGCATCTTTAGTCTGTACTTTAGTACACTCTCTAGATGAGCCCAAGACTTTGCTTTTATTACCTGAAAAAAAGCTCTTTACCTTGTATTTCCTCTATGAGAATTTCTAGCAGCTCCATCCTCCCGGTTTGCACATTTTGAGAATAAATAAAGTGCTCTGTGATTAGACCTCATACTTGATGATACACTTGAGTAGACTGAAGTGTTTTTCATAGGGAGTCTGGAGGTAATACATTTCTCCTCTCCCACCAAAACTGCCTAATGAAATGCCTGTTGCCTCATCTTCGATTACCAGTGTCAAAGTTGCACACAACCTAGATTTTCAACACACCACAAGTGGGGTGCATTTGTACAGACACGTGCTTGCAGTGGGACAAGGTTGTAGCTAACAGGCGTGGCTCGTGCCGTAACGGCAAGTACAAGCTGCTCTGTGGACACGGAGGCAGACTGTGTTTCTCATCAGCATGGAGAGCTTACGTCATTTTTCAGAGTTGCAGGGGCTGTGATGGCATTTGTTTACCTAACTGACACCGGTGCCAGGTACAGGGCGGCAAGCGGGAACCAGGAGACAGATGGGATGGCTCTCTGTTTCAGACTTTTACTCAGGGTCCAGTGCTGGGTGTCTCTGGTTTCCGGATGGGGTGTGCCTTCAACTGCTGTTTCTCTGGTTGCCAGGAGGGACAGAGAAGATAAATGAAACGGCAGAGCATTCCAAGCCCTCATTCAGGCTATGGTTGCTAGGTGGTTTTGGTTCCCAGATTGGGTGTCTCCCCTGTTTCTGTGGCTCCCAGAAGGGACAATGAAGGTGGATGATGCAGCAAAGTGCTTTATAGCTTTCATTCAGGCTCCAGTGTCTTCCCTGTTCTGGTACAAGATTCTCCGACATCTGAGGAAAAAGAGGAAAGTGCCTAGTGTATCAAAATTCTGTGTATTAAAGAAGATATGAGGGTAAGATTTCTTGTAAATGGTTTTTTTTTCTATATGCAGAGACATGCTTGCATGTATCAGCCTCCAAGGGTTGGTCCCAAAATACTAACTGTTATTTAGATAAAGGGTTTAAGTATCTGTCATGACTGCCTTTCCTGGACTAAAGAAGAAGGGAATTAGCTCAGAAAGGAGCGGTTTAGCGGTGAAGAACATTCAGCTCTGCTACAGCCAGCTGAGGAGGGGAGGGAGGGAGGCAGGCTGGGGCATGAGGAGGAAATCCTACTGAGAGGCAGCAGTGGGAGCAGCAAGCCTAAGAAGATGGGGAGGGAGATAGAGAGATCTGTTGCTCTAGGAAGAGGTCACCACGGTAACTGCTTCCTGGACATCCCAATCTTCTCAGCAAGAGCAGAGAACTCAGCTTTCCAAAGGTGCCTGACTATAGGCAAAGCAGGTCGTGGAGCCACGGCTGCAGCCTTTGGGAACAGGCTATTTTGCTTGTGCGTAAAGCCAGCTGCAGGGAAGACAAAGAAGCAACACTTTCAGTTTCTCCATGTTCCTTTTTCCTGTTCCTGGTATAAGACACCCAGGGGCACTAGGAAACTGTAGAGCGTGGCTGTGAAGCTTCCTTGCGTTGTAGACCTTCAAAGTAATCAGTAGAGAACAGGTAATGGCTAAGAATTAGACTACTGCCTGTTACAAGGAGAGAAGTATTCATGTGTGTGTATGTATGTTTGTACGTAGACTTACGTATATGCACACACTGTGGAGCTAATACTGGTTTGTTTCATTACAGTTGTATTCTTTCTCTCTTTTATATTCGTAAAAAATTGTCACATCTTATTGCCAGTTTTAACTAAGGACACAGTGGGCTGAAGTCTGGGGCCTAGATATTCTGCTTCAATTCGCAAGTAGATAGTTTTAGGGGATAGTTATCAGGGGACTTGACTTTTCTTCAGCCATCGCAATAGCCTAAGCATCGCCTGCTTCTCCCTGCTACCTTGCACTTCTCACTCACTTGTGGCGATACCACTTTTGGTAGGGCTACATGATGCCACCTGGCAAAAACACATTGGAGAAGAAAGAATGCTGGTTTTAAATGGAATAAATTTCAAATCTAGATCACCTTGCAGCTCAAGAAGCAGTTATAGTGGCACAACTGAGAAGGCAACAGGGGCTGCTCAAGATGGCTCCAGCGGCCCAAAGAAACACAATGCGCAGTCAACCATAGCCTTTGCTGTGCCAAAGTACGTAAGGATACTCACATTGTTTGACTTTGGCATCTTAGTTTACAATCATTTGTATGTCAGTGAAGGTCCCCAAAGAAGAAGAATGAATGTCCAGGAAGGGGATTTCCCCATTTTGGCAACAGTAGTCACTGCATTGGTTCAAGATGTACTGTGAAACTCGCTCTTCGATGTTAGAGAGTGGGTAAAGGGAGGTTTTTCTGCCAGGGCAGGGATTATCTTTTTAATGTGGTTGTAAAATACCTGACATGGGAAGGGTGGGGTCTTCCTCTGATAGAAGTGGCAAGGAGAACAGAGCACTTCAGGAAATCTTGCAGTCAGCAAGAGGAGCTTAATCTCATTAAAGGGACATGAGGATGATACATTGTATAAGCTGATTAACATTTACGCAGAGAACACTACCACTTTTGAGAGATTTTGAAAAAGGATGCCTATTTACAGTGTGAGGAAGCTGAAAAAATACCAAATAGCTTCTATTAAAAAAACCCCAAAACCCAACAATAATAGGCGTAATAAAAACCTTGTTTATGCTACTGCAAAAGGGTTCTCCAGTAATTCAAAATAGAGCTCCTTGTTTGCCTTCACACACTGAATTTTTCTTTCTATGCATTTCTCATAGATGGAGTGGTTTAATAGAGTAGAAAACAAAAAGATAAACAGTCAAATGACTTCAGACATACTTAATTGAAACTTAATTTAATGCTTCTGAAAGGCACTGGATTAGCAACATCGGAAATTGAGTTATTCATCCACAGAACAAGAACTTTCTGTGCAGTACCGATGACAACTTTTCACCTGATCTGTTGTGGTTTAACTCCAGCCAGCAACTAAGCACCACGCAGCCACTCGCTCGCTCCCCTGCAGTGGGACGGGGGAGAGAATCGGAAGGGTAAAAGGAAGAAAACTCATGGGTTGAGATAAAGACAGTTTAATAGGTAAAGCAAAAGCCACACACGCAAGCAAAGCAAAGCAAGGAATTCATTCCCTACTTCCCATGGGCAGGCAGGTGCTCAGCCATCCCCAGGAAAGCAGGGCTCCATCACACATTAACAGTTACTTGGGAAGACAAACGCCATCACTCCGAACATCCCCCCCTTCCTTCTTCTTCCCCCAGCTTTATATGCTGAGCATGACGTCATGTGGTGTGGAATAGCCCTTTGGTCAGTTGGGGTCAGCTGTCCCAGCCATGTCCCCTCCCAGCTCCTTGTGCACCCCCAGCCTGCTCGCTGGTGGGGTGGGGTGACAGGCAGAAAAGGCCTTGACTCTGTGTAAGCACTGCTCAGCAGTAAGGAAAGCATCCCTGTATTATCAACACTGTTTCCAACACAAATCCAAAACATAGCCCCATACTAGCCACTAGGAAGAAAATTAACTCTATCCCAGCCAAAACCAGCACAGATCCCCTGAACAAGCCTCCATAAAGAACAACAGAAAAGGTTCAGATGAGAAACAGTTTTTTGCTTCTCTGATACAATAGCAGCTGGCACTTTTTTGTTTATTTGGTGCTGAAGGGAAGGAGCTGGTGCTGGTAATACCTACTTACCAGCATCTGAATTGAAATTACTAACTTATTTCATATTGGGTTATAGAACATCATCAGATCAACTAAAGTTCCTAAGGGCTCCTCTTAATGACTTATGGTGGGTTTCAGTTGGTGACCTATAATGCAAAGGCCCTAGTTCCCATTACCAGTTCTCTTAGCAGTTTGCAGACTATTTTTTTGCTAAATTAGCATTCGTTTCTGATACATAAAACTATCCACAGCTGGGATACCCCTGTAATTTTAGAGATGAAATCAGCTATTTTCTCACACAAATGCATAATCATATAATCAACCTGGCTTAGTTTTTAAAGGTATCTTCAAAGACTTTATAATGGGCAGCGCTGGCTCTTCTTAGGCTAGTTGTGCACTTCAAAAAGGGGGAGTTAGGGCATGGTCAGACAAGCCCTGGCAAATCTAACTTTTGCTTTTGCAGTTTAAGAAATTACTGCCCCCAGCTCTCTGTTCAGCCTCTCACCTCAAAGCTACCAACCCTACACCAGGTTTTGTAGGGAATTGGCTGAGACATTAAAATCCATTCCCTTT